>NC_079504.1:79220381-79581906 GCF_030052815.1 Hevea brasiliensis
TCACACTAGCCTGAGTCCTTTTTAACTGCTTAAGGACTTGATCATCTTCTTCCTCTACAACTTTTTTGATAATCTCTTAACCCTTGCCCTTTTCATCATCTTTCTCCGTATGTGGATCAGGGTAATACTTACCAATCCTTGCTATGTGGCTTACTCTCTTAATTTCCTCTTTATTAAAATTGGCCTAAACATCCAAAGGACCCTCATCACCACTAGAATTATCCCAAACATCAACAACCATCATAGATTAAGGCTCATTAGGCTTTTGGATTAGTTGAGCAAGGTCAAGAATTTGGCCAAGGTTATTTTTAATGGTGGAGATCATGTAAAGACCCAATGGGGGCAAAACATTATGGTTTGGCATAGGTTTGGTATAAGTGTTTTGTTGATTTTTTAGGTCAGCTATCTTTTTTACCATCAATTAGGTCCTGAATCTCATGCTTAAATCGAAAGCATTTATCAGTGTCATAACCATGGGTTTGGTGGAACCAGCAATACTGGTTAGCATTATAATTAGGTGGGAGTGGATTTGATGGTGGTCTAAGTGCTAAAGGCTGTAGGAGACCTGGAGCTTTAAGATGCTCAAAAACCTTAGACATGAGTTGGTTGGAAAACCACCTTAGGGTGTGGGACATAGTCTAAACCTCAATAACCTTATTTTCCATAGCTACATTACTAGCTAGTTGATAACTTCCCCTTTTAGGTAGATAGTTCTTCTTCTCATTGCTTAACCCATCTTCTACCAACATTCCAGCATCATATAACTGCTCAAATATGGCTAGAAGGAAATAGCAAAGTTTCTTAAAGTAGCTAGGGTACAAATTTTTTATCACCAAGCGTACTTAGTCCTTTTTAATAGGTCTGCTAGCCATTTTCATGGCTTTCTTTCTCTGCCTCATCAAGTGCTCAGAAAAAGTCTCATTTGGCTTCTGTTTGGCAGTCTTGAGATCCCTCAGAGTGATATTTAGGGTTGTGTTGTAGGAATACTACCACACAAATCTCCTAACCAACTCCTCCTAATTTATCTTCATAGTTATTTCTAACCCGTGATACCACGTGGATGCAACTCCTTCCATTGACATGGAAAAAAACTAGGTAATTTGTTCCTTGGACAATTCGGTGTTTCTCATCACTATTAGATAGGCCTTAAAATGGGTTTATGGATCACCAGTACCATCAAACTTAAGCAAACTTATCATTTTGAACTTCTCAGGTATTTTCCCTTCTACATGGATGTCAAAGTTATCAAAATCAAATAGTCCCATCCCACTGAATTCGGTTTACATTTTAAAATTGGCCTACAACTTTTTTACAATTTCAGTAATGGCCTTGATCTCATCACTTGATTTTTTTTTTCCTTTCTTCTTAGCCTTATCCTGGAGATAATCATCTTCATACCAGAAATCATCAAAGGTCTTTTTCTTACCAATTTCCTCCTTGGGCTTCGTCACCTAAATATCACTTTATTCACCCATCTCAAACTTCTTCTTAAAATTGGCCATAATCTTTTGTTTGGGCTCAATTATCTTAGCATTCAAGTTTTCCTAAAGTATTTGCTTAAACATGGTCATAGTGTCTTCCATCTCAACCAACCTAGTCTCTTCCCTTTCTTAACCCAAGTGACCTGGTCAGAAGTCTTCTTAGTGTGCTTTGGAGCTATATTTACTACAAAAATATGATATATGGTTAACAAAAACATGCTATGTACATGAATGCAATGCATGAATGAACCTTTTTTATTTACCTTTTATTTATTCTTGAAAATACAAAACCAAAATTGAAGTACGTAAACTAGACTAAAATTAGAACCACAACCACAATCTTAACCATCCAAAAAAAAAAAATTGAAACCTTCATTGCAACTGAATCTTTGCCCCCTCATTCCTCCAACTCTCATGTATAGGGTGGGGTAAAAATCTATCCTAGGCTTTGGTACACTAGACACACCAACAAGAGGTGGTTTAGGACGATCCTTCCCTCACAAACAATGGATTTATATCCTTAATATTTAACCATAAGTATGCATCCTCTTGCCCAACATGAGTTTCAAAATGGACTTAGTCCTATATACACATTGGGTTTATGCATAGGCTTAACTTCATTTCAACTACACTAGGACTTATAGTTTGGAGAGTAAGCTATAAATC
Source organism: Hevea brasiliensis (assembly GCF_030052815.1). Classification (NCBI taxonomy): domain Eukaryota; kingdom Viridiplantae; phylum Streptophyta; class Magnoliopsida; order Malpighiales; family Euphorbiaceae; genus Hevea; species Hevea brasiliensis. The sequence continues at coordinate 79,222,529 of NC_079504.1, forward strand.
CAGCACAATAAATCTACAGGGTACCTAGGGCTCATGGGTTTCATCGGATAAGAGAAAGGGTCACCCACAATGACTAGAGCTTGTCCATTGAGCACAATGACCAGAGCTATGGCTCTGTTATATACCGATGGTATGAGCATGAGGTGTTAGCATTCACTAATTTGCCATAGCTCAAATGGAACTATGGCCTCTTAAGCTAGTACTGGTGGGGCTAGAAGGGTAAGTGTGATCCATGTGATAGTGTAGTGCAATGCAAAAAAGTTTAATAAATGAATAATATTAGACTAATAGAAACATGTTGGAGTAACTATCCATTGTCCCTAGCGGAATCGCCAAACTGTGGCGTGACATGAAAGATCAGCTACTGGGATCATATAAAGTGCATCAGGGAATACCCAGGAAAGATGGTAGAGTCACATCGGTCTCACTTAAGTACCATCTCCTTAGAAAACATTTCCTATACATGTAATTTATACAATCTAAATAAAACTAAGTCTACTGGTAAGTACTGTCTTCCCATTATACTACCACGATACTAAGGATTTATGCCATAAAGGCATAGATAGATAGGAGTTGTCACCCGGGTAACAACGGGATCTATTCATTATTTCTTTCGAGAGACATCTGATTGAGGCATCAATTTCTGAAGAGACAACCAAAGGGACTTGATTAATGCACTCAATTTTCTAATAGGTCATGGATGGCAACTTACTCCATGCAGAGGTTCCACAACCATCATCACCATAGCCCAATGTCTAGGTTCAGGATAGTGGGTACGTCAAGGGAAGATGTTAGGCACCCCTTACGCTTAGTCTAACCTCATTAATTTGAGTGCCAATCCTCTACTAATGTTTCAAAAGTCCTATTTATTATTATTTTAGCAAACTTCTTACCTAAAAATGTAATTTTTAAACCTACACAGGCAAGTAATTCAAATAGGGGTTGTTGTTTATAACTCATTTCATGCACAAGTACTCTCTATCAATAGGGTTGCTAAACTAAATTAAATAAAATTTACCAATTACTAAAATTAATTTATTATTGATAATTTAATTTACAAAAAAAATCAATTTACAGACAACCCTAAGTTTCTAATTAACCTATTTTATTTATTTGCCAAGCTACCCTAAGGATAATTAAACTAAATAAATTATGTACATGTGTAATTTATTCTAATAAACACATAAAATTCCCAAAAAATTACAACCTAAAAAAAAGTGTTTCTAATATGCTAATTTATTTTATAATTTACCAAGTATTTAATTACATTTAATTTAAATGCCAAAGTTAGTTTTTTTATATAAACAAAATTTAATTTTAATTTACCTAATATTTATTTAATTAAATTTCATAGACAAGTGGGTTTGAGATACAATAAAATTTATTTTATTATTTACCATGTAAATCCTATTATTACTATATATTACATACAAAATTGTTATTTTAAGAAAATTTAAGGGGTACTTATCTTCTAATTATTGCAGTTGCCATTGGGACAAGCTACTCTTAAATAAGGGCCTTCTCTTCTAGTATGACAAGTTTATCTTTGTCTTGCTCCCATTAAGCTCCATGCGATTACCCTTTCTGGTACTTACCGTAGGGCTATTTATCAGTTTTATTTCTAATATGAAATAAAATAATAATAAATTGCATTGAAATAAAACACTAATCTCCTAAGTTATTAAGACATCTATTTAATTAAAACTACCTAATGCAAAAAACTCTTTTAACCTAATCCTAACACTTCATAATACCATATCACGTCATGCACAACATTAAAAATAGATCAAAATACAATTTAAGACATAAAAACAAAAAATTATAAACCAATATAAAATTTCCAAATTTGAACAGATTTATAGTATTTTTATATTTAAATTTCTAAAATTAGTTAAACATGTACAAAAATTATACAAAATTTCAAAAACATGCTAAAACATCATATCAAAATAGAAAATTATTAGCTAATACAAAATCTCTACTAAATAATTTACAAAAATAGTGGTTCACCACTATTATGCATAAGAGATAGATCTGCACTACTTTTTTAAAATTTATGTATCTCATAAACCATAAAAGATATATGCATGAAACTAATGGGAAAAGTTAAATAAGATCTTGAATTTAAATTTATTCCCAAGAATCGCAGAAAAAGATAAAGAATTAAGGGAGATATGAACCTTAAAGTTCAACTGCACTGTAAATCGTGATCTGCAAATGCCCTAAATTTGGATAGTTGTAGCTTACTCAATTCAATAGCTTTTTTCACGATTCTTGACGCTAAAATTATTATAATGTAATGAAAATTACAAATATAATTTTTATACAATTTTTACATAAATATAAATACATAAAAATTAATTAAAATAAAGTGACAAAAATAAGAACATGTGCAAAATTGTCATAACTTCAAATTCACCACATATACATGTAAATTATGAACACATAAGGCTAACTCAAGGCATATAAATATGAAACAATTATAGCATGACGTGAATCTTAAACAAAATGTATTAAGACCTTTACCTTGATTAAATCTAAAAAAAGAAATTGTTAAACTAAAGAAAGAAAGAAAAGGAAACAGAGAGAAAGAAGAGAGAAATTTGGAGAGCTCTAAGAGTTGATCTCTCTCTCTTTTCATCTACTGTCACACCTTACCCCTCTGTAAGGCATAACGTGATCCCGTAGAATACCTAATGAACTACTGAACTTCACCTACCGATAACTCATTAAGTACCCCTCAAGGGATTTTAAAACAATTTTCTTATTTTTGATAAGTGGTGAGCATTTTTTAATAGGTATTTAAAACATTTAATTAAATTTAAAAGTAGTTAATATTTTTAGTTCATTTTATTTTTTGGCAAATTTTATAAAAATTTTGCCAGAGTTCCGTTTGTATTTTGAGAAAACAGTTCTTCAAATACCTGTAAAAAGCACTTCCAATAATTTTTTTCTCAACCACTACTTCAATTTCATAATCAATCTCAACCAATTTCTCAAGTCTTAAAATTCAACAGTCAACATTTCTCAATTCCCAAAATTCAATAATCATTAAAATAATATCTATCAATCTCATTCAAATTAAAATAAAACATTTTCATTCATTAAAGACAAACAATTTATATATACATCATACTAAAATTTAGATTCAGAAATTCCAAACTAAAATTTATTACAAATTTTATACAAACTTTGTACAAGCTACTCAAGACCGAATTTACATGTCCATACATTTATGTGCAATACATATATCAAAAGAAATATTTACAATCAGGGTATAAATTATACCCAATAACTTCAAGCTTATAGATCCTCACACCTCAGCAGCTCAGTCTGATGCTCCTCTAGTCTCTAAATCTGTGGCAGCAATAAAAGCTATCGCTGAGTACTAGGACTCAGTGGTGCACAACATACTAAAAGAATCTTTATGCAGAATTTAAATCACATTTATTCAAAAATTGAACTGAGCATGCGAGTTAAACTCAAAACATGAATGATGAGATTTTATTCCAAACAATTTCATTTCGAAGTATCAAACACATTTCATAAAACCCACAGTTAGATCATGCCATTCGAAACAAATATAATCTCAATAGCCAGAGGCTAAGGAGAAGTCACATCACAAGGCTAGCTAGCTCAAATATATGGATATCCATTCAAATCCTCTTCTACTGGCACACCTCAACACTTCTCCAGAGAAGGAATCAAAATTCGAAACTAATTACCCCACTAGTCATGTTAGTGAGGTGTTCAAATATATGGTCATAACACTGTGGTTTCAAAACTTATCTTAACAATTTGTTAAACATTGCTATTTTAAATATACACAATAATTTTCACAATTTAAATCAAAACATCATAAATAATGTTACAAATAAAATTTCAACAATTCAAAGAAAAAGTAAAATACATATTTCTTTCACTTTATCAATGAATTTTAAAGCATAGTGATGTTGTGCACAAACCTCAAGCGAGTCGCCTCTTGGCCTTGACTTGGTTCCTCGGGTTCTTTCCCGATATTCTTTTCAACTGAAACACACAATTTTATAGTATTTCAATACCATAACTTAGCATAAATCCAAAAATAAAATTAACTTCACTTTTACCTAGCTCTAACGTGCTAAACTCGACGTTCTTGAAATTTTGTGTTTCGGGGTTACTATTCACTATACTATTCAAGTCAAATTGTTGACTTTCTAAGGCTTAATAGGTATGGGAATTCCAACTTCACCCACATACCACATTTTGGTCACTAAATTTATTGGTTTTGGTTGTTTATTCAAATTCTAAGTCTTTTAGGCAAATTTGATAAATTTTCAGTTTTGGTGTCTAAGGTTGCATAGTTCCATTGGTCATTTTACTGTTGGAATTTGGCAAAACTTTCTTCATGGAAAATGTTCCCTATTGTCTTAAGTTTATTCTCCTTTTTGAATCACTCCAATTAGAGTTTTTTAGCTCAAGTTATAGCCATTTAAACCATAGTTGCAAGATTGGACTCAACCCAGATTTTCTGGGCAATTTTTGATTCTGGCAGTTTTAAGTCACCAACTTTGGGTGGCCAAATGACTTAGTTAATGGCACAATTTGGTTTGGTATTCTTCATGAAAGTTTTAGGTATATACCTCAACTATCCACTGGTCAAATTTTAGGTCATTTAGACCTGCCTACCTCAAGTTATGGCCAAATGAACAAACACTGTTCATTTGGTCAGTTTGTACAGGGCAGACTGTGATTTTCTAAGTTTGGTCAATTTGTTCACTAGGTTTTGGTCAGTTTTTGGGCATACTTCCTAAATGAAAATTGTGTCATTTAGTGTCTATTTTCATTCCCAATTGGTCTCATACTAATTGGACTTGTAAATTTTCATTTTTGGTCCCTCAAAGGTAACTTGGTCATGCTGCCAGCAGCATGACCACACTCAATCTGAATTTGTTTTTGATTCAAACACTCCTAACACACCTCATTAGGTCACAATTGACCATTTCTCTCCTTAAACTAAGTCAAAGTCATTATTTACAAGTTTCTCACATTTTTGTCACTAAACCCTAAGTCCAAAATCCTAGTTTACAAATTATTGCATTTAGCTACTTTCAAAGCTTTTAACTATAATCATTCAACTAATGGAGGTCCATAAACTCATTCAAATCCATCAAACCATACAAATATACTCCCATACACCTGCTGGCCGAAATTCAATTTGGTCCTCCACACATGTTTTTATTTCATTTTAAGTTTACTTCTAAGTAAATCAAGCTATAAACACAACTACTAAATATCAAACTTTCAAATTGGTGTGCTTACCTCACTTGAACTTGAATTCTCTAATTTCCCTCTTCTTTTCTTCTTTCTTTGATGATCAATCTTCTTCTCAAGTGACTAAAACAAGCTCTAATGAGGTTTTTATGGAAGCTATTAAGGTTTAGTGAAGAGTTTCAAGCTTGAGGGCAAGCTTTAATGGAGGTCATTCATGGGGAAGTAATGGAGGGTTTCGGCCGGCTTGGGTTGGGAGAGAAGATGAGGGTATTTTTTTTTCTTTTTTTTATTTTTGTCTTACTCAATAGATATTTAACTTAGTCAACTTTGGTAGAAAATTAAAAATCAATTGTGACATCATTTTGATGTCATAAGTGATGTAATTAGCTTTTTCTTTTCTTTTCTTTTCTTTTCTTTTCTTTTTTTTTTATTTATCTTTTAGTTCTTTAATTTAATTCCTTACTCCGAAGTTTTCTTTTCTCTGATTTTATTTGACAGTTAGCTAGTCAGCTCTCGGGGTCAATTGACGAAATTGCCCCTCGCCGGTTCAACCCGGTTTGCAAATAATTCAATATTTCTTCTGGCTTCCTGACCTAATTATTTGACTGGCTTAACAGTTCTTTTTCATGATTTTCTCTTTTCTACTGTGTTCTTAATGGTTCTAAAGACCGCAGCGTCACATTTTACGGTTCGAAATTTGAGTTTAAATCGACTTCGCAGTCGTTCCCGAGAAAGTCACCCATCGTTGTGACTTTCGGCTCGTTTAACTTCTTATGTTCTGTTTTTCTTATTTATACTTAACTAATTGACAATTACTAATTATTTGTGTTTATGGCTTCTCTAGTTATCTTAGATATGGTTCTAATCCCCTTAATTATCCGGACTGACTCCGGTCACCGGAATAGTGAAATATACCAGGCTATACAATTAGGGGTGTGTTATCTACCTAGTAAGGTATTTATAGGGTTCTAGATATAAAATTGTGATGTAATTGAAAGACTTATTGATATAGTTTAAGAAGAGATAAAACAAAAGATAAAATAAAAAGTAATTTTAGTAAGAGAGAGAGAGAGAGAGAGAGAGAGAGAGAGAGAGAGAGAGAGAGAGAGAGACGGGACTGATTGGTGGGAGAGAGAAAGAGAGGGATCATATTAGTTGGAGAGAGGGAGAGAAAGTTTGTATGGGAGAGAGAGTGAGGAAGGAGGACATTGCATGGGAGAAGAATAGTGAGGAAGGAAGATAACGTATGGGATATAGATAGTGAGGGAGAGATATAAAGATAAATATAAAATTTTCTTTTCTAAAAAATATTTTACATAAACTTTTTATTTAATTAAAATCCACATTCAGATTTTATTACTGTCATGGAGTCCAGATTGATTTTTTAATAAATAATTTTACTTTATTATTTTTTGCTCTTCAAAAATTTATTCAAAAATCATGTCATATATAATTATTTTATTTTTAATATCCTTAAATATATTTTATAATTATATAATTTTTTTATTATTGAATTTTTATAGTCTCAATATACACATGTTCACAAAATCATAAAAATAGAGATCTACATAATAAAAAAAAATTAATAGAATGCAAGCATTAGCCGATTTCTAACATTGCATGTGCAATTGTCCATCTAACTATTGGGTTGATATGTACGTGAAAACTCCGTGGCTAAATGCCAGATTGACCATTCTATAATGGTCAGTCAATTGTCAATTATCCGTGATGGACCAGTCATCCGTGACCCGCTGAAATGTAAGAAAGCTCCACAACAACGACCCATAAACTCTCCTAAGCATTCCCACAAGATATTTTCTATTCTTCCAAAGGTTTCAGATATTTTCCTCATCAATACAAAAATTTTAGAAATAATAATAAAAAATAAAAACAAGGCATATTTTCTATTAATAAGTCCAAACACCAAGATATTTCTTCAGATATTTCAAGCCCATTTCCAGTATCCTTTCATGAAACTCTCTTCACAAATCTACCCTGCAACCCAAAAACAAAATGCTTTATTATTATGCACTTATCCAATCAGAAAATGCCATTTAATAAAATTAAAATTAATTGTGCCAATCAATACTAGTTGAATGGTCTTCTTCCATCTTTAGAATGTGAAGAGCAAATTCTCCTTATTTATTTCTCTTAATATTATTCACCATTTTATTAAAAAATAGGGATAACTACTTTTTTTTTTTTGCAGTCCTTATTTTTTGACTTATTGTGTCTCTATTGAATTGAAAAAAGTTTTATCATAAAAAATTTAAATTCACTTTATTCATTCTAAATTAATTAGGTATATCCTGTGAAACTAACACTTTGGTGTGGATAAGAATTTTCAGGAAGACAAACCTTTAGTCTGGGTCTTTTATCTGCATTGATTTTGCGAACTTGATACCTTATCTTCTTAGAAAACAATCTAGTGTGGCGCTTCTCTTTGTACCTCAGAACACTTGCTTCCCTTCTTGTTCTCTCTTCTTCCATCACTGGCACCTCTCCCATCTGAACAACTTTAAACTATCGCTATAAAACATCGCTATTCAATTTAACTAAAGAAAAGGAAGAGCTAAAAGTGAAAATAAAATAAGGGAAATTTAAAAAATTAAGAAGGGATTATAATGGAGTGAGTTGAGTAAATATATACTGACATAATAGGCATTGTTTGGAATGGAAGAAAGAGAAGAGCCATTAGCCCAAAGTGGACCTCGATCAGACCATGCATCCAAGACTTCCTGATAATTCAAGTTCAAGTTCAAAGAAACTCTGTTGTACTCATCTTCATCATCGCCATTCAAAAATCCAATAGCAGTGATCTCTCTCTTTATGCGACAAAAATGGCTATCTTCCTCAAAGAAGCGCCTGCAGCTTCTGTCTTCAAACTTACTGTAATGATCTGTTCCTTCATCTTCTCCATTTTCATTATTTGGTGGTTCCTCTTCCTCCCAGTCCATAAATTCCCAACTCGTTAACCCATATACATTATTACTCTTCGAAAACTTTTCATCATCATCTTCAATACCCAAAACGCCGTCAAATTCATCCATAACATCGACTCTTCCATTGGCAGGATCATCAACGATGCTCTCTGCTGCCTCTTGCTCTTCCTTTTTTGGGGTTTTTAAGGGTGAGAATTCGTACGTCATCTTTAGCTCTCTATTTCCCTTTTCGCATATACAAAATTTTTAATTATTAAATAACACAGAGGATATGGGTATTGGATATTCCTTTCTTGAATTTTTAATTCAAAATATTTTAACTTTGTATCCTACGTGGAACCTTATCCTCTTTTTATTGGTTGCTTTATGACCAATTTTGTTGTGATTGGTTGAAAGGCTCCAGCTTGGAAGGAGATAGTGGGATCCACCATTTTGTTGGGACGAGGTATTGGGACCGTTTAGCATTTGGAAATTTTGCGTACGTTTGCCCACGAGAAGCACGTGAGCAAAAGAACTTGGACGTGCTAAAATTTAAAGAAAAAAAAAATTACTTATTACACTATCTGTTTTTTTTTTTTTTTAGTGGCGTTCTTTCTGTACACACGTTTGAAAATCTCAAGATATTTTTATAAAACAAAATAAAGTATATATATATATATATATATATATATATATATATATATATATATATATATATATATATATATAACATGTTTGAGTATTTAAATTTTAGATTAAATTTGAGTGGATTGAATTAAACTGAATTAACTATATCAATTTTGAATTAATCAATTCTATATTTTTAACTAATTGTGATGTCGCTAAATTTTATTTTTTTAAAAAAGTTAAATATATTAATATTGTAATGATCTAAAATTTTAAATAAAAAATTTTAAATTTGAAAATATAATTTTATTAATATTTAATGATCAAAATTCTATATGCAATTTCAGAAATAAAAATGCTATTTTTATTATTACTATAGTTATATCATAAATTAATTCCTAAAATATTATTTTATATAAATTATATTATTTTTTAAATATATTATAATTAAAAAATTATTCAAATTATTTAAATTCAAATAATTTAAATGAGCGTCTACCATAAAGGATGAAGGAATAATTAAGAAACTTTTAGATTAAGCTTCTAGGGAGGGAATTCAAGAGAGGTTCTAAAGGATAACAGTCCAACAGTCAACAATGCACTTCAAGGAATAGCGTGGTGAACAAGCAAACCGGGTTTTGTGCTCAAGCAACAGTGAAGAACAATTCTATTAAGAATGGGTTCAAAGATAGATTCACTAAAAGGGTTAGTAATAAGGATGATATCAAGAGGACCACCACTCTAAGATTTGTGTGCCTGATGTGGATCACTAGGGGAATGAGTTTAAGTGAGAGCAAACCGAACTATGTGTAGAACAAGTTGTGGATCCAAGTACAAGTGTGTTAAGAAGGTTAAGTCAAAAGAAAAAGAAGTTGCACAAAAGAAACAAGGAACTCCTAACCTAGAAAGAGAGTTAAGAAATGGTTACATAAAATGAGAGGGCATTACTCTATCTGGGTAATAGTGAATTAAAAATACATAGATTACATGGAGTTTTATTTTCCTTGGTGGCACGTATAGGGCACTAGTTCACTTTTTGGCTTTAGATAATGTAGCAGGAGAAACGTGGCACTCGATTGGCATTATTCATAGCTGGTCATTTGAGACAGTCAGGCAATGGTGTAAGGAGTGGAACGAGGACAAAATATAGGTCGAGGATCACAATCTTGGATTTGAGAAGGTATGTGTGTACTAATAATTAAAATAGTCTTATTAGGACTTCAGTGGCCCACAGAGTGAGCAATAGTCTCGGGTAGGAAGTCTACAACAATGATCACATCAGAGTGACATCCTATGAAGCTCTAAATAGTAGGAAGTGTAAATCACCTTTCTGTTGAAAAGGGGTTAATGAGACAAGTGTGTATAATATGGTATAGTCCAATTCACTTACAAAATGTTCCTTGGGAATCATGAGCACTTAAAGACAACTTTTGACAGGAAAAAAACTTGATCTGTAACACCTACCATTTCTTAACGTCAAAATTTCTATTATAGATGGGATATTCTGGTGAATTCAAAGTTTTCACCAATAAGGGAATTGTGTATATCTATATGTATATGTATGTGTGATGTGTTCAAAATGTATTTAAAAATGAAAATGTCTTAATGGTTTTGATCAAATAAAAGTTTTTTAAGAGTGTTTTAGGTAGAAGGAAATTCAGCAGCCAAAGCATGGACATCTGATAATCAAAGTCCCTTTCTACTGGTCAAATCCTTTTTGGACAGAATGGACTCCGACAGTCAAAACTGTGACTTTCAACAACTGAAAGTCCCAAGACAGTAAGGATATAAAAGGCCAATAGCTTGTTTTTCTATCCAAAAGTAACTCTCTCTCTCTCTCTCTCTCTCTCTCTCTCTCTCTCAATTTTTTAGACATGCAAAGGGCATTTTAAGGAGATTTTCTTAGAAATTTCATGTTTTGAAGCTTGATTCTTCTAAACCGAAGCTTGGTGAAAGTGGATTGAAGCTAGGATTGCTAGTTCACTTCCTTCTTCAATTCAAGGCAAAAAGGTAAATTCCTTTTCCTTTTGATCTTTTAAAAGAATCTAAGTATGTCTAGGTGTGTTAGATAGTTGGTTTTTTTGAATGCAAGTATGTTTATAGGAGTTTTGAAGCATGAATAGGTTGAAAATGGGGTTGCATGTTGAGTTCTTGGTGTTTTCTTTGTTAAATGTGATGTGTGAAGCTAATGGAACTTGGAATTCTAGCTTTTAGTGGTTACATGTGAGTTTAAGCTTGATTTCAAGTTTCCTTAGGCCTTAAATAGCAAGTTTCTTTTGTTGGATTCAAGAATTTCTTGATCATGTTATGTTTATTTTGGTTGAATCTTGAATTCACATTCAATTTGGAATTTCATTTGTGTTTAGGCTTGATTCAAAGTTTTCTTTAGCCCTAGACTTGTGTTTATATGTTTGAATTGTGTTTTGGAAACTTAGGGTGAGTTTGGGCATTGTTGGGAGATGGATTCTATAGGTTTTTGACTTGCGAATTCTAGAAATTCCTAGATTCAGCTGCTGAAAACCATTATTTCAGCAGGTGAAGAATCTAGTTTCTTAGGAAAATCTAGAAAGTTTCCAAATTCGGTAGCCAAAGTCCAATACTTCGGCAGTCTCAGTGGTTACCAGACAAAAATGGGACTTGTGAGCCTCAAGGGTTCAATAGTCAAAGTCCATGACTTCAGCAACAGCAATAGTTACTGGATTATAAGGCCAACCGAATTCGGCAGCTAAAGTGGGTTCTACTAGGCCTATTCTCCTTCCTTTCTTAAGATTCCAAAACATAATTTCTTTGCTCAAAAGGGCCAAGAATAAGATGTGTGATGTATGTATAAAGTTTTAGAGGTCCAAATGACTCTGTCGGATCTAATATTTTTAGGATCAAACTTGAGGGATTCAGGAAGTTAAGGATCCAAGCCTAACTATGATTCGTGTTAGGTGGTTGATAGGCTATAAGAGGTGAGTAACTCTAACCCTAATAAATGTAAATTATTTAATATGATTCATGATTATCCACATGCATCATTTCATTATTTTACTAGGGTGTATGTATTTAGAACACGAATATGTTGCATTTTTGCATAATTATTATTGATGCATGATGGAATTTGGATGACCCACTAATTCCCCCTATGTTATTTATACGTTATGTTTATGATGTGATAATGCATGATCTGTAAGAGAGGCTTAATGGTGCACTACTTTCAATGAAAGGCCTGAAGAGCCTCTGTATAAGCCAGACACATTGGATATATTAAGCAGAAGTTCTGAGGAGCCTCTGTATGAACTAGACATATTAGATTTAGGGAATCAGTGGTGACAAGTCCATCTTATGTGAATGCTTATGAAGTGAAAACTCATTTGGATGATGCATTACATATGTATGAAATGAATGTTATAATTATTTGATATTGGTTAGTTTACTCACTGAGCTTGTATAAGCTCACCTCTTTTCCCCAAGCCCAGGTGTAGGAGTGTATAAGGAGGAGAGTCCCTTAGAGCTTGAGCAACAAGAGTAGTTGTAGAGTGTTTATATGTATATTGTATGTTAGTGGACATGTAATATGTAAAGTTCTTTTTTTTTTTTTAAGCATGTATGTTGAACTAATTACACTTTAGTGATGTTATGTATGTAAAGGTTCAAATTCTGAGCCCATTTCATGTTAATTATGAATGAGAAAACTAAAGTGTAATAGTTTGGAGTTTGCTTAGATTGTGAGATACAGTAATATGTTATTGTTTAACAGGTTTTAGTCTTACTACAGGTTCCAGTAGCTTTAAGCTTATCTGATCCCTAGTGTCGGTAACGACCCCCAGGTTGGGTCGTTACATGATCAGTCTAAGAAGATAAAATGTGGAATGTCAATAGGTGATTGCATGATTCTTAAGGTCATTCTTCTAAAAAGAGATATGAGATTGGGAAGGAGAGATAAGTTTACACCTTTTTTATGCTAAACAATTGAGCTTAAGGGTAAAAATGGTGCAATTTCTTACCATTTGAAGTGCCACCAAACCTTTAATAGGTGTACCCTGTGTCACACATATCCTTGACATGGAGGTATGTCCTTGATCCTATTTGCTGGTTTTTCAACCGCTGCAAGTGCACGGATCGCTAACAAGTAATAAAGTGATGAGTAGAGTATCTATGATGCCCCTTACCCGTCTACTATATAGCAGAGTAAGAAGTACCACTTTCGGTGCCAGAGTATCCTATCTTGTCTTATCATGTCTATTGTAAATTTTAATATCATTTAAAACAAGTATTCCATATGTAGAAATTTTTTTTTATCACAATTTATCTCTATGAAAATCCGGGTAGAGCCTCCTCTATTTTATTAGCATCTAGCGGGTTCCAATAGTTACTTGTCAAAAATAATTTCATATCTATCTTATATATCCATAGTCATATCATATCATATCATATCATATCATTTAAAGAAATGAAACTCATTCATTCATTCTGATGGAAATTTATATCCAAAAGTTTACAAGCTTATTTACAATCCCAAAATATAAATTATATTTATTTACAATACAAAATATAACTAGATGATATTTATATACAACAAACCAAAATACTAAGTCTAGTACATGAGCCCCACCAATAAAATACAAAATACTAAGGTGACTTTAGACTGTGGCAGATCTGACTTAAGCTCTATCAAGACAGTACTGCTGCGGCTGCTGCTGTGTCCGGTGGGTCTGGTCTCCAATACCCACGCGATGGAAAATCCAACGCGCTAAGAAAAATTGCTTAGTGGTGCATAATCTTAAAGCATAATAACTCAATGATTTAAAATGACAGTAATATGTGTAATTTCATAATTCTAGGTCAATTGCATATTTTATAGCACTTTGGAATCAATATATTTATCAGGATTTTATCTATCCTTATATTTCATTTTCAGTCTCCTTAAACTTATATCATTGAAATTGTCATCAATTCTAAGACATTTATAAATTTCCTACACTTTGGGAATAGTTAAATTTAACAATATCTTTTATGTTCATTTCTTATATAGACTACGTCATTTATGACTTTTTTGTACTTTGAAAATAAATTAATTATCAGTATCTTTTATGTGCGTTAATTTCATTCTCTGGCTTTCTAAACTCATATTAGAGTCTTTGGAATCATATCAGTGTATTTTATGTCATATCGGTGTATTTCATATCATATCTGTATATTTGTGCCCAAGTAACCTATAACAAACTTCTAACGCCCTCACTTTAGGTAGTCTGTACATTCTACTGTTCCGACGACTAACGTCTGTCCAGACAGCCAGGATGACTGAAACTACACTCCAACTAGGGTGAGGAGGCATAAATTGACTGAATAAAGACTAAGTAAAATTAAGGAAAAATAAAAGAAGTGAATTGCAAATAAGTTAATTGAGCCGGTGCCCCGGTGATGGGTAACCTAATGGGAACTTGCTGTAAAGACAGCTAGTAGCCCTAAACCCATAGTGAAACCCAGTGAAATAATTTTTGGGACTCTAGAAAAGAGTCATTGAGGTTTCGATGGCTTTAGAATTCCAAGAAAAAAAAAAAAAAAAATTAGATCAGTACAGACAATTTTAGCATGTTAAGCAAAACGAAGGACATTTTAGTCATTTCGTCTTCAGAGATGATTTTTGGCCAACTTGTCCGGTTAAATAAATAATTTGTATGACATAAATTATGAAAAAAAAGTTATAAAAATTAAATTAAAAATCAGCACACAAGAAAAGAAAAAGAAAATGAAAGAAAACTCAAATTTTGACATCATAATGATGTCATTATAAACTCTCCACCAATCACTATTAGACAACCAATTAATGAGCCAATAAAAAGAGATAAATGAGGTCAAAAATGACAAAACAATTCTACGTTTTGTCTTCCCCAACCAGCCAAATTCCCTAGCCAAAGCACTCTCCACCATTTTTTTTTCTTTAAAGCTTGATTTTCCCTAAGTTTTCCACCCCAAAATCTTAAACTTCCTTCATGAAAATTTATCCCTACATCAAGAGAAACATTTTGATTATCAAAAAGTGAGGAAATTCCAAAGTTTCTACAAGCTTAAGAATTGATCAAAGAGGTTAGTGCTATATAACTCTTTCTTTCTTTTTTTTTCTTAAACTATGTTAAGCATGCATAAGGAAGTAAAAATTGAAAGAAATTAAAAAGAATTGTTGAGAAATTTTTAGTTAGGGTTTGAATTAATTTTGGTACCTTGGTGTTATGGCTTGAGATTGATCATGTTGAGACTGTTTATTGATTATTTGAAGTGTTATGAATGATAAATTGTAGTTGGGAGTAAGGAGGATGGAATATTGGGAGTGCTTCTCTTATGCAGGAAATTTGGACCTATGAGTCCATTGTGTTTTTTGAGTTATAACTGAAGTTTTGTGACTCCAATTGGGGTGAGGCCAATTGGAGGTGAAACTAGATCTAAAATACCCCATTTTTCATGAAGAAATCCTGCCCAAATTCTGTTAAAATCTTGGTCAATTTACTGTCCCAATACGGATATTGGAACACAGAACCCAGAAAAATGACTTGTTCATTTGGCCATAACTCTTTCTAGACAGGTCCAAATGACCTGAATTTTATACCATTGGAAAGATTATACATAGAACTACAACTTTCATTGAGAACACCAAGCCCAGAAAATGTCTCTAATCAAATGACATTGTTGACTCAAATTAGGATACCAAATTGACCTGCACCATTATGTCCAGAATTTCCTAGACTAAAGCTCACCGGACCAGTTTTGGCAAGATGGTCATAACTTGGTCTACAAAAACCCAAATTCAATGAAACTAGTGGCAAACTTTCTATAAGACATAGATTTACAAAATTGGTCTTTTGACTAAAATCCAGACACTAAGGGAACTAGGCTAATTTATTAGGTCAAATTAGCATATGAATTATGGAAATTACCTAAGTGATCATTTGACCCCAGAACACTCATTTAGCCATATATTCCACTAGAAAGCTCTAATTAGGATAAGCCATACTGATATGGAACCCTAAGAAATAGGGTTCTAACTTTGTTTTAGACTTGGTCATAAGAACCCTAAAATGGGAGTCAAAGTTTCTGAGTTGAACATGAATCCTGGTAGAATAGGGTACATAAGTCCAAGCTAGTGATTTAGCCATAATTAATTCTACAAAACTTGAAAAATTGTAATAAAAACTTTTGAGTGACTATAAGACATAGGGTAACAACTTCTATGAAGAACCTTAGGCCTAAAAATGACTATAACATGACCAATTAATTAGACAAAGACAGACTCTAGAAACTGCCAAATTCTGGACCTTGAGAAAGGTTCATAAAATAACTTAGCATATGATATGAAATAAAATAAAATACTTTGTTAAGCATAAAAATGACATGAATTAATGAAACTATAGGTATGAAATAACATTTTTTACCCAAAGTACACCTAGACTCATTTATATAGCTTGGATTGATTGGTATACTAATTAGGGGCTACATATTACAGTACTGCCCACAAGGATAATCATTGACAGACAACATATGTCTAAGATGATTGTTCTACTGGCTTTATGCCTGTTTGATGGCCATAGTGCCAATTTTCATTATTACTGGCTTATGCCTGCCCGCTGGCCTTGTGCCTGATATGACCGTTGTATACTAGGTAGACATACGAATGTCTAACTAGTATATTACCGTGTATCCAGTCTTTATAGTCTGTCATAGGTTACTTGGGCACAGATAAAAGTAATAAGCCTTAAATATAAATAAGTACATGAGAAAATCATTAATATGAATTTTATAAGACTGAATATAAGGTATATGCACAGAAAAGATCCCTATTAGCTTACTTACTTCCAAAGTTCTAGAAAACATGTAAAAGATTTTAAATACATGAAAATTGATATTTATTTATAAGGTTATATGTGAAATAATTATTTTAAATTGTTTAGTTATTTTTTTTTCTTATTTATGCACCACTAAGCGTTATGCTTAGCGCATTGGTTCTTACCACGCATAGGTACTGGAGAGTAGCAGCAGTAGTAGGGCCTAGACTGGACTTGGATTAGATATGCTACTGTGTGGGTTTTCACCTCATTAGTCACTTTGGTAGGGCTCATGTACATGTTAGATTTTGCATTTGGTATTGTAAGTAATTAAATGATGTAAATAATTTTGGATTGTATATAAATTGTAAATTATTGTATATGTAAACTTTATATGAATGAAATGTAATTTATTTTCTTAAAATTGATATGAGCATGAGAAGTGATATGATGAATGAATAAATGAAATGGATATAAATTGTTTTAACAGGTAACATGAAACCCACCATGTACTAATTAAATAGAGGGGACGCTGTCTGGGTCTCCCTAAAAATGAAATGGGATAAAAAAAAAATTTCTACAAGTGAGATAATAAAATTAAATGGATATCAAATTAATATTGTAAACAATAAGACAGGATAGGGTGCTTTAGCACCTAATGCATCACGCTTTACTCGGCTACACTGTAGACAGGAGAGGGGTGTTACAAAACTATAATACTGGATACACGGGAGTATACGGGTTAGACAGCCATATGTCGACCCTGTATACATCTGTCAGGCACGAGGCCAGCTGTAAGGCACGAGGCCAGCTATCAGGCTTGTAAAGCTAGAAATAAAGTTAGGCATAATGGCTAATAAGTAGGCATATAGCCTGTAGAACAATCATATCAGACATATATTATTAGTTCATGATTTTTTTCTGCGGGCAGTACTGCTATCTGTAGTCCCTAATTGGTATACCAATCGATCCAAACTAAATAAATAAGTCTAGATATACTATGGGCAATTACACATTATTACTTATTTATTTGAAATATTCATATCACTTTATAGTGGAAAAATAGGTTCCACATACCCCTTTCATGTGGTTTAGTGTTTAATGGCTTGTTAGGGTTAAATTCCTATCATAAGATAATTTATCTCACGGACCTTTGTTTGGGTTTAGTTTTTGTGTCTTACATTTACCTATCTATTTGATCAGCTTGTAGCCACTGTTTGGCAACACTTCCTTCATGGAAGTTGTTCCCCTATGTCTTATCTTTATTTTCCTTTTTGAATCATGTCAATTTGATTTTTAGAACTCAAGTTATGACCGAGTAACCATAACTAATTCATTTCCAGATTCTGGTTCCTTAACTAGGCAGCTTTTGGACTTAAAATTTACCTAGTTAATGGAACATGTTGCAGTCACTTCTAGGCATGGTAATCTTCATAAAAATTGTTGTCCTATGTCTTATGATCATTGAGAAATTTGAATCACAATTTTTTAAGTTTCTTGGAATTATTTATGGCCAATTAACTGACCTGAACTCATATACCTTGTGCCCACAGGTGTTCAGTTCAGGTCAGTGACTGCTGGTCACTTTTTGAGGTTCTTAAATTCATAATTTGAAGAAGGTTCCTGAAACAAGGTTATAGCCCTATTTTTCAGGTTTTTGGAAAGGTATGACTCATCTTAATTGGATTTTTCTAGTGGGAGATATGACTAAAAGACTGTTCTGGGGTCAAATGAAGTTTGGTCAGATTCAAGGTTTTGATGCAATGAATTTTTCCAACTATTTGACCAAGTTCTCTTGATTTCTTAGTTTTGGTCAAAATACCAATTTTGTAGGTCTGTGTCTTGTGGACATTTTTCCACTGGTTTCATTATATTTGAGTTCTTGTAGACCAAGTTATGGCCATTTTGCCGAAACTGGTCGGGTAAGTTTATGTCCAGCAGTTTCTGGACAATCTAATTCTGGGCAGTTTTGTGACCCAATTTGGGCCAGCAATTTGGTTTGGTTTTAGGCATTTCTGGGTTTTGTGGTCTTCATGAAAATTGTAGCCCTATATCTAAGCTTTCCAATGGTATCAAATTCAGGTCATTTGGACCATTATATAGGAACTTATAACCAAATGAATATGTACTGTTCATTTTGTCATTTTCTGGGTTTTGTGCAGGGTCATCCAGATTTGGGCAGTGTTTAGATCAAGTTTTTGATGAAATTTGGGCATGGTGTCTTCACGAAAAATGGGATATTTTGGGTCTAGTTTCATCTCTAATTGGTCTCATACCAATTAGAGTCACATAATTTCAGTTATGGTTCATCAAACACACAGGACTCATTGAGCCCCAACCCTACAGAAAATGGCACTCCCAAATATTCAATATCCTCCAACTTCCTTACTTCAATTTGCATACATAGCACTTCTATAAGTAACAATCTCATCTCAACCAAGTCAATCTCAACAAGTACACAAAATCCTCAAATCATGTACACAAGCCCTAGTTTCAATTTTCAAACTCAATCTACACCCATGCAAATCAAATTCTAACACATTAAACTTTATTAATCCACTTCCCTAACCATTTTTAAACCATCAAATTCATCTTCTTTTTAGGGCTGTCGAAAATCATGTCTCCCTTTTCTCAAGTTTTTCTTTTGATTTTCATGAAATTTATACTTAGTTTAGCATGCTTCTTATACTTATAGAAGAAAGAATAATGGTTAGAGCACTAACCTTTTTGGGTGTCTTATTAAACTTTCCTTCTACCTCTTTTTATTACTATCAATGGCTCCCTTATGGAGTGGGGAGGATTTTTAATGAAAAGGGCTAAGAGTTTTGGTGAGGAAATGAGGGAAGATTTAAGCTTGAAGCTTGAATAAAAATGGTGGAGAGAGGACCAAGGTGCTGGCCATGGGAGAGAGAAGGAGTGGAGGAAGAAGATAAAGGGATGAAGGCTTGTGGTTGGTGGGATTTGTCTTTTATGTCTTATATATATATATATTTTTTTTTGGTGTACTTTAATTTTTGAAATATCCATAGGTCTTTTTCTTTTCTTTTCTTTTCTTTTCTTTCTCTTTTCTCTTCTTCCTCTTTTCTCTTCTTCTTCTTCCTAAATCAATTCATAAATTTTAACTTATGTTAATTATCTTATTCTCTAAATTTTTAATTTGACATTTAGGTCAAAATTCACCTCTGGGGGTGAAGTGACCAAAATGCCCTTCGGGGTGCTCATCGGGTTATTATTATTTTTGTACCAATTAATAAATTCTCAAAATTTTATTTATTTTCTCTAAATTTTCTTTAACATCTTTAATGTCATTTTTACCTAAATAAACCTTAAATTTGGTCCCAAAATTATTTCTTATATTTTTTTTTAACATTTATTCCATCAATTTAGGTCTCTTCACTATAGTTTAAGTGTAGTTCCAGACATTCTGACTATCCGAACAGATATTAGTCGCCGAAACAGTAGAATGTACGGACTACCTACGGTGAGAGCGTTACAATTCTTCCCCTCTAAATAGAAATTTTGTCCTCGAAATTTACCTAATGTGAAGAGCCAGGAGAACTATTGCCTCATCGTCTCCTCACTCTCCCATGTCGCTTCTTCTGTGTTGTGGTGTCTCCATAAGACTTTCACTAATGAGATCCTCTTGTTTCTGAGTTCTTTCACTTCTCGTGCCAAGATTCTGACTCGTTCTTCTTCATATGTCAAATCAAGTTGTACAATTATCTGCTGAAATGACATGTGAAGGATCTGATCTGTATCTCCTGAGCATCAACACATGGAATACATTGTGAATCTTGTCCAGCTCAGGTGGTAAAGCTAGCCTGTAGGCTACTGGACCCACACGTTTAATGGCATCGTATGGACCAATAAACCTAGGGCTTAACTTGCCCTTCTTACCAAATCTTAGTACTTTCTTCCAAGGTGATATCTTGAGAAACACCTTATCGCCAACCTCATACTCTATATCCTTTCTCCTCAGGTCGGCATATGACTTCTGTCTGTCTGAGGTGGCTTTCAAATTGTCTCTGATGAGTTTCACTTTTTTCTCAGTCTGTCTCACAAAATCTAGGCCCATTACTTTCTCTTCCCCCATTTCTGTCCAACATAAGGGAGTCCTGCATCTCCTCCCATACAATGCTTTGTATGGAGCCATTTTTATGCTGGCTTGGTAGCTATTATTGTAAGAAAACTCTACCAAAGGAAGATACTTCTCCCAACTTCCTTCAAAATCAATGATGCAACTTCTTAACATATCCTCCAATACCTATCATATCATATCATCCATGTCATTAGTGTCAAGTCATTTTTATCATTCCTTTAACAATTACAGCAATTCATTAAGTTCTAAGGGTTACATGAATCACCCTTTCTGATTGTCCATCCGTCTGTGGATGAAAAGCCATACTGAAGTGCAGTTGAGTGCCTAAAGACTCCTATAGCCTCTTTCAAAACCTCAAAGTAAATCTTGGGTCTCCGTAAGATATGATCGATGTTGGCACTCTATGTAGCCAGACTATCTCATCTATGAAAATCTCTGCTAACCTCTCCAGTGAGTAGTCAGCTCTAACTGGTAGGAAGTGAGCTGACTTGGTCAATCTATCCACAATCACCCATATAGTATCATGCTTCCTCTGTGTCAATGGCAGCCCAGTGACAAAATCCATGATGATGTGGTTCCATTTCCACTCTGGTATGGATATAGGTTGCAATGACCCTAATGGAACCTAATGCTTAGCCTTAACTTGCTGGCATGTCAAATATCTGGTCACAAAATCACCAATCTCTTTCTTCATTCCAGGCCACCAATAATGTGTTTTTAGGTTTTGGTACATCTTGGTACTTCCTGGGTGCATAGCATGAAAGCTATTGTGCGCCTCTTTCAAGATATTCTTCTTCAGTTCCTAATCTCCTGGTACACATATTCTGCCTTTATAACACAGGCACTGTAACACCCTCTCGGTAGCAACTCCGTACATTCTCTTTGTTAGATGACGGTGTATGCATCGGATAGCTAGAATGTCGGAAAAATATTTAAATTAAAGTCATGAACCATAATTAACTCAAATATTAATAATAAAAATTTAGTAAAAATTTTTGAAATAAAATACAACCAAGTTAAGCAGCGGTGCCCAGCGATGGGTAACGAGAGGAAGTTGCGGTTCTATAACGAGGAGCCCTAGACCAGGAAAAATTCATAAAATAATTTTTAGGACTCCAGAGAAGGGTCATTGAGGTTCCTATGGCATTAGAATGCCAAGAAAATATTTAGAAAAATTTTTCAATCGGTACAGACAATTTTGACCCGTGAAGCCAAACGGAGGGCATTTTGATCATTTCGCCTTCAGAGACGATTTTTGGCCGACTTGTCCAGTTAAGTAAATAATTATTATGACATAAAATGTGAATAAATATTGCTAAAAATTGAATTGAAAATGAGTAGCAAAGAAAAGAAAAAAAAAGAAATAAAATTACAATTTTGACCTCATGCTTATGTCACTAAGCACTCTCACCCAATCACATTGTGACACATGTCCATCAACCACTTAAAATGAGTCAAATGGGCAGAAAATTGAAATGAAAAACTGAATTCTCCTTCCTCATTTCACGTCCACCATAGCCAAAAAAGCTTTCTCTCCATTTTTTTTTTTAGGTTGATTTTCCTAAGCTTCCTCACCTCAAAACCTTATCCTTCCTTCACTAAAAATTATACCCACACCAAGGAGAAGTGTTTGGCAGCCAAGAAAACAAAAGAAAGTAAAGAATTAACAAGAGAAAATTCTGCCACTAAGGTTAGTGCTATATCTCTCCATTTTTCTCTTTAAATTTGAAGTTAGGTTATGGATTTAGTTAGAAATTCATGAAATCAAAAGAACATATCCATGTATGGACCACTTAAAAATTGTTGGCAGCCTTAGTGATGGAAGTGTTGATGAGTGTTGAATGAATTTAAGTTGTATATGGGTGGTCTTGAACATGAGTATGAGACATAAACATCATTAAGTATGTTGAATTGATGTATGTGCATTAATGGTTATTTGAGAATTAGGGTTTTAAAGAGAAATTTGGACTTTGTGTATGTGATGTTGAAAGAACATTTTAATGGTCAATTAGTGACCATTTGAGGTAAGTTGACCATAATTAGAAGTGCATTAGAGGGTTACAAAGAGTTTTGGTAGGCTGCCTAGAGACAGCAGCAATGAGGATGTGATTCCAGCCCATTTAGACAGCCATAACTTTGGCTGTGTAGGTCCAATTTGTGCTTGGCCAATTGGACATGAAACTAGACCTATAATGGCATAATTTTTCTGAAGAAACCATGCCCAAAAGACCAAAGCAAGTAGACCAAAAGTTGGCCCCAATTCGGATACCCTGCAACAGCACCTGCAAAAATGACCAAATGAACAGTAACTGTTCATTTGGCCATAACTCACTGTAGATATGGGAAATTGACCTGAAATTTTTACAGCAACAAGTTAAGACATAGAAAAACAACTTTCATGAAGAAACCTACCTCAAATTATGACCAGAACTTAATCAAAATGGCAGTCACAGTCACTGTTCATGGTACAGTAGATTTGGTAAATTCTGCAGAATTGAAATCCGGCCAGCTGTGGTTTTTGGACCATATCTAGAGCTACAAAACTCCAAATGGAGTGATTCAAAAAACGAAATTCAACTAGACAAAATAAGGAACAACTTTCATGTTTACCATTTCCTCAAATTTCCACTATAACAGTCCCTAATAGAACAGTAAACTTATGGTACAAAAACTGAAAATTCTGCCACTTAGTGTTAGGCTTAGAAATGGTAATGGTGATCACTTCCAACAAGTTTTAAATGCAAAATGTGGTATGTTTGGAGTGTCAAAACCAATGTACCTATTTTCTATCCAAAAGTCAACATTTTTGTTGACCAATGAGGTGAATAGTGACACCAAAACTTAAAATTCAAATGTGAAATTAGAAATGCATTTAGGGGACTTTAAATTGCAATTGGCAATTAATACTAGCAAATGTAAAACTCAAAATGTGGGATCTTGGTGTAATTAGAATTAATATATCCATTAAGTATAAAAAAGTCAACATTTTAATTGACTAGTAAGGTGAATAGTAATCAAAATGATTAGTAAATTAAGATGAAGACCTAGAACCAATTCTAAGCTTAAATGCTTAGAATTGTATGACAAATGTGGACTATGCATCCTAGTCAAAATTGTTAAAAAGAAATTAAGGCCATAAATTTGAAATCCATGAAATATTTATGGATTACTTGAAACATGAAAAATAAGTCACCTAATTGATATGAATAGATAGTTAGGGCTTATATGCCCATCACAAATGGAATTCATAAAATATTAATAACTCAACTTGAAATATAAAATTTGCAATTACATAAGTAGATTCTTGAATGTATAAATGAGAAAAGGAAAAATGTTTTGAATACAATGGTACATGTGAACCATTGTTTAGAATTGTGATTAATATGAATAACATAAAGAATGAATAAATGAACCATATTAATGTATGAATGAGACATTAGTTCTCATTATTGTAGAAAGGAGAAGTATTTTGAGTACAATGGTATAAAAAGGATAATTGATGTGAATTGTGATTATATAAATGATCAAATGAATGTATGAATTATAATTGAAATTTATTATGAAATAATGAAGTCATAAAACACAATATATTAATGTTTAATGATACTATGTGCCCTTGTATTGCCTAGACATGTGTGTCAGATTGGATAGTTTGGCATGCCAATAGGGTATTGTTTTGGCAGTACTGCAAAAGGCTTTATGCCTATATTTATAGCTCTATGCCCGTATTCATGGCTCTTATGCCCGTATTCATGGCTTTTATGCCCGATTATGTGATATCATGGCTTTTTAGCCATACTGACTGCATACGTGGTTGACGTTCTGCGTCCCATGGTATGATGGCCCGAGGCACCGCGGTGTCCAGAGCCAACGACCCGTTATCCAGTTTAGTCAGCCTGTCGTAGGTTGCTTAGGCAGTGTAATTTATTAAAATAAATTAAGACTATTAGTAATTAAAAATATTAGAAATCAAATAAATGAGTTAATAAGACTTCAAAAGAATTAGTTACAATTATGAAATGATCCAAACCACATAAAATTTTTTAAGTAAAATGATAAAAGAGTTGCAAAAATAGGTATAACTTAACTAAATATTTTAAATGTACCTTCTATTGCCATATAAATATAAACTGAGTATTTTTATTAATTCTGTATGTTGTACATTATCCCTGTGAATTTTAGAATTAAACGCTTTCAAAGCGAAACAAATGAGAACAAAAGATAATTAATATTAGACATATTGTATTAAATTAAATTGATTCTTAAATATTCAAATTATGCTTCGTTCTTTCTTTATTTGTATATTTTATTTTCTTGTTCTATTATTGCACCACTAAGCAGCAATGCTTAGCGCGATGGATTTGTTTTCTCGCGCAGGTACTTTGACTAAGATTTTTTAGAGTCCAGATTTGCAAAAGTGGCTGGAGTATTCAAGGTTGTCACCTCCTCAGCAATGCATGTAGATAGGGCCCATATAGATCATATTTTGTATTTAGTATGAAATGCTAGATATTGTATTATAATGTAGATTATGAGCAGGTAATTAATAGAAATGTAATGTAATTTAATAAATTAGCTTTTTCATATGTAATTAATTTATATATCATGTAAATTATGAAATTATGTAAATTAAGGAAATTTGAAAATTTTACTTATGTGATTTGAGCATGAATGAGATTGTATGGATTCGAAGACAGATTTGAAATATATAGATAATGCATGGAAATGAATATGAAATTGAGATATATGAATGAGATGTGAATTATGAGATGGTTATGAAAATAATTGATGAGATTTTATTTGTAAAATATTATTGAAACTTTCAAACAGGTAAATAGTAAAATACGTCAACTGGTAATAAAATAGGGGAAACTCTGCTAGTTTCTCTGTCAAAAAATTTATTAATATTAAAATATATCGAGCTCAAAATATGAAAGGAATAAAGTAAGATAAGATAGGGTGCTCCGGCACCGAATGTAGCATACTTTGCTCGGCTACACTGTAGTCGGGTGAGGGGTGTTACAGGCACCCATTTCCTTTCAACTCATAGTCAGTCTCCTTCCCCTCTTGAGTTCTGCCCATAACAGTTAGCAACTTTTCATCCCTTAAATATGCTTCTTGTATTTGCTGTAACAAACTTGGCTTTACAAGCAACTCAGCTAAAAGTGCCCCATCCTGTGCTAAAGACAACCGAGCATTCAGTGCTCTTAAAGCCATCATAGACTTCCTACTCAATGCGTCAGCCACTACATTTGCCTTTCCCGGGTGATAGTCGATCACACAGTCATAATCTTTAAGGAATTCATTCCATCTCCTCTATCTCAGATTGAGTTCCTTCTGGGTTGGCAAATACTTCAGACTCTTGTGATCCGTATATATATAGCATTTCTGATAATCCTTAGTCTGTCTTGCTAGATCTAGCTCTATAATCTTATCCCTATCTCGATTTACTATTGAAAATACGTAGCTCTACACAATTGTCCCAAGTTGGTACTATAATCTGTACCTTACAGTATAAACATCGAGAACATTGCATAGTTACCATGGTATATCCCAATAGATCAGGTTTTTTTCCTATACTCATCCTCAATCAGTTCTGCACTCATCCTCTTTCATCTCATATATAGTCTCTTTATTATTTCCATTCATTATCTTTAACGCGATCCTTTTTTATTGATAATCTACAATCACTTGATGACCTAATGGGGTTGGTGACAAGTATGTCATCTTCTGACCCATCTATCGGTATCCTCTTTCAACAGAAGCTACAATGCATATATAGGGGTGAACATAATTAGGGTCTATAAATACATATTTAAAGGTATTATAATTAGAAAATGTACCTCTGACAACGTCTACCAGGTCTAGCTCCTCCCGAGCCGTAGCGTTCACGTGGGGTGCTATTTTAACCTCGAGCTGTTCTATAGTCTCAGAAGCCCTCCATGATGTACCAGCTATCTCTGGTCTCATCGATCTTCTACCCCTCTATACTATCGGGGCAGACCTCTCAGTCGGCAGTAGAGCAGTGGGAGCACTCCTCTGTGGACAATCTCTCAAAAAATGCTTTGTGGACCCACATATGAAACATCCACCCGTCAGAAGTTTACACTTTCCTCTATGGTTCTTCTCACAATGTGTACAAACTGGCACCAAGGTTGATCTCCATGCTATAGGACCCACAGAACTGCCAACTGATACACCCGTCTGACCTCCTCTCTTTGGGGCAAACCGAAACCTCTACGTCTGTTCTCTGCTTTGAATCTGACCCTGAGACCCCCTGGGTCTCTTGCTCTTTGTAGCAGTTGCGCTAGAATGGCCAGGTCCAGACCCTCTCTTACGTTGCCTGTCCCTCCTAAACTGCTCATCATTTCTAACTCTCTCTACTGGGGTCTTATATACTAGCTAGGGAGGTGGTGGCATAGCTTTGATGACCTGATGGAGCAATTGAGTCATCTGCTCTAGGAAGGCCTGCTGTGTCCTTATTAAAGTACCCAACAATGGTTCTGTTCTACTGCTACTGTGCCCCCGACTAGACGCAGGTGTAGGTGTGTGACTCTCTACCTCTTCCTCTATTACTCTTGGAGACCCGTGCTCTGAAAGATCAGATGCCATTGATCCTATAAAATAAACAAAGAACAGATCTGCATTAGTGTCACCTCGACTCTATTTAAAGGCCCATGCATGTGATGCACTTGATCTATTTTTAACTATCTAGGGCTAGGACTGCCTAAATTAGGCTCTGATACCACTAATTGTGATACCCCTTACTCGTCTACTATATAGCCATGTAAGAAGTGCCACATTCGGTATCGGAGCACCCTATCTTGTCTTATCATGTCTATTGTAAATTTTAATATCATTTAAAATAGGTATTCCATATGTGGAAAATCTTTTTTATCACAATTTATCTCTGTGGAAACTCAGGCAGAGCCTCCTCTATTTTATTGGCATCTGGCGGGTTCCAATAGTTACCTGTCAAAAACAATTTCATATCTGCCTTATATATCCATAGTCATATCATATCATATCATTTCACGAAATTAAACTCATTCATTCAGATGGAAATTTATATACAAAAGTTTACAAGCTTATTTACAATCCCAAAATATAAATTACATTTATTTACAATACAAAATATAACTACATGATGTTTATATACAATAAACCAAAATACTAAGTCTAGTACATGGGCCCTACCAATAAAATACAAAATACTGAGGTGACTCTAGATTGTGCCAGATCTGACTGAAGCTCTGTCAGGACACTACTGCTGCGGCTGCAGTTGTGCCCGGTGGGTCTTGATGTCCAATACCTATGCAATGGAAAATCCAACGCGCTAAGTAAAATTGCTTAGTAGTGCATAATCTTAAAGCAGAATAACTAAATGATTTAAAATGACAGTAACATGTATAATTTCATAATTCTAGGTCAATTGCATATTTTATAGCACTTTGGAATTAATATATTTATCAGGATTTTATCTATGCATATATTTCATTTTCAGTCCCCTTAAACTCATATCAGTGAAATTGTCATCAATTCTAAGACATTTATAAATTTTCTACACTTTGGGAACAGTCAAATTTAATAGTATCATTTATGTTCATTCTTATATAGACTAAGTCATTTATGACTGTTTTGTACTTTGGAAATAAATTAATTATCAGTATCTTTTTCTGTGTATTAATTTCATTCTCTGGCTTTCTAAACTCATATTAGAGTCTTTGGAATAATATCAGTGTATTTTATGTCATATCGGTGTATTTCATGTCATATCTGTATATTTGTGCGCAAGTAACCTATAACAAACTATAATGCTAGATACACGGGAGTATACGGGTTAGACAACCATATGTCTACCCTGTATACATCTTTCAGGCACGAGGCCAGCTGTCAGGCTTATAAAGCCAGAAATAAAGTTAGGCACAATGGGCCATAAGTAGGTATATAGCCTGTGGAACAATTATATCAGACATATATTGTCAGTTCATGATTTTTCTCTGTGGGCAGTACTGCTATCTGTAGTCCCTAATTGGTATACTAATCGATCCAAACTAAATAAATAAGTCTAGGTATACTATGGGCAATTACACATTATTACTTATTTATTTGAAATGTTCATATCACTTTATAGTGGGAAAATAGGTCCCACAAACCCCTTTCATGTGGTTTAGTGTTTAATGGCTTGTTAGGGTTAAATTCCTACCATAAGATAATTTATCTCATGGACCTTTGTTTGGGTTCAGTTTTTGTGTCTTACATTTACCCATCCATTTGACCAGCTTGTAGCCACTGTTTGGCCACACTTCCTTCATGGAAGTTGTTCCCCTATGTCTTATCTTTATTTTCCCCTTTGAATCATATCAATTTTATTTTTAGAACTCAAGTTATGGTAGGGTAACCATAACTGATCCATTTCCAGATTCTGGTTCCTTAACTAGGCAGCTTTTGGACTTAAATTTTTCCTAATTAATGGAACATGTTGCAGTCACTTATAGGCATGGTAATCTTCATAAAAATTGTTTTCCTATGTCTTATGATCATTGAGAAATTTGAATCACAATTTTTCAAGTTTCTTGGAATTATTTATGGCTAATTAACTGACCTGGACTCATATACCCTGTGCCAACAGGTGTTCAATTCAAGTCAATGAATGCAGGTCACTTTTTGAGGTTCTTAAATTCATAATTTGAAGAAGGTTCCTAAAACAAGGTTGTAGTCCTATTTCTTAGGTTTTGGAAACGTATGGCTCATCTCAATTGGATTTTTCTAGTGGGAGATATGACTAAAAGACTGTTCTAGGGCCAAATGAAGTTTGGTCAGATTCCAGGTTTTGATGCAGTGACTTGTTCCAACTATTTGACCTAGTTCTCTTGATTTTTGGGTTTTGGTCAAAATATCAATTTTGTAGATCTATGTCTTATGGACATTTTTCTACTAGTTTCATTACATTTGAGTTCTTGTAGACCAAGTTATGGCCATTTTGCCAAAACTGGTCGGGTAAGTTTATGTCTAGCAGTTTCTGGACAACCTAATTTTGGGCAGTTTTGTGACCCAATTTGGGCCAGTAATTTGGTTTGGTTTTAGGCATTTCTGCGTTCTGTGGTCTTCATGAAAATTGTAGCTCTATATCTAAGCTTTCCAATGGTATCAAATTCAGGTCATTTGGACCAGTATAGAGGGAGTTATGACCAAATGAATATATACTGTTCATTTGGTCATTTTCTGGGTTTTGTGCAGGGTCATTCGGATTTGGGTAGTGTTTAGGTCAAGTTTTTGATGAAATTTGGGAATGGTGTTTTCATGAAAAATGGGATATTTTGGGTCTAGTTTCACCTCCAATTGGACTCATACCAATTGGAGTCACATAATTTCAGTTATGGTTCATCAAACGCACTGGACTCATTGAGTCCCAACCCTGCAGAAAATGGCACTCCCAAATATTAAATCTCCTCCAACTTCCTTACTTCAATTTGCATACATAGCACTTCTATAAGCAACAATCTCATTTCAACCAAGTCAATCTCAACAATTACACAAAATCCTCAAGTCATGTACACAAACCCTAGTTTCAATTTTCAAACTCAATCTACACCCTTGCAAATCAAATTCTAGCACATTAAACTTTATTAATCCACTTCCCTAACCAATTTTAAACAATAAAAAACCATCAAATTCATCTTCTTTTTAGAGCTGCCGAAAATCATGTCTCCCTTTTCTCAAGTTTTTCTTTTGATTTTCATGAAATTTATACTTAGTTGAGCATGCTTCCTATACTTATAGAAGAAAGAATAATAGTTAGAGCACTAACCTTTTTGGGTGTCCTGTTAAACTTCCCTTCTACCTCTTTTTATTACTATCAATGACTTCTTTATGCAGTGGGGAGGATTTTTAATGAAAAGGGCTAAGAGTTTTAGTGAGGAAATGAGGGAAGATTCAAGCTTGAAGCTTAAACAAAAATGGTGGAGAGAGGACCAAGGTGCCGACCATGGGAGAGAGAAGGAGTGGAGGAAGAAGATAAAGGCTTGTGGTTGGTGGGATTTGTCTTTTATGTCTTATATATATATATATATATATATATATATATATATATATATATATATATATATATATATATATATATATATATATATATTTTTTTTTTTTTTTATGTAATTTAATTTTTAAAATGTCCATAGGTCTTTTTCTTTTCTTTTCTTTTCTTTTCTTTCTCTTTTCTCTTCTTCTTCTTCCTAATTCAATTCATAAATTTTAACTGATGCTAATTATCTTAGTCTCTAAATTTTTAATTTGACATTTAGGTCAAAATTCACTTCTGGGGGTGAAATGATCAAAATGCCCTTCGGGGTGATCATCGGGTTATTATTATTTTTGTATTAATTAATAAATTCTCAAAATTTTATTTTATTTTCTCTAAATTTTCTTTAACATCTTTAATGTCATTTTTACCTAAATAAACCTTAAATTTGGTCCCAAAATTATTTCTTATATTTTCTTAACATTTATTCCATCAATTTAGGTCTCTTCACTATAGTTTAAGTGTAGTTCCAGACATTCTGACTGTCTAAATAGACATTAGTTGCCGAAATAGTAGAATGTACGGACTACTTACGGTGAAGGCGTTACAGTATCATTCCTATGAGGATCATGTTGAGTACCAAACTATAGTGATTTTAATTATCTAGACGATCGAATTGTAGAGAAATAATAATTATATCTAAATTGAAAGAAATAAAATCTAAATAATTAACTAAAATAAAATACTAAAGGGCAAAGGCATTCTAGAGATAGGGGTTCACACTTCAATTAATTATAAAATCAATCTGATTCGTTCAATAAATGGGAGATTATTACTTTGATGGAAATTAATCCTAAGTTATCTTAAGTCCTCTCTCAAGGCACTCAAGGTGTATTTTAATTAATATAAACCCTACTTTTGTGGTGATTAAATTAATTAAAACCCTTTAAGATCTTTGATTAATTTTGAAACTTCACAAAGGTCATCAGCCTATCTCTAAGTTAGATTTCCTAGGTTCAAAATCTCAATTTTCTAATATTAATCTTCACCTTTCAGTCCTTCAATTAATATCTGTAATTAATACTAAGTGGGTGCCAATACATAGCATGCATTAAGATCATAAGAGATTGAATCAATGAATAGAATACCCAATGTATTAAATAAAATCAAACCAGATCCATAATGAAATTGAGAGTGCTACACCCTAACCCTAGAATAAAGAGCCTACTCACCCATGGTGAGTTTTACAATCAAGATTATAAAAAAGATAAAGAGAACACATGAGAAGAAAATAGAGTGAAAGAACCCAGAAGGAGAATTGAAGCCTTGGACTTTTGGAACTTCAGCTAAAAATCCCTTATAGCAATCTTGCAGATCCTGTTTCTCCCTTGCCTCCCTTAAGGTTGATGTGCCTCCTCGAATGTAAAAATTGGCTCAATGTAAATTCTCCTCCTCTTCAATTCTTCACTTTTTATATTTATATATGGTATAAAAACCCTAATTTCAGAGCCCTAGAAGCATTAGGAGTCCATCCGGGTTGAGTTGGAAACAAAAAAAATGCGCATCAGAATCGCTGTTAAGGGACTTTACACAGGCCGTGTAGTGATACACGCCCTGTGTAACTTTCTGCCACTTTTGTTTTTGAAGTTTTCTTTGTCCAGAAGGTTGCACGGGGTCCAGGAAGTTACATGGGGCAAGTTACACGGCCCATGTACCGCTTATGGACCTATATTCTTCACGTTTTGACCTCCAAATCTCTTCCAAACTCGTCCTTGATTCCGTATTCACATAAAAACACCTGATAAAATATAAAAATCAATGAATTGAGTTGGATTAACATGTTTTCTAAAATAATAATGAAGACATATAAAAATAAACATAAAAGGAGACTAGATGCTGACAAAATGCAATGAATGTTAACATTAAATGTCTATATAATTTGGTGTAATCAGATCCCTCCCATGCTCTACAGACAAATAATATGACGATTAGTAAGAATTCAACTTATAAGGAGTAGTTATCCACAATTGTTGGACCTTTGTTTTCTCTCTCCTTATTTTGAAATTCAATGACGCATTTCATATAAAAGGGCAAGATTGTAATGTCCTAAAATTGCAAATAAAAGAATTTTAGAAATTGAAAATATTATTTTATTTTAATGACACCAAATTCTATTTGCAATTTTAGAAATAAAAATGTTATTATTATTATTATTACTTCATAATATTTTATTTTATTTAGATTATAATTGATATAAAATGTCACAAAATCTAAGGCAAAGAGGGCCATTAATTAGGAATCCATACCCGAAAGCCTGGATTCTTGGCTCACCCAAAGTTGGCTCAAGCTGGCATGGCTCGCACAGCAAAGGCTGGCACAATATGCCTTGCCAACTTTGGCTCAATCTTGGGAATGTTTGGATGGCATTGCTTGGCTCGGAAGACTTATGTGATTTGGCACTTACTTGGATAAGCCTCGCTAACTTGTCCCGAGATACTCTCACCTAGAATCTCAAGTTCATTATCTCATCGAAGTTGACGAATGTCTTAGGATTTAGTGGATGTTGTGCAACTACTTACAATGTCTCTCAATTAGTATATAAAAGTTAATGAAGCTCTATACATTAGGTATGCCTACTCTGTTTCATTGAGATATTGAATTCACTCTCTTTACAAGCTTACAAGCTCTATAAACACCAAACTAACTTGAGCATCAGAGTGGCTACCATAGGCCATTAACCTCACTTTCCCTCTTTTTAGGTTTTATGCACTTACCTTAAAGAGTCATGATAACATTAGCACTGTCTGTGGGAAACACTAGCTAATATCCCACATACACATTATTTTCTCAAACTCTTCCATTATTTTCTTGAGTTCTTTGTTACCCTTCCAACATTATAATTTTTATAATTTTCTGTGACTATAGCCATAGATGCACACAACACCAATAAGACGACCATCACGCAGCAACCAATGCCCCATCCCACCACCACAAGTGTTAACACTTTGATGGTAGCTAGGCCATCAGCCAGGAATGAAAACCAAACCCTATCTTAAGGAAGCGATTAGGAATGAAAACTAAGCCTTATCTTAAGGAGGTGATTTAGACCAGCCATAGACCAATTCAGAATTGAAACTAGATCATTTCAAACCTAATCAAAACTGATCAAACTCGTGTTTGACTCAAACCTTGAATGAATTAGATTGAAATTTAGCAAAACAGTCCAATTCAATTTGGGGCCAAGTCGAATTTTTTATTTAAAAAAAAAATCAAAATCTAAATCATTGGATTTGAATCGGATTGAATCAAACTAGAACAAACATTAAAACTAGAATCGAAACCTTGGGGGTGTAACACCCCTAATTGCATAGCCTGGTATATTTTACTATTCTGGTGACCGATGTCGGTCCAAATAAGTAAGAGAATTAGAACCAAGTCTAAGATACCTAGTTAAGCCCTGAACAGAAATAATTAGTAATTGTCAAATAGTTAAGTGTAAAGAAGAAAAACAGAACATAAAAAGTAACATGAGCCGAGAGTCACAGTGATGGGTGACCTTATCGGGAAGGACTGCGAGGTCGATTTAAACTCAAATTTCAAACTGTAAAATGTGACGCTGCAGTCCTTAGGACCATTGTGAACACAGTGGAAAAGAGAAAATCACAGAAAAGAATTGTTAAGCAGGTCAAATAATTAGGTCAGAGATTTGGCAGAAATATCGAATAACTTGCAAACTAGATCGAACTGGCGAGGGGCAATTTGGTCAATTTATGTCACACCTTACCCCTCTGTAAGGCATAACATGATCCCGTAGAATACCTAATGAACTACCGAACTTCACCTACTGATAACTCATTAAGTACCCTACAAGGGATTTTAAACAATTTTCTTACTTTTGACAAGTGGTGAGCATTTTCTAATAGGTATTTAAAACATATGATTAAAAGTAAATCTAGTTAATATTTTTGGTCCATTTTGTTTTTCCGCAAATTTTATAAAAATTTTGACAGAGTTCTGTCTGTATTTTGAAAAACCAGTTCTTCAAATACTTGTAAAAAGCACTTCTAAAAATTTTTCTCAACAACTAATTCAATTTCATACTCAATCTTAATCAATTTCTCAACACATTTATCAACTTTCAAATTTCAAATCCACTATTCAATAATCATCAAAATACAAGCAATTCATTTCATTCAAATTAAATAAAATAGTTCCATTCATATTTCATTAGAAACAAAACAATTTAGATACATCATTACAAAATTTACATTAAGAGAAATATAAACTAAACTTTATTACAAACTTTATACAAATTTTGTACAAGCTGCTCAAGACCCATTACATGTCCATACATTTATATGCAATACATACATCAAAAGAAATATTTACAATTAGGGTATAAATTATACCCGATAGCTTCAAAACAGGAAGATCCTCAATCCTTAGCAGCTCAGTCTGCTGCTCTTCTAGTCTCTGTATCTGCGACAGCAATAGAAGCTATCGCTGAGTACTAGGACTCAGTGGTGCACAACATACTAAAATAGTCTTTATGCAAAATATAAATCACATTTATACAAAAATTTGACTAAACATGAGCATTAAACACAAAACCTGAATTATGAGATTTTAATGCAAACCAAGTTCATTTCAAAGTATCAAAACACATTTCATAAAACCCACAGTTAGATCATGCCATTCGAAACAAATAGAATCTCAATAGCCAGAGGCTAAAGAGAAATCACATCACAAGGCTAGCTAGCTCAAATATATGGATATCCATTCACATCCTCTTCTACTGGCACACCTCAATACTTCTCCAGAGAATGAATCAAAATTCGAAACTAATTATCCCCACTAGTCGTGCTAGTGAGGTGTTCAAATATATGGTTATGACACTGTGGTTTCAAAACTTATCTTAATAATTTGCTAAACATTGTCATTTCAGATATACACAATAACTTTCACAATTTAAATCAAATATCAAAAGAATGCCATAATTCAATATTTCACATTATTCAAAACAGTATGCAGAAGATAATTATAAAAAGTATACGTTGTGCACAAACCTCAAGCGAGTCGCCTCTTGGCCTTGACTCGGTTCCTTGGGTTCTTTCCCAATATTTTTTTCAACTGAAACACACAATTTCACAGTGTTTCAGTACCATAACTTGGCATAAACCCAAAAATAAATTTAACTTCACTTTTACCTAGCTCTAACGTGCTAAATTTGACATTCTTGAAATTTTGTGTTTCGGGTTACTATTTACTGCACTATTCAAGTCAAATTATTGACTTTCTAAGGCTTAATAAGTATGAGAATTCCAACTTTACCCACATACCACATTTTGGTCACCAAACTTGTTAGTTTTTGTCATTTTCTCAAAACTTAGGTCTTTTAGGCAAAATTGCCAAATTTTCAGTTTTGGTGTCCCTAATTATACTGTTTCATTGGTCAGTTTACTGTTGGAATTTAGCAAATGTTCCTTATTGTATTAAGTTTATTCTCCTTTTTGAATCACTCCAATTGGAGTTTTGTAGCTCAAGTTATAAGCAAATTACATTTACTGTTCATGCTGCAGAATTTTGTTCTAGCAGATTATTAATTTCAATTTTGTTCAGCAATTTGATCAAGTTAGGTCCATAATTTGGTCTAACTTTCTTCATATAAAATGTTCTACTATGCCTTAGATTTCCATTGGTTTAAGAATCACCTAAATCTGAGTTTTCTATAGAGAGTTATAGCCATTGAAACTTTACTGTTCAAATGGCAAATCTGCAGTCTGCAGATTCAGGTCACCAACTTTGCTCAGTAATTTGATTGGGTTAATGGCATAATTTGGGTTGGTGTTCTTCATGAAAGTTTTAGATCTATATCTCATCTAACCATTGGTAACATTTCAGGTCATTTTGACCTGTCTAGCTCGAGTTATGACCAAATGAACAAACACTGTTCATTTGGTTAGCTTGTGCAGAGGCAGCCTGCGATTTTCCGACTTCGGTCACTTTGTTCACTAGGTTTTAGTCACTTTTTGGGCAGGCTTCCTAAACGAAAATTGTGTCATTTAGTGCCTATTTTCATCCCCAATTGGTCCCATATCAATTGGACTTGTAAAATTTCATTTTTGGTCCCTCAAAGTTGACTTTTGGTCATGGTGCATACCCAATCCAAATTTGACTTTGATTCAAACACTTCTAACATACTTAATTAGGTCACAAATGGTCATTTATTTCCTTAAACTAAGTCAAAGACATCATTTACTAATTTCTTAAATTTTCTCCCAAAACCCTAAGGGTCAAGAACCCAAATTCCTCAATTTCCTCAATTCATGAATTCTAAGTGTACAAGTCTCACTTACTTACTCAATCAAGCATGAGTACCTCTTTAATTCTAACAATTTCTATCAAACCCTAATTAATTTAATGCTGACCAACTTTCATAAAGCTTCATACATGAGTGATTTCTTGAGTTTCTATGTAATTTGCTACTTATTCAAGCTCATTTCTATGCATTTTACTCAAATTAAGTTAGAAAGAGGGACTTACTTGTTGAGCAGAATTTGTAATTCCAAATCTTCACTTCTTTTTGATCCTTCTTATTTCAAATCTCTCTATCAAAGCTAAAGAGCAAGACCTTACTTTGGTGAGTATGAAATTTGTGAAGAAATAATAGGGTTTAAGAAGCTTAAATGACCATTAATGGAGGAAATTGAAAAGAAAAAGAAAGAGAAAAGAATGGGAGGCGGCTGAATTTTTTTAGGAAAGAAGAAATGACTTTTCCTTCTAATTTTTTAGGTATTTTAAGTGAAATTTTATGTATTTGACTTGGTTAAAAAAGTCGGGAAATTAAAATTGATTTTTGACATCACAATGATGTCTTCCACATGATACAATAAACCTTTTTCTTTTCTTTTTTAACTTTCTTAAATTTTTCATTAGTTCTTTAATCTAATCTTGATTTAAAAATTTTTATTTTCTCCGATTTTATTGGACAATTAGGTCAGGAGTCAGCTCTCAGGGTTAATTGACCAAATTACCCCTCGCCGGTTCATCCTGGTTTGCAAATAATTCAATATTTCTTTTGGCTCATTGACCTAATTATTTGACTGACTTAACAATTCTTTTTCGTGATTTTCTCTTTTCCACTGTGTTCGTAATGGTCCTAAGGACTGTAGCGTCACATTTTACGGTTCAAAATTTGAGTTTAAAATGACTTCGCAGTCCTTCCCGAGAAGGTCACCCATCGCTGTGACTCTCGGCTTGTTTAACTTCTTATGTTCTATTTTTCTTGTTTATACTTAACTAATTGGACATTACTAATTATTTGTGTTTATATCTTCTCTAGTTGTCTTAAGTGTGGTTCTAATCCCCTTAATTATCCGGACCGACACCGGTCACCGGAACAGTGAAATCTACTAGGATATTCAAATGGGGGTGTTACAATTCTCCCCCTCTTAAAATAAATTTCGTCTCGAAATTTTACCTGGTCATAATCTCTGAATAGTTGTGGGTGCTATCTCCTCATGTCCTCTTCTCGTTGCCAAGTAGCCTCCTGGCCCGAATGATGGTTCCACAACACTTTTACCAACGGTATTTGCTTGTTCCGTAGCTGCTTCACCTCATAAGCCAGAATCCCTATGGGTTTTTCTTCATATATGAGGTCTGGATTCACTTCAATTTCCTCTACTGGTAGTACATGAGATGGGTCTGATCGATACCTCCTCAACATAAACACATGGAAGACATTATTTATCTTCTCCAACTCTAGAGGTAGTGCCAAATGATATGCCAAAGGACCCACTCTTTCTAGAACCTCATATGGCCCAATGAAGCGATGACTCAATTTCTCATAATTCTCTTCCAAGGAGAAACTTTGAGGAAAACTTTCTCACCCACTGCTTACTCAATATCTCTTATCTTCAAATCAGTGTAGGACTTCTGACGGTCTGATGCAGTCTTAAGTCGATCTCGGATCACCCTGATTTTCTCTTCAGTGTGCTAAACAATTTCGGGTCCAATCATCTTTCTTTCACCCACGTCATCCCAACACAATGGGGTTCTACATTTTCTGCCATACAAAGCTTCATATGGAGGCATTCCAATGCTTGATTGGTAGCTGTTATTGTAAGCAAACTCAATCAAAGGCAAGTGTATATCCCAACTACCCTCAAATTCAATCACACAAGCCCGTAGCATGTCCTCTAAGATCTGAATCACCCTCTCGGATTGGCCATCTGTCTGTGGGTGGAATGCAGTACTGAAGTTCAATCTAGTTTCTAGGGCTCTCTGAAGACTACCCTAGAATCTAGAAGTGAACCTAGGATCTCTGTCTGATATGATGGATACTGGCACTCCATGCAGTCTCACAATCTCATCGATGTATAACTTGGCCAATCTTTCTAAACTGTAGTCCATCTGGACTGGCAGAAAATGAGTAGACTTAGTTAGTCTGTTGACAATGACCCATACTGCATCATGACTCTTCTGTGTCCTCGGAAGTCCCATCACAAAATCCATTGTTATTCTTTCCCATTTCCATTAAGTGCGGTAGTGGATGTAACAACCCAGTGGGTACTTGATGTTCTGCCTTCACTTGCTGACAAGTTAGGCATTTGGATACAAACTCTGCCACATCTCTTTTCATACCCATCCACCAGTAATGCTCCTTTAGCCCTCTATACATTTTTGTGCCACCAGGGTGCATGGCAAAAGGAGACTCATGTGCTTCTTTCAAAATGATCTTCCTCAATTCAACATCATTAGGAACACACATTCTGCCTGGTGTAGCAATAGACCATCATCTCTGATTGAGAATTCTGGTTTCTTGCCCTGCCTGACTTCTTCCATCAACTTTTGATACTTCTGATCATTCTGAGCAGCCATTCTAATATGATCAATCAACACTGGCTGTACATGCCATGCAACTGCTGTCTACCCATCATCATTAATCTCTAAGCTGGCATGCAATGATCTTAACTCATGTACCATAGACAAAGGAGTAACTCATATACTTGCTATAGTCTTGCGACTTAAGGCATCAGCCACAACATTAGCTTTCCCTGGCTGATAGTCTATCAGACAATTGTAGTCTTTTATCAACTCTAACCATCTCCTCTGTCTCAAATTCAGCTCTTTCTAGGTGCCCAAATACTTCAAACTCTTATGATCTGTATAGATGTAACACTTTTCCCCATACAAATAGTGTTTCCAGATCTTAAGAGCAAACACAATAGCTGCAAGCTCCAAATCATGTGTTGGATAGTTCATCTCATGCGGTTTCAACTGGCGTGATGTATAGGCAATGACATTTCGATCTTGCATCAATACATAGCCTAACCCATTGTGAGAAGCATCACTATATACTGTATATTCTTTACCCAAAGTAGGTAAAGTCAGGACTGGAGCTTCAGTCAAACATTTCTTCAATTCATCAAAACTCTATTAGCATTTATCCGTCCACTGAAATTTTACATCTTTTCTAAGCAGCTTGGTCAATGGAGATGCCAACATGGAGAATCCCTTCACAAATCTACGATAATATCTAGCTAAACCCAGAAAACTATGAATTTCTGTGACATTTCTGGGTGGCCTCCAATTAAGGACAACTTCAATCTTACTTGGATCTACCTTGATGCCCTCTTCTGATACTACATGCCCCAAGAAAGATATTTCTTTCAGCCAAAATTCACACTTCGATAATTTGGCATATAGCTGTTTCTCCCTCAAAGTCTGCAGTACAATCTGCAGATGTCTATCATGCTCTTCTGCATTCCTTGAATAGACCGATATATCATCTATGAATACCACAATAAACTGGTCGAGGTATGGTCTGAAGATAGTGTTCATCAGATCCATAAAAGAAGCCGGAGCATTAGTTAACTCGAATGGCATAACCAAAAACTCATAATGGCCATAGCGGGTTCTGAAGGCAGTTTTAGGAATACTCTACTCTTGTACTTTCAGCTGATAATAACCTGATCTCAGGTCAATTTTGAAGAACATAGCTGCACCCCTTAACTGATCAAACAAGTCATCAATGCGGGGCAATGGATATCTATTCTTTATAGTCACCTTATTCAACTATCGATAATCAATACACAAGCGGAGAGTGCCATCCTTCTTCTTTACAAACAATACTGGCACTCCCCAAGGTGACACACTAGGGCGGATAAAGCCCTTGTCAAGCAGTTCTTGCAACTGCACTTTCAACTCTTTCAATTCTGCAGGTACCATTCTATATGGCGTTATGGAGATTGGATCCACACCAGGCATAACATCAATCTCAAACTGCACCTCTCTTTCTAGAGGTAATCCTGGCAATTCATCAGGAAACACATCCAGAAAATCACATACAGTAGGGATGTCCCTTAGTGCTGGGCTCCCCACTTGGGTGTCCATCACATGTGCCAAGTATGCTTTACACCCCTTTCTGATCATCTTTCTGGCTAGTGTAGCCGAAATGATGTTTGATGGCAGTAAATGCCTCTCCCCATGTATTACCACATCACCGTACAAAGGAAGACCAAAGTAGTGTCTTGATCTACGATCAATCATGGCGTGATGCCTGGCTAACCAATCCATGCCCAAGATGATATCATACTCTCTGAAGGGCATTTCAATCAAGTCTGACAAGAAAACATGTACTTGGATCACCAAAGGACAGTCTCTATAGATTCTGTTGACCCGGACCTCTTGTCCTAAAGGACTAGTTACTAGCACTTCAAAACCCATTTGCACACATGGAACAGCAAGTGAACAGACTATGCTAGCACTAACATATGAATGGGTTGAACCCGGATCAAACAATACAAATACTTCTTGATCAGAGATAGAGAATATACCAGCTACAACATCAGAAGTCTCAGCCTCTTCTCACTGTCTCATTGAATAAACCCTGACTGAAGCACTCCCTTGTCTTGGTGACCAACTATGCCACATTGCACAGGCGGTGCCTCTACCTCTGCCTCTTCCTCTGCCAATAGACTGTGAGCCTCTGGGAGCAAGACTCTGAATAGATCCCTCGGCAGTAGTAGGAGCTAGACCATATCTCGAAGACGGAGCACTAGTGTAGTCTCTTGCTAAATAGCATTCCCCCCCATGAATCTTGCCACAAGTCTCACAGGGGCGGGTAGAATGTGAACTCCTACTCGACTGCTGACTAAACTTAGGGGGTCTCTGTCCAGAAAATCTGCCCCTACCAAATCTTCCACCTCAACCCCTGCTGGGTCCACTAAATTTCTTTTTCTTTCCAGAGGTAGCACCAGAACTCTGCTCAACTGATTTTTCCCCCTTGCCTTTTTCTGATTTCTCATCTTTTTCTAATTTTTCTTTCACTGGGGTTACTTTTGATTCAATTCTCTCTAGTTCAAGTGCTTGAGACATAAGCTCTGAGAAGTTACTGTGTCAAAATCCCACAACTTGCATCCTTATACTGGGCTTCAAACCCATCTCAAATCTCTTGCATCTTGCCTTGCTGGTAGTAAGGAGACTCCCAGCATAATGACTTAAGCGGGAGAACTGCCTCTCATACGCTGCCACTGTTCTGTTGCCTTGTTTTAGACTTAGAAACTCTTGTAACTTCTGATCAACATATGCATCAGGATGTATTTACATGCGAACTCTCTGATGAAGTCATCCTGTGTCAAGATCGTGGTTCAGCTAAGGTGGGGATGGTCTCCCACCAATCATACGCATCCCCTTGCAGTAGAGACACAGAATACTCAAACTTCAGTTCATCTTGGCAGTGCAGCTTCTTAAATACTCTATCCATTCTTTCAAGCCATTGCTCTGCCTCTAAAGGGTCCACTGTACCCTTAAATTCTGCAGCCCCATACTTCAATAATTTATCATACTGTCTGGCTGGAGGCAGTGGTTGTGCCACAAGTGGTTGGGGTGGAGCTTGAACAGGCATACCCCCAGCCATTTGTTGAAACATCGCAAGCATCTGTTGTGCGAATGCGAAGCTGCGGCATTTGTGAGTGGTCTTTGTGACCCACTAACATTCGGTAAAGCAGGGGCTTCCCCTTGTGCCTCAGCTTCAACAGACTGCTCAACTGAGTGATCCCCTTCTTCCATTTCAGGATGAAGTTAGGGTATCTCCTGAACAAGTAACACAAGGAGAT
The DNA here is from genome assembly GCF_030052815.1 of Hevea brasiliensis. Classification (NCBI taxonomy): domain Eukaryota; kingdom Viridiplantae; phylum Streptophyta; class Magnoliopsida; order Malpighiales; family Euphorbiaceae; genus Hevea; species Hevea brasiliensis. The sequence goes on from NC_079504.1 coordinate 79,265,368, forward strand.
TTCCCTCCGTTAGTTCATATTCATGATGTAATGCACTGTATGTAACAATTATGGACATTGAGCAGTTGTACTTAACAAAGAAAAACACAAATTCACAAGTTAAAACACACTTCAAAAATTTGCTCTGATACCATTAAAACATGTCACACCTTACCCCTCTGTAAGGCATAACATGATCCCGTAGAATACCTAATGAACTATCGAACTTCACCTACCGATAACTAATTAAGTACCCTATAAGGGATTTTAAACAATTTTCTTACTTTTGACAAGTGGTGAGCATTTTCTAATAGGTATTTAAAACATATGATTAAAAGTAAATCTAGTTAATATTTTTGGTCTATTTTGTTTTTCTGCAAATTTTATAAAAATTTTGACAGAGTTCTGTCAGTATTTTGAAAAATCAGTTCTTCAAATACCTGTAAAAAGCACTTCTAAAATTTTTTCTCAACAACTACTTCAATTTCATACTCAATCTCAATCAATTTCTCAACACATTTATCAACTTTCAAATTTCAAATCCACTATCCAATGATCATTAAAATACTAGCAATCCATTTCATTCAAATTAAATAAAATAGTTCCATTCATATTTCATTAGAAATAAAACAATTTAGATACATCATTACAAAATTTACATTAAGAGAAATATAAACTAAACTTTATTACAAACTTCATACAAATTTTGTACAAGCTGCTCAAGACCCATTACATGTCCATACATTTATATGCAATACATACATCAAAAGAAATATTTACAATTAGGGTATAAATTATACCCGATAGCTTCAAAACAGGAAGATCCTCAATCCTTAGCAGCTCATTTGCTGCTCTTCTAGTCTCTGTATCTGCGACAGCAATAGAAGCTATTGCTGAGTATTAGGACTCAGTGGTGCACAACATACTAAAATAGTCTTTATGCAAAATATAAATCACATTTATACAAAAATTTGACTAAACATGAGCATTAAACACAAAACCTGAATTATGAGATTTTAATACAAACCAAGATCATTTCAAAGTATCAAAACACATTTCATAAAACCCACAGTTAGATCATGCCATTCGAAACAAATAGAATCTCAATAGCCAGAGGCTAAAGAGAAATCACATCACAAGGCTAGCTAGCTCAAATATATAGATATCCATTCACATCCTCTTCTACTGGCACACCTCAACACTTCTCCAGATAAGGAATCAAAATTCGAAACTAATTATCCCCACTAGTCGTGCTAGTGAGGTATTCAAATATATGGTCATGACACTGCGGTTTCAAAACTTATCTTAACAATTTGCTAAACATTGTCATTTCAGATATACACAATAACTTTCACAATTTAAATCAAACATCATAAGAATGCCATAATTCAATATTTCACATTATTCAAAACAGTATGCAGAAGATAATTATAAAAAGTATACGTTGTGCACAAACCTCAAGCGAGTCGCCTCTTGGCCTTGACTCGGTTCCTCGGGTTCTTTCCCGGTATTCTTTTCAACTAAAACACACAATTTCACAGTGTTTCAGTACCATAACTTGGCATAAATCCAAAAATAAATTTAACTTCACTTTTGCCTAGCTCTAACGTGCTAAATTTGATGTTCTTGAAATTTTGTGTTTCGGGTTACTATTCACTGCACTATTCAAGTCAAATTATTGACTTTCTAAGGCTTAATAGGTATGGGAATTCCAACTTTACCCACATACCACATTTTGATCACCAAACTTGTTAGTTTTTGTCATTTTCTCAAAATTTAGGTCTTTTAGGCAAAGTTGCCAAATTTTCAGTTTTGGTGTCCCTAATTATACTATTTCATTGGTCAGTTTACTGTTGGAATTTGGCAAAACTTTCTTCATAGAAAATGTTCCTTATTGTCTTAAGTTTATTCTCCTTTTTGAATCACTCCAATTGGAGTTTTGTAGCTCAAGTTATAAGCAAATTACGTTTACTGTTCATGCTGCAGAATTTTGTTCTAGCAGATTATTAATTCCAATTTTGTTCAGCAATTTGATCAAGTTAGGTCCATAATTTGGTCTAACTTTCTTCATATGAAATGTTCTACTATGCCTTAGGTTTCCATCGGTTTAAGAATCACCTAAATCTGAGTTTTCTAGAGAGAGTTATAGCCATTGAAACTTTGCTGTTCAAATGGCAAATCTGCAGTTTGCAGATTCAGGTCACCAAATTTGTTCAGTAATTTGATTGGGTTAATGGCGTAATTTGGGTTGGTATTCTTCATGAAAGTTTTATGTCTATATCTCATCTAACCACTGGTAAAATTACAGGTCATTTTGACCTTCCTAGCTCGAGTTATGACCAAATGAACAAAAATTGTTTATTTGGTCAGCTTGTGCAGAGGCAGCCTGCGATTTTCCGACTTTGGTTACTTTATTCACTAGGTTTTAGTCACTTTTTGGGCAGGCTTCTTAAATGAAAATTGTGTCATTTAGTGCCTATTTTCATCCCCAATTGGTCCCATATCAATTGGACTTGTAAAATTTCATTTTTGGTCCCTCAAAGTTGACTTTTGGTCATGGTGCATACCCAATCCGAATTTGACTTTGATTCAAACACTTCTAACACACTTAATTAGGTCACAAATGGTCATTTCTTTCCTTAAACTAAGTCAAAGACATCATTTACCAATTTCTTAAATTTTCTCCCAAAACCCTAAGGGTCAAGAACCCAAATTCCTCAATTTCCTCAATTTATGAATTCTAAGTGTAAAAGTCTCACTTACTTACTCAATCAAGCATGAGTACCTCTTTAATTCTAACAATTTCTATCAAACCCTAATTAATTTCATGCTGACCAAATTTCATAAAGCTTCATACATGAGTGATTTCTTGAGTTTCTATGTAATTTGCTACTTATTCAAGCTCAATTCTATGCATTTTACTCAAATTAAGTTAGAAAGAGGGACTTACTTGTTGAGCAGAATTTGTAATTCCAAATCTTCACTTCTTTTTGATCCTTCTTATTTCAAATCTCTCTATCAAAGCCAAAGCAAGACCTTACTTTGGTGAGTATGAAATTTGTGAAGAAATAATAGGGTTTAAGAAGCTTAAATGACCATTAATGGAGGAAATTGAAAAGAAAAAGAAAGAGAAAAGAATGGGAGGCAGCTGAATTTTTTTAGGAAAGAAGAAATGACTTTTCCTTCTAATTTTTTAGGTATTTTAAGTGAAATTTTATGTATTTGACTTGGTCAAAAAAATTGGGAAATTAAAATTGATTTTTGACATCACAATGATGTCATCCACATGATGCAATAAACCTTTTTCTTTTCTTTTTCAATTTTATTAAATTTTTCATTAGTTCTTTAATATAATCTTGATTCAAAAATTTTTATTTTCTCCGATTTTATTGGACAGTTAGGTCAGGAGTCAGCTCTCGGGGTCAATTGACCAAATTACCCCTCGCCGGTTCATCCCGGTTTGCAAATAATTCAATATTTCTTCCGGCTCCCTGACCTAATTATTTGACTGACTTAACAATTCTTTTTCGTGATTTTCTCTTTTCCACTGTGTTTGTAATGGTCCTAAGGACGCAGCGTCACATTTCTGATTCGAAATTTGAGTTTAAAATGACTTCGCAGTCATTCCCGAGAAGGTCACCCATCGCTGTGACTCTCGGCTCGTTTAACTTCTTATGTTCTATTTTTCTTGTTCATACTTAACTAATTGGACATTACTAATTATTTGTGTTTATAGCTTCTCTAGTTGTCTTAAGTGTGGTTCTAATCCCCTTAATTATCCGGACCGACACCGGTCACCGGAACAGTGAAATCTACCAGGCTATGCAAACGGGGGTGTTACAATTTACCCCTAGAGCTGACTCCTGACCTAATTGTCCAATAAAATTAGAGAAACGAAATTTTTGGAATCGAGAATTAAATTAAAGAACTAAAGAAAAAAATAAGATGAAAAATTCAAAAAGAAAGAATATTATGACATCATACATTACCTAGGCATGATGAAATAAATTTTAAATTTTATAATTTGAAAATTAGAGGATAATCATTTCAATAGACAATTTAAATAAATTAAAAAGACATTTTTTTCATTCCTCTCTTCTTCTTGCCGTGAGCCTTTCTTATCTCTTTCTTTTCTCTTCCACTTCCTCTATAAAAAGCTCATTTTGAGCTTAAAGACACCCTAAAATTTACCATATTTTCCATAGCTTCTAGAATAAAAACTTACCATTTGGCCTTGTTAGAGTGATTGGAAGCAAAAGAAAGAAGAAATCTTGAAGTTTGGAAGGTTGAGAAAATTGACCAAGTGAGGTAAGTCCAACTTCAAGCTTAAATTCTTATTAAGTTCATGAATTTAAGTTTAATGGTGATGAAATGCCATGAGAAATAGAGGAAATTGTATGAGTGGAAGAGTATGGAATTCGGCTTGGTTGGGTGGATGATAAATTGAGTGGTTTGGTTTAATCAAATATGAATTCTAGTATTGTATGAAGTATATGCATGATATAGGTAGTTGAAATTGAGTGAATTGTGTTACTTAGAAGATTAGGGTTCTTGACTTAGGGTTTTGAAAAAAAAATTGTAGAAATTGGCCAAATGATGTAGTTAACCTTATTTGAGTTGAGTAATGGTCAATTGTGACCATTTGTGGTGTGTATGAATTTTTGGAAACAAATTCCAATTCGGATTGGTGAAGATCAATCTATAGGCAGCTTGACCTAGGTTCCTTTCAGGAACCAAAACTAAAAATTTACCAACCTAATTAGTGTGAGGCTAATTGAGAATGAAACTAGACACAAAATGGCACATTTTTCATTCAGGAATCATGCCCAGAAAGTGACCATAACTTAGTGAATAATTAGGCCAAATCTAGAATTGGCAAGCGACTGTACAAAAATGACCAAATGAGCAGTGAATTCTGAAAACGACTATAACTTGGTCTAGGAAGGTCCAAATGACTTGAATTTTTACCATTAGAAAGCTGAGACATAGCCCTACAACTTTTATGAAGAAAAAAAACCCAAATTTTGACCATAACCTGTTTGAAAATCCACCTACAGTCAACCACAAAAATTGCCAAAATCTAGAATTTGCCCAGAATTTTGGGTAACACCAAATCCGGTTAGCCATGTTCAAATGGCCATAACTAGGGTTACAAGACTCAAAATGGAGTGATTCAAAAAGGAGAATAAAATTAATACAATAAGGAACAACTTCTATAAAAAAACTTAGCCAAGCTGTCACAGCAACATAACCAATGGAATAGTGCAAAACTGAACACTAAAACTGAAAATTTAAAATTTGTGCCTAAGGGACTTGAAGTTTGAGAAAACAGCCAAAACCAACAAATTAGGTAACCAAAATGTGGTATGTGGGTGAAATTAGAATTTTCATACCTATTAAGCATTAGAAAGTCAACAAATTGACTTGAATAGTGTCATGAATAGTAACCCCGAAATACAAATTTCAAAGAACGTCAAATTAAGCATATTAAAGTTAGATTTGAAATTGTTTTTGGACTTATGATAATCTATGGTACTGAAACACTGTAAAATTGTGTGTTTCAGTGGAAAAGAATACTGAAAAAGAACCCGAAGCATCGAGTCAAGGCTATGAAGTGACTCATATAAGGTTTGTGCACAACATAGAATTTCTGTAAATTTTCTTCTGCAAATTGTTTTGAATGAATTGAGATATTAAATTTTGACTCAATTGTATTGAAATGTTTATTATGCTTTTGACTTAAATTGTTGAAAGTTTCAAACACTTCTAACACACTTAATTAGGTCACAAATGGTCATTTCTTTCCTTAAACTAAGTCAAAGACATCATTTACCATTTTCTTAAATTTTCTCCCAAAACCCTAAGAATTCGAGAACCCAAATTCCTCAATTTCCTCAATTCATGAATTCTAAGTGTACAAGTCTCACTTACTTACTCAATCAAGCATGAGTACCTCTTTAATTCTAACAATTTCTATCAAACCCTAATTAATTTCATGCTGACCAACTTTCATAAAGGTTCATACATGAGTGATTTCTTGAGTTTCTATGTAATTTGCTACTTATCCAAGCTCATTTCTATGCATTTTACTCAAATTAAGTTAGAAAGAGGGACTTACTTGTTGAGCAGAATTTGTAATTCCAAATCTTCACTTCTTTTTGATCCTTCTTATTTCAAATCTCTCTATCAAATCCAAAGCAAGACCTTACTTTGGTGAGTATGAAATTTGTGAAGAAATAATAGGGTTTAAGAAGCTTAAATGACCATTAATGGAGGAAATTGAAAAGAAAAAGAAAGAGAAAAGAATGGGAGGCGGCTGAATTTTTTTAGGGAAGAAGAAATGAATTTTCCTTCTAATTTTTTAGGTATTTTAAGTGAAAATTTATGTATTTGACTTGGTTAAAAAAGTTGGGAAATTAAAATTGATTTTTGACATCACAATGATGTCATCCACATGATGCAATAAACCTTTTTCTTTTCTTTTTCAATTTTCTTAAATTTTTCATTAGTTCTTTAATCTAATCTTGATTCAAAAATTTTTATTTTCTCCGATTTTATTGGACAATTAGGTCAGCAGTCAGCTCTCAGGGTCAATTGAGCAAATTACCCCTCGCTGGTTCATCCCGGTTTGCAAATAATTCAATATTTCTTCCGGCTCCCTGACCTAATTATTTGACTGACTTAACAATTCTTTTTCATGATTTTCTCTTTTCCACTGTGTTCGTAATGGTCCTAAGGACCGCAGCGTCACATTTTACGGTTCGAAATTTGAGTTTAAAATGACTTCGCAGTCCTTCCCGAGAAGGTCACCCATCGCTGTGACTCTCGGCTCGTTTAACTTCTTATGTTCTATTTTTCTTGTTCATACTTAACTAATTGGACATTACTAATTATTTGTGTTTATAGCTTCTCTAGTTGTCTTAAGTGTGGTTCTAATCCCCTTAATTATCCGGACCGACACCGGTCACCGAAACAGTGAAATCTACCAGGCTATGCAAACGGGGGTGTTACAATTTACCCCTAGAGCTGACTCTTGACCTAACTGTCCAATAAAATTAGAGAAACGAAATTTTTGGGATCGAGAATTAAATTAAAGAACTAAAGAAAAAAATAAGATGAAAAATTCAAAAAGAAAGAATATTATGACATCATACATTACCTAGGCATGATGAAATAAATTTTAAATTTTATAATTTGAAAATTAGAGGATAATCATTTCAATAGACAATTTAAATAAATTAAAAAGACATTTTTTTCATTCCTCTCTTCTTCTTGCCGTGAGCATTTCTCATCTCTCTCTTTTCTCTTCCACTTCCTCCATAAAAAGCTCATTTTGAGCTTAAAGACACCCTAAAATTTACCATATTTTCCATAGCCTCTAGAATAAAAACTTACCATTTGGCCTTGTTAGAGTGATTGGAATCAAAAGAAAGAACAAATCTTGAAGTTTGGAAGGTTGAGAAAATTGACCAAGTGAGGTAAGTCCAACTTCAAGCTTAAATTCTTATTAAGTTCATGAATTTTAGTTTAATGGTGATGAAATGCCGTGAGAAATAGAGGAAATTGTATGAGTGGAAGAGTATGGAATTCGGCTTGGTTGGGTGGATGATAAATTGAGTGGTTTGGTTTAATCAAATATGAATTCTAGTATTGTATGAAGTATATGCATGATATAGGTAGTTGAAATTGAGTGAATTGTGTTACTTAGAAGATTAGGGTTCTTGACTTAGGGTTTTGAAAAAAAAATTGTAGAAATTGGCCAAATGATGTAGTTAACCTTATTTGAGTTGAGTAATGGTCAATTGTGACCATTTGTGGTGTGTATGAATTTTTGGAAACAAATTCCAATTCGGATTGGTGAAGGTCAATCTATAGGCAGCTTGACCTAGGTTCCTTTCAGGAACCAAAACTAAAAATTTACCGACCTAATTGGTGTGAGCCTAATTGAGAATGAAACTAGACACAAAATGGCACTTTTTTCATTCAGGAATCATGCCCAGAAGTGACCATAACTTAGTGAATAATTAGGCCAAATCTAGAATTGGCAAACTGACCTGTACAAAAATGACCAAATGAACAGTAGTTACGAAAACGACCATAACTTGGTCTAGGAAGGTCCAAATGACTTGAATTTTTACCAGTAGAAAGCTGAGACATAGCCCTACAACTTTTATGAAGAAAAAAAACCCAAATTTTGACCATAACCTGTTTGAAAATCCACCTACAGTCAACCACAAAAATTGCCAAAATCTAGAATTTGCCAAGAATTTTGGGTAACACCAAATCCGGTTAGCCATGTTCAAATGGTCATAACTAGGGTTACAAGACTCAAAATAGAGTGATTCAAAAAGGAGAATAAAGTTAATACAATAAGGAACAACTTCTATAAAAAAACTTACCCAAACTGCCACAGCAACATAACCAATGGAATAGTGCAAAACTGAACACTAAAACTGAAAATTTAAAATTTGTGCCTAAGGGACTTGAAGTTTGAGAAAACAGCCAAAATCAACAAATTAGGTAACCAAAATGTGGTATGTGGGTGAAATTAGAATTTTCATACCTATTAAGCATTAGAAAGTCAACAAATTCACTTGAATAGTGTCATGAATAGTAACCCCGAAATACAAATTTCAAAGAACGTCAAATTAAGCATATTAAAGTTAGATTTGAAATTATTTTTGGACTTAAGATAATTTATGGTACTGAAACACTGTGAAATTGTGTGTTTCAGTGGAAAAGAATACTGGAAAAGAACCCGAAGCATCGAGTCAAGGCCATGAGGTGACTCGTATAAGGTTTGTGCACAACATAGAATTTCTGTAAATTTTCTTCTGCAAATTGTTTTGAATGAATTGAGATATTAAATTTTGACTCAATTGTATTGAAATGTTTATTATGCTTTTGACTTAAATTGTTGAAAGTTTACTTGTATGTGTTTGAAATGGCAATAAATGTTTAGTAAATTGCTAAGATAGTTTTGAAGCCGCAGTGTCATGACCATATATTTGAATGCCTCGCTAGCATGATTAGTAGGGGAAGTTAGTTTTGAATTTTGATTCCTTCTCTGGCTGAAGTGTTGAGGTGTGTGCCAGTAGAAGAAGAAATTTGAATGGATGTCCATATATTTGAGCTAGCTAGCATTGTGATTTCTCATAAGCCTTCGGCTATTGAGATGAATATGTTTCGAATGGCATTATATAACTGTGTATTTTTATGAAATTCGTTTTGAGATTTCCTAAATGAAATTGTTTGGACTAAAGATTTATAAATAATGTTTTGTATCTATTTTTCATATTCAGTTCAATATTTGAATAAATGTGATTTAAATTATGCATAAACTGTTATTTTTAGTATGTTGTGCACCACTGAGTCATTGTACTCAGCGATGGCTGTTATTGCTATTGCAAATATAGAGACTAAAGGAGCAGCAGAGTGAGCTGCTGAGGATCTTGGAGTTATATCTTTGAAGTTTTTTCGGGTATAATTTTATACCCTGTTTATAATGTTTATATTTGTTTATGTAACCGTATGTACATATATAAATTGACTTTGGGCAGTTGTATAAAGTTTGTAAGAATATTATTTTGGATTTGCTAATGTAAAGTGGTTAATAAATGTAATTTGTTTTTACTTTAATGAAAAATGAATGGAAATATTGTGTAATATTTTGATGACAATTGAGTTATGAATTATTGTTTTGAATTTTGGAGTTTGAGAAATGATGTTGAGTTGTGTTGAAGTAGTAGTGAGTTTGATGAAAAGGAATTAGTGGAATTGTTTTTTTACAGGTTTTTGAAGAACTGTTTTCTTAAAATACAGATGGCACTCTGCCAAAATTTTTCCAAAATTTGCCTAAAAATAAATTGGACAAAAATTTGAACTAGTTTTTAAACTTTTATTAAATGTAAGAAAATGCTCACCACCTCCAAAAGGTAAGAAAAAGGTTTTAAAATCCCTTGTAGGGTACTTAATGAGTTATCGGTAGGTGAAGTTCAGTAGTTCATTAGGTATTTTACAAGATCATGTTATGCTTTACAGAGGTGTAAGGTGTGACATGTTTTAGTGGTATCAGAGCGAAATTTTTGAAGTATGTTTTGACTTGTGAATTTGTATCTTTTCTTTGATAAGTACAACTACTCAATGTTTTTATTTGTTACATACAGTGCATTACATCATAAATATGAACTAGTGGAGGGAAATCTCCTTGTGTTATTTGTTCAGGACATATCCTAACTCCAGACTAATATGGAAGAAGGAGAAGCCCCAACTCTCTAAAATGTCAATGGGTCAGTGGCACCAGCCCCACAAATGCCGCAGTTTCCTGTACAATTCGTACAGCAAATGGCTGCGATGTTCCAACAAATAGCTGGAAGCAAGCCTACCCAAGCTCCACTTTAGACACCTGTTGTGCAACCACATCCTCCAGCCAGGCAGTATGACAAGTTACTTAAGTATGGGGCTACAGAGTTTAAGAGTACAATGGACCCTTTAGAGGCAGAGCAATGGTTAGAGAGAATGGATAGAGTGTTTAAGAAGCTGCACTTTCCAGATGAAGTAAAATTTGAATACTCAATGTTCTTGTTGCAAGGGGATGCATAGGACTGGTGGAAGACCATCCCCCATAGCTTGGCTGAACCGCCAGTATTGACCTAGGATGACTTCATTAGAGAATTCAGATAGAAATATGTCCCAGATGCATATGAGGATAAAAAACTACAAGAATTTCAGAGTCTGAAGTAAGGGAATAAATCAGTGGCAGAGTATGAGAGGGAGTTCTCTCACTTAAGCTACTATGCTGGGAGTCTCCTGTCTACCAGCAAGGAAAGGTGCAAGAGATTTGAGACTGGTTTAAAACTCGGTTTGAGGATGCAAGTAGTGGGATTCAGATACAATAACTTCTCTGAGCTCATCTCTCAGGCACTTGAGTTGGAAAGGATTGAATTAGAAGCAACCCAGCGATAGAAAAATTTGAGAAGACTGAAAAATCAGAGAAAGATAAAGGGGAAAAATTAGTAGAGCAAAGCCCTAGTGGTACATTTGGAAAGAAGAAAAAATTTGGGGGACCAAGCAGAGGTAGAGGTGGAAGGTTTGGAAGGGGCAGATTCTCTGGACAGAGACTCTCTAGATCTAGTCAGCAGTCGACCAGGGGTTCACATCCTCCCCGCACCTGTGAGACATATAGCAAGATTCATGAGGGAGAATGCTATTGGGCAACAGGAGCTTGCTTTAACTGTGGAGGCAAGGGCCATCTTGCTAAGGACTGCACCACTGCACCTAGATTTGGTCCAGCTCCTACTACTGTAGAAGGATCCATTCAGAGTCCTGCTACCAGAGGTTCACAATTGGTTAGCAGAGGAAGAGGCAGAGGTAGAGGCAATGCTTCTGGCAGTCAAGGTACTGTTAGCTAGTCAGCACAAGGGAGTGCTCCAGCTAGAGTTTATACGATGAGACAGCGGGAAGAGGTTGAGACTTTCGTTGTTGTAGCTGGTACATTCTCTATCTCTGATCAAGATGTATTTGTACTATTTGATCCGGGTTCAACCCACTCATATGATAGTGCTAGCATAGTCAGTTCACTTGCTATTCCATGTGTCAAAATGGGTTTTGAAGTGCTAGTAACTAGTCCGTTAGGACAAGAGGTTCGGGTCAATAGAATCTATAGAGACTGTCCTTTGGTGATCCAAAGACATATTTTTCTGTCAGATTTGATTGAAATGCCCTTCAGAGATTATGATATCATCTTGGGCATGGATTGGTTAGCCAGGCATCACGCCATGATTGATTATAGACTGAAAACAGTCACTTTTGGTCTCCCTCTGTACGGTGATGTGGTAATACATGGGGAGAGGCAGTTATTGCCATTGAACATCATTTCGGCTGCACTAGCCAGAAGGATGATCAGAAAGGGGTGTGAAGCATACTTGGCACCTGTGATAGACACCCAAGTGGGGTGTTCAGCACTGTGGGACATCCCTACAGTTTGTGACTTTCTAGATGTGTTTCTTGATGAATTGCCAGGATTACCTCCAGAAAGAGAGGTGCAGTTTGAGATTGATGTTATGCCTAGTGTAGACCCAATCTCTATAACAGCATATAGAATGGCACCAGCAAAATTGAAAGAATTGAAAGTGCAGTTGCAAGAGCTGCTTGACAAGGGCTTTATCTGCCCTAGTGTGTCACCTTGGGGAGCGCCAGTGTTGTTTGTTAAGAAGAAGGATGACACTCTGCTTATGTATTGACTAATCGGCGCTAAATAAGGTGATAATAAAGAACATATATCAATTGCCCCGCATTGATGACTTATTTGATCAGTTGAGGGGTGCAGCTGTGTTCTCCAAAATTGACCTGAGATCAGGTTATTACCAGCTGAAAGTACAAGAATAGAGCATTCCTAAAACTGCCTTTAGAACCTGCTATAGCCATTATGAGTTCTTGGTTATGCCATTCGGGTTAACTAATGCTCTGACTACTTTTATGGATCTAATGAACACTATCTTCAGACCATACCTCGACCAGTTTGTAGTGGTGTTCATAAATGATATATTGGTTTATTCAAGGAGTGCAGAAGAGCATGATACACATCTGCGGATTGTACTGTAGACTTTGAGGAAGAAACAGCTATACACTAAATTGTCGAAGTGTGAATTTTGGCTGAAGGAAATATCCTTCTTAGGGCATGTAGTATCGGTAGAGGGCATCAAGGTAGATCCAAGTAAGATAGAAGCTATCTTTAATTGGAGGCCACCCAGAAATATCACTGAAATTCACAGTTTTCTGGGTTTAGCTGGATACTACCGTCGATTTGTGAAGGGATTCTCCATGTTGGCATCTCCATTGACCAAATTACTTCGAAAAGATGTAAAATTTCAGTGGACAGATAAATGCCAGCAAAGTTTTGATGAGTTGAAGAGATGTTTAACTGAGGCTCCAGTCCTTACTTTACCTACCCCGGGCAAAGAGTATATTGTTTATAGTGACGCTTCTCACAATGGGTTAGGTTGTGTACTGATGCAAGAATGGAATGTCATTGCTTATGCATCACGCCAGCTAAAACCACATGAGAGGAACTATCCGACACATGACTTGGAGCTTGCAGCTATTGTGTTCGCTCTTAAGATCTAGAGACATTATTTGTATGGGGAGAAGTGCTACATCTATATAGATCATAAGAGTTTGAAGTATCTGGGAACTTAGAAGGAGTTGAATTTGAGACAAAGGAGATAGTTAGAGTTGATAAAAGACTATGATTGTATGATAGACTATCAGCCAGGGTGGTGGCTGACGCCTTAAGTCGCAAGACTATGGCAAGTCTACGAGTTACTCCTTTGTCTATGGTACATGAGTTGAGAGTATTGCATTCCTGCTTAGAAATTAATGATTAGGCGTACAGAATTGCATGGCATGTACACCAATGTTAATTGATCAGATCAAAATGGTCGCGTAATGATCGTAAGTATCAAAAGCTGTTAGAAGAAGTTATACAGGGCAAGAAACCTGAGTTCTCAATTAGAGATGATGGTCTACTGCTACACCAGGGCAAAATGTGTGTTCCTAATGACGTTGACTTGAGACAGATCATTATGAAGGAAGCACATGAATCTCTTTTTGCTATGCATCCTGGTGGTACCAAAATGTATAGAGGGCTGACAAAGCATTACTGGTGGATGGGTATGAAAAGAAATGTGGCAGAATTTGTTTCCAAATGCCTAACTTGTCAGCAAGTGAAGGCAGAGCATCAAGTACTAGCTGGTTTGTTACATCCACTACCAGTACTGGAATGGAAATGGGAGAGAATAACTATGGATTTTGTGATGGGACTTTCGAGGGCACAGAAGAGTCATGATGCAGTATGGGTTATAGTCGATAGATTAACCAAGTCTGCTCATTTTCTGCCAGTTCTTATGGACTACAGTTTATAAAGATTGGCCAAGTTGTACATTGATGAGATAGTAAGACTACATGGAGTGCCAGTATCTATTGTATCTGACAGAGATCCTAGGTTCACTTCTAGATTCTGGGGTAGTCTTCAGAGAGCCCTAGGAACTAGATTGAACTTCAACACAGCATTCCACCCACAGAAAGATGGCCAGTCTGAGAGAGTAATACAGATATTAGAGGACATGCTACGAGCTTGTGTGATTGAGTTTGAGGGCAGTTGGGACACATACTTGCCTTTGATTGAGTTTGCTTATAACAACAGCTACGAATCAAGCATTAGAATGCCTCCATATGAAGCTTTGTATGGCAAGAAGTGCAGAACCCCGTTATGTTGGGATGAGGTAGGTGAAAGAAAGATGATTGGGCTGTAAATTGTTCAAGAAATCAAGAGAAAATCAGATTGATCAGAGATCGACTTAAGACTGCATCAGACTATCAGAAGTCCTATATTGATCTGAGAAGAAGGGATATTGAATATGCAATGGGTGAGAAAGTATTTCTCAAGGTTTCCCCTTGAAAGAAAATTATGAGATTTAGCAGAAAGGGGAAACTAAGTCCTCATTTCATCGGGCCATATGAGGTTCTGAAAAGAGTGGGTCCCTTGGCATATCGTTTGGCACTACCTCCAGAGTTGGAGAAGATACATAATGTCTTCCATGTATCTATGTTGAGGAGGTATCGATCTGACCCATCTCATATACTACTAGTAGAAGAGATTGAGGTGAATCTAGAACTCACATATGAGGAAGAACACATAGAGATTCTGGCTTATGAGGTGAAGCAGCTAAGAAACAAGCAAATACCATTAGTATTCGGTCTAGGAGGCTACTTGGGAACGAGAGGAGGACATGAGGAGACAACATCCACAGCTGTTCAGAGATTGATACCAGGTAAAAATTTCGAAACGAAATTTATTTTAAGGGGGACAGAATTGTAACACCCCTAATTGCATAGCCTGGTATATTTTACTGTTCCAGTGACCGGTGTTGGTCTAGACAAGTAAGAGAATTAGAACCAAGTCTAAGACACCTAGTTAAGCCTTGAATAAAAATAATTAGTAATTGCTAAATAGTTAAGTATAAAAAAGAAAAATAGAATACAAAAAGTTAAATGAGCTGGGAGTCACAGCGATGGGTGACCTTATCGGGAAGGACTCAGAGGTTGATCTAAACTCAAATTTCGAATCGTAAAATGTGACACTGTGGTCCTTAAGACTATTGCGAACACAGTGGAAAAGAGAAAATCACAGAAAAGAATTGTTAAGCAGGTCAAATAATTAGGTCAGGGATCCGAAAGAAGTATCGAATAACTTGCAAACCGGATTGAACCGGCGAGGGGCAATTTGGTCAATTTACCCCTAGAGCTAACTCCTGACCTAACTGTCCAATAAAATCAGAGAAACTAAATTTTTGAGATCGAGAATTAAATTAAAGAACTAAAGAAAAAAATAAGATGAAAAATTCAAAAAGAAAGAATATTATGATATCATACATTACCTAAGCATGATGAAATAAATTTTAAATTTTATAATTTGAAAATTAGAGGATAATCATTTAAAGAGACAATTTAAATAAATTAAGAAGACATTTTTTTCATTCCTCTCTTCTTCTTGCCGTGAGCCTTTCTCATCTATCTCTTTTCTCTTCCACTTCCTCCATGAAAGCTCATTTTGAGCTTAAAGACAACCTAAAATTTTCCATATTTTCCATAGCCCCTAGAATAAAAACTTACCATTTGGCCTTGTTAGAGTGATTGGAAGCAAAAGAAAGAAGAAATCTTGAGGTTTGGAAGGTTGAGAAAATTGACCAAGTGAGGTAAGTCCAACTTCAAGCTTAAATTCTTATTAAGTTCATGAACTTTAGTTTAATGGTGATGAAATGCCATGAGAAATAGAGAAAATTGTATGAGTGGAAGAGTATGGAATTTGGCTAGGTTGGGTGGATGATAAATTGAGTGGTTTGGTTTAATCAAATATGAATTCTAGTATTGTATGAAGTATATGCATGATTTAGGTAGTTGAAATTGAGTGATTTGTTTTACTTAGAAGATTAGGGTTCTTAACTCAGGTTTTTAAAATAAAAATTGTCGAAATTTGACTAATGATGTAGTTAACCTTATTTCAGTTGAGTAATGGTCAATTGTGACCATTTGTGGTGTGTATGAATTGTTGAAAACAAATTCCAATTCGGATTGGTGAAGGTCAATCTGCAGGCAGCTTGACCTAGGTCCCTTTCAGGGACCAAAACTAAAATTTACTAACCCAATTAGTGTGAGGCCAATTGGGAATAAAACTAGACACAAAATGGCACATTTTTCATTTGGAATCATGCCTATAAAGTGACCATAACTTAGTGAACAATTAGGCCAAATCTGGAATTGGCAAACTGACCTGTACAAAAATGACTAAATGAACAGTAGTTACATAAACGACCATAACTTGGTTCAGGAAGGTCCAAATGACCTGAAGTTTTACTAGTAGAAAGCTGAGACATAGCCCTACAACTTTTATGAAGAAAATAAACCCAAAATTTGACCATAACCTATTTGAAAATCCACCTGCAGTCAACTACAAAAATTGCCAAATTCCGCATTTGCCTGCACTGGTAACACTAAATCCTGTCAGCCATGTTCAAATGGTCATAACTAGGGCTACAAAACTCCAAATGGAGTGATTCAAAAAGGGAAATAAAGTTAAGACAATAAGGAACAACTTCTACGAAAAAAACCTTAGCCAAATTACCACAGCAACATGACCAATGGAACAGTGCAAAACTGAATACTAAAACTAAAAATTTAAAATTTGTGCCTAAGCATTAGAAAGTCAACAAATTGACTTGAATAGTGTCATGAATAGTAACCCTGAAATACAAATTTCAAAGAACGTCAAATTAAGCATATTAAAGTTAGATTTAAAATTATTTTTGGACTTATGATAATTTATCGTACTAAAACACTATGAAATTATGTGTTTCAGTGGAAAAGAATACCGGGAAAGAACTCGAAGCATCGAGTCAAGGCCAAGAGGCGACTCGTATAAGGTTCATGCACAACATAGAATTTCTGTAAATTTTCTTCTGCAAATTGTTTTGAATGAATTGAGATATTAAATTGTGACTAAATTGTATTGAAATGTTTATTATGCTTTTGACTTAAATTATTGAAAGTTTACTTGTATGCGTTTGAAATGGCAATGAATGTTTAGTAAATTGCTAAGACAGTTTTGAAACCATAGTGTCATGAAATTATATTTGAATGCCTCACTAGCATGACTAGTGGGGGAAATTAGTTTTGAATTTTGATTCCTTCTCTGGCTGAAGTGTTGAGGTATGTGCCAGTAGAAGAAGAAATTTGAATGGATATCCATATATTTGAGCTAGCTAGCTTTGTGATTTCTCATAAGCCTTCGGCTATTGAGATGAATATGTTTTGAATGGCATAATATAACCGTGTGTTTTTATGAAATTCATTTTGAGATTTCCTAAATGAAATTGTTTGGATTAAAGATTTATAAATCATGTTTTGTATCTGTTTTTCATGTTCAGTTTAATATTTGAATAAATGTGATTTAAATTATGCATAAACTGTTATTTTTAGTATGTTGTGCACCACTGAGTCATAGTACTCAGCAATGGTTGTTATTACTATCACAGATATAAAGACTAGAGGAGCAGCAGAGTGAGCTGCTAAGGATCTTGGAGCTACATCTTTGAAGTTTTTTCGGGTATAATTTTATACCCTATTTGTAATGTTTATATTTGTGTATGTAACCATATGTACATGTATAAATTGACTTTGGGCAGTTGTATAAAGTTTGTAAGAATATTATTTTGGATTTGCTAATGTAAAGTGGTTGATAAATGTAATTTGTTTTTACTTTAATAAAAAATGAATGGAAATATTGAGTACTATTTTGATGACAATTGAATTATGAATTATTGATTTGAATTTTGGAGTTTGAGAAATGATGTT
Organism: Hevea brasiliensis; assembly: GCF_030052815.1. Lineage (NCBI taxonomy): Eukaryota > Viridiplantae > Streptophyta > Magnoliopsida > Malpighiales > Euphorbiaceae > Hevea > Hevea brasiliensis. Next base: position 79,283,257 of record NC_079504.1, read on the forward strand.
GAGTTGTGTTAAAGTAGTAGTGAGTTTGATGAAAAGGAATTATTGAAAGTGCTTTTTTACAGGTTTTTTTAAGAACTATTTTCTTAAAATACAGACAGCACTCTGCCAAAATTTTTTCAAAATTTGCGCAAAAATAAATGGACAAAAATTTGAACTAGTTTTTAAACTTTTATTAAATGTAAGAAAATGCTCACCACCTCAAAAAAGTAAGAAAAATGTTTTAAAATCCCTTGTAAGGTACTTAATGAGTTATCGGTAGGTGAAGTTCAGTAGTTCATTAGGTATTCTACGGTATCATGTTATGCCTTACAGAGGTGTAAGGTGTGATAGGGGGTTACAGTTTAGGTTCACCTTCTGAGTGAACCAGAACCAGCCTAGTGGCAAAGTCTAAGGCAATCCACCTGAAAGGAAAGACTAGTCACCAACCTTAGAGCACGAGCTATAATGCATCAAGAATATGGAGACAATGTTATCACTCATAAGGAGTTAAACAGAAGAAGGCGAAGGAGCTAGGAGAACAATAGTGCCTGAAAGGTTAAGGGGGCTCGTTTTGTTAATAGCTGGGGCCAAGATGTGTCTAAGCCTAAGGATAAAGATGAGGCTACCTCAAAAAAGCCTAAGGTAGACTAGAAGCTTGTTAAAGTAGTGCATAGGTATTAACAGGAAAACAAGGAGGATGATTGTAGACCTTTTATTTATTTATTTTTTTATCCCTTTGAATGCATGTTTTGAAGATGCAGTGAAGAGCCTAATGTTGTTAATACTAGAAAATGCAGAGAAATTCCAAGGCATCTAAAAGGATTTGGGAACAGTAAAAAAGACAATAAAAAAATAACATAAATAAGTTTTTGGAATTAGGATATTAAATTAGGAATCAAAGGCGTTTAGTAATTCAACTAGACCTTGGTAGGGCCCAAAACTTGTGCCACTTGACCAGACCTAGAGTTACACTTTCTAAGGCCTCAAATAGGCAAAGAAACCTAAACCTAGCTTAACTAAATGCCAAACTCATTTGGCTCAATTACACTATGTCATTCAGCCATATGAGGTAAAATGGGCTTATGAGCTTTATTTTAGACTTCCAAAATTAATTAAGCCTTTCTAAATTAATTAGATAACTGAAAAAGTAAAATAAAATAATAGATAAATGTGGTTGGAATTATCCATGGCAACTGAATTTTCTATAAATAAGTATGATTTTTTTTTTTATCTTAATTAGAACTCTTAGTTGTATTATGACTAGGTTTAACTATCATTTTACCCTGATAAATACCCCTTTATTTTCATATTTGAAACAAGGAAAATATTAAGAGAAAGAACCTAGAATTGGCATGGAGGCTTCATTCATCCATTGAAGTTTTTATTACCTACATTCTAATAAAGCCAATTGGCACACCTATACCAGACATACTCATTCATCTTAGTTCTCACATAGTTTCTAGGTTAATATAACTAATTACTTTAAAATTCTTGTGTTTTTTCCATTCCTAAGCCTTTTGGAATGCTAAAGGAGTTCCAAAAGCTAAGGAAAATCAATTTTATTAAGGTAAGATATGAAAGCACATCAAATACTCTATTGCATGCAATTCTCATCACTTTTTTTTTTTTAAATTTTAACTTTAGGTGTGTAAACAATTTTTTCATGACCTAGATTCTAGGCGGGACTGGCACTAGGACTTGGGTCAGCATAAAGCTTCCAAAGCCCATAGTAAGCCTAACTATTCTCTAGCTCAACCTTAAAGCCCATATCCAAAACCATTTTCAAGAAACCAATCGGACAGAGTCCGGTCATAACCTAGACCATCCAACGGGGAGTTCTCAACTCACCTGACCTATAATCACAAAATATATAAATTTGGGAAGCTTAGCTCACCCTTGCAATCCTCAATCAATTAATGAAGTCGAATGGGAGCTCAGCTCCCTCATCCATCATATATGTCCATCCCATTCAACCATACATACATAATATTAAGTTTACTACCTCAATTAATAATCTTTCACAGCCCCAAATCAATAAAATATTTTTAGTACATATGGAGTTCTAGAGTTTAAATTAATAACATAATATAAATATAAATACAATGATTAGTAGATCTACGAGGAAAAAAGCAAGTAAGTCACAAAGAAAGGCCTTCCTGTAGCCTTAAAAGAAATGGTGAACAGGAGTGAGCATTCGACTCATAGAGTAAGATTTAATTTTACATACAATTTCTATGACTATCTAAGTCTAGTGCATCCCTAAGAATGAAATGCAACATCTTCACACAATTCAAATAAGTCAAGTCATAATAATACCAAAGGAAATCTGGAGCACTCACATTCCTGTGTATCAAATCCATACTCACACACACACACACACACATATATATATATATATGGGAGTTGATCCCTATACAGTTCTCTTAGTTCCAACCTCTGCCAGCAATATCAACTCAAAGCTAAACTTTCTCTTAATATCCAAATGCGGTGGCCAGTGAGATTAACTTGAGCCATGCCTACCTCGACTTATCCATAATAAGGATTGAGTCCCAATGAGTCAAGCTCCAGCCGCCTCTACTCATCCTACCCATATCCATGTACACACCATATGCACACCAACTCACACATATGGCTCTAGATCACCATAAAGCAACAACCACAGCAATGTTATCAAATACAAATGCAATACAAGGCATGCCTAGTAAATAACTATGTACATATATCTATAAGTGATGCATGAACATATCTTGAATACATAATAATATTGAAATTATAAGTAAAATCAATATCTACTCATAGTACTTCACAAGTCACTACAGCAGCTAGGCGGAGGAGGAAGGCTGACTCGACTCACCTAAATAATTACATTACAAGCTGATCAATATTTACTTTAAACAAAAATTTAAAAGAGTCAAAGATAGCCTAAGTTTTGTCAAAAATTTGGTAGAGTTTCTCCTGCACCTAAGACTTACCCAACTTGCTAAAAGGCTCAAATAATACTTCTAAATCATACAGCTCAATCCATAACCCATCAACATCATATGGCCCCTCCTAGGCCCTCCAAAACAGGCAATACTCACAAAATTGAAAAATTATATTTTAGTCTCCAAAACTAACATTTTATAAAAATCATTCAAATGAATTCTAAAATTTCTAAAATTTTGCCCTACGGCCTTTAACAATATTATAAAGCTAATGCAAAAGGAATTATAATTTTCTAGCTACCCACGAATATTTTATGGATTTTTATTCTAAACCTAGCACTAGGTAAATGAAGAAACATAAGGTTTGGGTTTACCTATATCAATTCTGATGCTTGGAACGTGTCTGGGTCACTTGCAAATAGTGGGGAGGACTACAATTCCAATCTGATTCAGAAATGGCTTCAGCAGCTTGTCTGTCCGACCCAAAATTGCAAATCCAGGTATTTATTGAATTTTTTGTGAAACGAAGGTACCTATGCAAAGCCCATACTACCAGGGGTTAGAATATAGTTTTTACAAAATTAAATAAGCTCGTTTAAAGGTCGAAAAAATACTACGAAGTTCATATGACCCACCAAATTTTTGACACTGAAAAATTTTGAAATTTATATTGCCACGAAGCTATTATTGAGTGGAGCATGTCGGTACTCTCGAAAATTTGGTGGGGTTTTCGATTTCAGAAAAATTTAACCCAAAAGTCAAAATGAGCTAAAATTTTTGAAGCTAAAATTGGACAATCTGTTCAATGAAAATTTGTGATCTTGATGTCTATGGAAAGCTCTCAAGGAGTAGAAGGTGTTTGGAATAAGATCCAATCCGATTGGTGTCCGGATTAGCCGGATTTGGCCTTCGAAATTGAAAAGTCGTGTGAAGGGGAGGACTTTTGTAACACACGTATGACTTTTGTAACATCCTCATTTTCATAGTTTGTATGTCCCACTGTTCCGACGGCTAATGTTTGTCCCGGAATGTCAGAATGTCTAGAACTACACTTCGATGATAGTAAACATGCATAAAATGATGAAATAAATAAAAAGAAAATACAAGAAAAATTAAAAAAAAATAAAAGAGATAAAATGAAACTAGGTTAAAGAGCCGAACTCGTAGCGATGGGTGACCGCACCGGAAAGTTACGGCAATGACCGTTGACTAGCCTTGGACCACGGGGAACTCAAGGAAATATATAATTAAAGGTCTACTGAGGTGTAATTGACATTGAAAATATCAAAGAAAAATTAATAAGTTAGTATAAATGAAAAATGAAAATTTAAGAAATCAGCGGTACAAGGAGTAAATCGGTAGCATCGAAAAAGTCTGAATTTAACTCGAAGAGGGGCATTTTGGTCATTTGACATCTAGAGTTACCTTTTAACCTAAATGTCCATTAAAAATAAGTAGTATTAAATTTTGGAAACCCTATGAAAAAGGAAATTAAATGTGTAATAAAAATTAGGAAAAATATGGGATTTAATTTAAATATTACATAGTTTAATTATTATATTAGTAAACTTTACTTAGTGGACACTAAGTGGCACTATATAAAGATTCCTAAGGAGCAGAATTTTCCCACTCACTTCATCACTTTCATCAAGCACCTCTCCCATGGCCAAATTGAAGCTCTCAAGTGTCCTCCATGGACGTCCATGAAGCAAGCTCCATTTCCCTACCTTTAAGCCATTATTTCTTCAAACTCCTTTCAAGAAAAATGATCCTTGCACCATGGGAAACATATATGTAGCAAAAAGGAGAGGAAATTCCAAGGATTTTTCAAGCTCAAGTTGAGGTTAGTGCTAGTTTTTCTTCCCTTGCTTAATTAAAGTTTGTATTAAGGTTATGGTGAGTAGTTTGGTTGAAAAATTTAAGGAATTGAGTGAGTATTTGGTGTGTGTAATTCTTGGTAGCCATGAAAAGGGAAGGTAAGTGAATTATTCTTATATGTAATTGATGGTATTTGATGGGAATTAGTGTGGATTAAAGTAATTTGTGATGTTAGTAAGTTAATCTCATGTGTAACTTGTGATTGAGCTTTTGAAATGGGGATTTGTATTGTTGCTTCATTTTGGGTAGCCATGAGAACATGGGAGATTAATTATCTCATGAATTTAATTGATGTTTTGGGATGTTGATAAGTAAGCAAATGAGAGTTACACTTAGATTGATGAAAATACTTGTGTTAGGAATTGATTGAATGTGAATTGTTGAATTAGAACATTTAAATTATGGATTTAAAAGCGGGACTTTGATGCTTTAGTAAACTGCCATGTTGGGCAGCCTTAAATATCATGAATTTGTGTGTGAGTTTATGAAATTTATTAATGAAATATGATGGTGTTGAATAGTGGACAATTTGTGTAATTGCCATGGAAGTGTATGTGTAATATAAGTGTTGATGTACATTGAATTTGGGTTAAAGTAAATGTTAAACATTAATGGTGTACTGTGTTCATTGAGCACTTGAGTGTTCTGGCCAAAATGCTTGCTGGAATTGTGTACAATATATATAGAAGTGCCATGATTAAATGTTGAAGTATTGGGAGGAGGAGGATTGTCAAAAATTGAAAGTGTAATGTCCAAATGTAGGTTATGTATGTTGGCAGCACCTAAATTAGGTCATAAGTGCAAAACTGTAACACCCCTATTTGTATAGCCTGGTATATTTCATTATTTCGGTGACCGGTGTCGGTCCGGACAATTAAAGGGATTAGAACCACACTTAAGACAAATAGATAAGCCCTAAACACAAATAATTAGTAATTGTCAATTAGTTAAGTATAAATAAGAAAAACAGAACATAAGAAGTTAAACGAGCCGAGAGTCACAGCAATGGGTGACCTTCTTAGGAATGACTACGAAGTCGATTTAAACTCAAATTTCAAACCATAAAATGTGACGCTGCGGTCCTTAGAACCATTATGAAAACAGTGGAAAAGAGAAAGTCACGAAAAAGAATTGTTAAGCTGGTGAAATAAATAGGTCAGAAAGCCAGAAGAAATATTGAATTATTTGCAAACCGGGTTGAACCGGCGAGGGGCAATTTGGTCAATTGACCTCGAGAGCTAACTCCTGACCTAAATATCAAATAAAATCGGAGAAAAAAAAATTTTCAGAGTCGGGAATTAATTAAAGAACTAATAGAAAATTAAAAAAAAAAGAGAAGAAAATGAAAAAGTGAAGGGAGATGACATCATGCATGATGCCATAAATGTTATAATTAATAAATTTAATTAAATTGATTTATGGTCTTCCTAAGAGATAAAAATACAAGAAAAGAAAGAAAAAAAAAACCAAAAAGTCTTCTTCCTTCACCTAAGTTGCCGCCCCACCTCTCCCTAAGCCACCATAGAAGAAACTCCATTGAAGCTTGAGTTCAAGCTTCAAAACTCCTACTAAACTTTACCTTGACCCCAAATTAATCCATTAGAACTTGATAAACTCACTTGAGAAGAGGATTGAGCAAGAAAGAAAGAAGGAAAGAGGGGTGGAATTGATGATTGAAATTCAAAGTTTAAGGTTAGTGAATTTAAATTGAAAATTTATGTTTAATATTTGTGTTCTTGGTGTAGGTAACTTAGATCTTAACTTAAAATGAAATAAAAACATTTGTGAAGGACCAAATTGAAAATTTGGCCAACTAGGGTTACTATGCATATGCTTGTGTTTTTATTGAATTTAATATGTTAGGCAAGCTTGTATGAATGTGGTAGTGAGATTGATATGCATTGAATTAGTTAAATGCAATTATTTGGTGAACTAGGGTTTTGGACACTTAGGGTTTAGAGAAAAAATGTGAGAAATTGGTAAATGATGTATTTGATCTAGTTTGAAGTTAGAAATGGTCATTTGTGACCAAATGAAGTGTGTTGGAAGTGTTGGAGTTAAGGTTAAATTCGGATTCAATGAGGTCATGCTGCTGGCAGTAGGACCAAGGTCCCTTTGAGGGACCAAAACTGAAAATTTACAAGTCCAATTGGTATGAGACAAATTGGGAATGAAAATAGACACAAAATGACACAATTTTCATTTTGGAAGCATGCCCAAAAAGTGACCAAAACCTAGTGAACAAATTGACCAAATCCGGAAATTCTCAGTCTGCCCTGTACAAACTGACCAAATGAATAGTGTTTGTTCATTTGGCCATAACTTGAGCTAGGAAGGTCTAAATGACCTGAAATTTTACCAGTGAACAGATGAGATATAGACCTAAAACTTCTATGAAGAACACAAACCCAAATTATTCCATTAACCAGGTCATTTGGCCACCCAAAGTTGGTAACCTAAAACTGCCAGAACCAAAATTTGCCCAGAAAGTCCAATCCGGCAGCCATGGTTCAAATGGCTATAACTTGAGCTAAAAAACTCTAATTGGAGTGATTCAAAAAGGAGAATAAACTTAAGACAATAGGGAATATTTTCTATGAAGCAAGTTTTGCCAAATTCTGACAGAAAAATGACCAATGGAACAGTGCAACTTTAGATACCAAAACTGAAAATTTGCAAAATTGCTTAAAAGACTTAGAATTTAAGTAAACAACCAAAACCAACAAATTTAGTGACCAAAATATGGTATGTGGGTGAAGTTGGAATTCCCATACCTATTTAGCCTTATAACGTCAATAAATTGACTTGAATAGTGTAGTGAATAGTAACCCCGAAACACAAATTTTAAAGAACGTCAAGTTTAGCACATTAGAGCTACGTATAAGTGAAATTGAATTTATTTGTGGATTTATGTTAGTTTATGATGCTAAAACACTGTGAAACTGTGCGTTTTAGTGGACAAGAATACCGGGAAGGAACACGAGACATCGAGTCAAGGCCAAGAGGTGACTCGTATAAGGTTTGTGCACAACTAACTATTTTGTTACTTTTTACTTCTAAATTGATTTGAACAAGTTTATTTTGTGACTTATGATTTTGTTGTGTTGAGAATTTTAACTTATTGAATGAAATTGTATAATTTAAATATAAATTTTCTTATGCATTTAAGGACTTATTGCATGGTTTTGAGAATCATAAATTTTAAGTTTGATGTGTTGCCAATCTTGAGTATGAATTTATGATGATTAAACATGTTGATGATTTGTAAACACTTTGTAAATAGAAATTGTTTTGAATATGATTTGAAACCACAGTTGACATGGCAAAATTTGTTGTGAATTCTCATTAGCTTGTCTAGTGAGATATCTCCTCCACTAGATGGGGTGAGTTCCTTCCTCTCTGGCTTGCCAGTTGGGGAAGAATTTGAACGAGTACTCATATATACTAGCTAGTCTTTGTTTCTCCCTTTTAGCCTCGGTTATTGGGAGAATGTGAAATGTCGTGGTGTACAACACGGCATCTATTTGAATTTTGGGTCATGGGATCAACTGTGTGAATTGTTGGCAACGCCCTTTAAATTATGCATAATTTGATAAATTGTGATTGAAATAAATAATTTGTTAGTGATGCAAAATATTTTTGTATTGTTTTGGAATTTAAAAGAAATGTAAATAAATAGTTATTAATTGATCAAAATGTTATTCAAATGAATAATTTGCATGAATGAAAATAATGATTTTTGTATGTCATGGATTTTGAAGAATTTAGAAATTTTAAATTTTTATTCATTATGAATTGTTAAGAATAATTTGTATTTAGTTTTAAATTATACTGAGTTCACCACTCAGCGATAGATTTGTATGCTGTCGCAGGTAAAAGAAAATATATAGAGCAGCTGAGCGAGGTTACTGAAAGACACTGTGAGATTATCCTCGGGTATATCGTAGGTATACCCTTGTACATTAGCTTTTGATGTAATTCTGTAATTATATATATGAAATTTGCTTTGAGCAGTTGTACCAACTCTTTTGTAACATATTTTTGGATTGTAATGAAATACAAATTATTATAAGGTTATCTTGAGATTTTATGTATTTATAAAGTTTGCACTACTAAATTTTTAATACACCCATGAATGTAAATATTCATTTTGTTATCTTAATGAGATATTTAAATGTTTGATTTAATTTAAATTGTGTATTGAATTGCCTGTGTTTGTGACACCTCTTACCCGTCTACAGTATAGCCGAGTAAGATATGTTACATAGTGTACCGAAACACCCTATTTTATTTCAATCATTTTTATCCTTCCTAATTTATTTATTTTTTTTAAAGTTATGAAGTACAATTTGTGAAATATAATTCATTTAAGTCATTTATTGAAATTATATTTATTTGAGGTTTCGCAAATTTTGTAGAAAATTCGGCAGAGTGCCGGCTAAAAATGGAGAAAACAGTTCTTCGGAACCTGTGAAAAACACTTCCAATAATCATTTCCAATCATTCTCAAACTCCAATAACCATCAACATGGTCTCAATATTTTTCAACAATATTTCCATTTCTCATTCATTCATTTCACATAATATTCATATACAAGTCATAAATAAATACTCAATGTTCCATTCATAAACACAATTTCCACTATTTACATTAATATCAAAATACATTACAAAAGTCTTATTATACAAGAGAAAATAAAAGTTTGATTACATAATACTAAAATGAAACCTAGTGTCCTACCAATGCACTGAAGACGGTGAGGTGACACGGATACTATGCAGAGCTGCAGATGGTCTCACCCAGTCTGTGGTCTACTGGGCTCTCTATCGGTCTCTCCAGAACCTACGCGTGGCAAAAGCAACGCGCTGAGCAATAATGCTTAGTGGTGCTAATAATAAAATGAAAAGGAATAACAGAAAATAAATATGCAGTGAATATATTGATGTCTCATTGCAAATAAATTTTCGATGAGTATTTGTAGTCTTACTTATTTTGTACTTGTTATATTCATTATTTCATTGAATTTATCCACTGTCATTTTTGATTGCCCAAGTAACCTATACTGGATGACTGGACTGGATAAACTGGTAAACTGGCACTGGGTATCAAGTACCTCGGTCACATATGTGTCTCCCGGTGTGTAACAGAACAGCTAATAAGCTATAATAACATTAGGCACAAGGCCAAGTATCAACATAATGTCAGAATGGCTAAAAGCCATGAAATCACAGAATGACATAATGCCATGTGCAGTACTGCTAACTGAACCCTATTGGCATGCCAAGCTATCCAAACTAATCTTGTTAGGTATACTAAGGCATTTCACACTTTTAAGTTTCACAATTTTTGAAATTTAAGTTTTAGTGTTACTATTCCATTTATTGGTCAACAAAAATGTTGACTTTTTCATAGGCAATAGGTACATTGGTTTTAATATCATCAACATACCACATTTTGCATTCAAAATTTGTTGGTATTGGTTGCCAATACCATTTCTAAGCTTAATGTTAGTTGGGCAGAATTTTCACTTTTTTATGCCTTGTTTTTACTGTTCCATTGGTCAATTTTGTAGTGGGAATTCGGCAAACTGATCAACATGAAATTTGTTCCTTATTTTGTCTAGTTGCATTTCCTTTTTTGAATCACTCCATTTGGAGTTTTGTAGCTCAAGTTATGGTCTAAAAACCACAACTAGCCAGATTGAAATTTTTCTAGACTGACCATGTCTATAGTGCAGTGAACAGTGATTGCAACTCACTTTTTGGATAGGTTCTGGTCATAATTTGGGTTAAGTTTCCTCATGAAAGTTGTTGGTCTATGTCTCAGCTTGTTTCTGGTAAAATTTCAGGTCAATTGGACCATTCTACATTGAGTTATGGCCAAATGACCAAACACTGTTCATTTGGTCATTCTGCAGAAACAGACTACAGATCACCTAGATTAGGGCAAGCTTTTGGTCCACTTGGTTTGGTTTTATGAGCATGGTTTCTTCACCAAAGTTGTGCCATTATGTGTCTAGTTTCATGTACAATTGGCCTTGCACCAATTGAACCTGTAAAATTCAAGTCATGGCTACCCAAACCTGCTAGACTCATGTCCAATTCTGTAGGCCACCATGGGAAGCCACACCAACTGCAATTCCCACTAATCAAACCACCTCATTTCTTGTTTACACATAACCAAATGGTCACTAATTGACCATTAAAACTCAATTTCATCATTACATGATCAAAATCTCCATTTCATGCTCAAACCCTAACTCCAATTTCTAATTCATGGCATACACACACCAAACTCATACCAAATCACTTTATCCATCATTTATACTCATCAATAACATAATTAAGCCACTTAATTTCATCAAAAACCAACAATCCTTAAACTTTCTCATGGCTGAAAAATTTAGAGATTTCATCTACTTAAATTTTTCTTTTAATTTCACACAATTTCTACTTGATTTAGCATGCTTACAAGATTAAAGAAAGAAAAGAAATTGTTTAGTGCACTAACCTTTTTGAGCTTCACTTAACCTTGATTAAACCTCCCTAATCTCTTCTTCTTTGGCTGCCAATAGCTTTTTCTAGGTGAAAGATCAAATTTTTGTGAAGGGACTTGGCAATTTTGGTGAACAAATGGAGAGGAAATTCAAGCTTTTAAGCTTGAAAATGGTGGAATCTCTTCTCTCTCTCTCTCTCAACGTTTTTGGCTGCCCAAAGGTTGAAGATGCAGATTGGTTTTTCAATTTTTTGGTCTCTTTTATCTCTTTTAATGAGTTTAACAAATTGTGATTGGTGGAGGAAATTTAAATGACATCATATGATGTCATAATTAGTATTTTCTTTCATTTTCTTTTTTTTCTCTTCTCTACTCATTTCCAATTTAATTTTTAGCAATATTTATTCATATTTTAGATCATAATAATTATTTTCTTAACTGGACAAGTCAGCCAAAAATCATCTCTGAAGACGAAATGACCAAAATGCCTTCCGTTTGGCTTAACGGGCCAAAATTGTCTGTACCGATTGAAAAATTTTTCTAAGCATTTCCTTGGCATTCTAATGCCATAAGAACCTCAATGACCCTTCTCTAGAGTCCCAAAAATTATTTTATAATTTTTTCCTCGGGTCTAGGGCTCCTAGTTGCGAGAACCGTAACTTCTCACTAGGTTATCCATCGTTAGGGCACCGGCTCATTTAACTTGATTATATTTTATTTCTAAAATTTTTCCTAAATTTTTCTTATTAATATTTGAGTTAATTATGGTTCCTCACTTTAGTTTAAATATTTTTTTTTCGGACGTTCTAACTGTCCAGACCGACACTGGTCACCGGAACAGTAGAATGTACGGAGTTGCTACAGGGAGGGTGTTACAGTGTTGATTTGTGAAATGAGGATTGTTTGAATTTTGAGACTTGAGAAATTGGTTGAGATTGATTGTGAAATTTGAAGAAGTTATTGAGAAAAATATTGGGAGTGTCTTTATTTTCAGATTTTGAAGAACTATTTTCTTAAAATACAGACGGCACTCTGTCGAAATTTTTGTAAAAATTGCGGAGATTTTAAATATCTAAAAATTAGATTTATGTTTGGACTTTAAATAAAGGTTTTTAATATCTGAGAAAATTTTACCCACCAATTTAAAAATGAATGAGAATTGTTTCAAAATCCCTTGTAGTATATTTAATGGGCTACCGGTAAGTGAAGTACGGTAATTTATTAGGTGTACTACGGGAGCATGTTACATCTTACAGGGAGTAGGGTGTGATAAAAACTGTGAACGCAATTAGTATCAGGCCAATGGGGGGTAAAACTAGACACCAAATAGGCCAACTTTCATGTAGAAATGTTGCCAAAATTCTGCCTAGAAACTAACCTTAAAAATGACCAAATCTGGAATGGCAACCTTGCAAACCCATATTTTTGACCATATGAACAGTAGTCATTAGGATGACCATAACTCACTCAAAACAGGTCCAATTGACCTGAAATTTTTACCATGGATAGCTTAGACATAGAGCTACAATTCTTATGAAGATACCAAAGCCCAGAAATGGCTAGAACCAAGTCAAATAGCTTGCATAATTTCGGATACCAAAACTGCCAGAACTAAAAGTGACTTAAAATTGACCAAATTTTGCACTAAAGGTACAATATGTCTAGCTTTAGTAAATTGACCATATCTTGGTCTATACAACTCAGAATGACCTGAAATTTTGCCAAAAGTTCAATAAGACATAGAGCTGCAATTCTTATGAAGACACCAAAGCCAAGAAATGGCCAGATCCAAGTCAAATAGCTTGCACTACTTCAGATACCAAAACTGCCAGAACTAAAAGTGACCTAAAATTGACCAAATTTTGCACGAAAGGTGCAATCTATCTAGCTTTAGTAAATTGACCATATCTTGGTCTATACAATTTAGAATGACCTGAAATTTTGCCCACAGTGCAATAAGACATAGAGCTACAATTTTTCTTCTTTGATCAGAAGCTAAAAACCAAGAGAAATAGGACTTTAAGCTAGACCAATCTAGCATACAAAAATTGAGAATTTGACATTTACATACAATGATGCTTGAAGCAATTTGGCAATGAATACCAACATGTAAAAATAATAAATTGCACTATATTGGCAGCATATTGAATTACAAATTGTGACATGTTGATACTAGAATCAACTTATGCATGATGTATGAAAAGGTCAACATTTTCATTGACCAGTGAATTGTTTAATGACCAGTAAACCCTAAAAATAAATAGTTAATCTTATACTATGCCCTAATTTGCCTAGTTGACTAGTTTGGATAGGTTGGCATGCCAATAGGATTCTGACAGCTGTTCTGTAAATGACTTTACGTCATATTGTGTTTTATGGCTTATTATGCCATACTATGATTTTAATAGCCTATGGCTATACAGATTGTGTTATTATACTCGGCTTAATGCCTGATTGATTATATGGCTTTTTAGCCACACTGTTTGCACGCCGGGAGATACTTTGTGACTGATGGTGTGACGGCCCCAGGTATTAGGTACCCAGTGCTAGTATATCCGTTTATCCAATCTGATCAGTGTATAGGCTACATGGGCAGTCAATTAAAACATTATTCAATTCAGGCAGCTAAGTTAAGTTAAGTATAATGAAATTTCAATACAATTAAATTAAGTATTGAATGAATGAGTAAAAGAGATTAGCAAAGAAACATAACAAAAATATAAATTGCAGAGCCGTAGAGACTTGAAATACAATACAATTAGAATAATTTGTATACTAAGTAGTATTACTGAAAAGTTATAAACTAAGCACTTCCAAAGAGGAACAAGCTAGTATATAAGATCGTTGATACTAAAAATACCATACCAAATTAAATTGATTCCTGAGTATCCGAATTATAATTTATTTCTTTCTTATTTGTATATATTATTTCTTGTTATACTATTGCACCACTAAGCAGAAATGCTTAGCACGATGGAATTGCTTCCTCGTGCAGGCACTGAAGGTAAAGCCAGTAGACTGTCGACTGAGATTTTTGGAGTCCATATCTGCAGAAGTGTCAGAAGAGTTCAAGACTGTCACCTCCTCAGCAATGCATGTAGATAGGGCTCATTTTAAGCATGTTTTATAATCTGTACATTATAATTACTGCTATTATTGTAATGTGAATTAGTAATTGTAATTTCATTTTTCTATCCTGTACTTGATAAATTTATGAACTTAATTGGCAAATTTTTATAAGTTAATGAAATATAAGAATTCCGATATTTAAATTGATTATCTAATCATAATGATTCTGAATGGGATTGAGTTTGAGAAATTTTGAGACTGAATCTGGGTTTGAGAAACTGATGAGAATGCGTTGAGATAATCTGAGTTATGAATTTGAGCATATATTGAAATTGTTTTTAGCAGGTTCAGAAGAACTATTAGTCCAAATTACAGCCTGCACTCTGCCAGATTATCGTTAAAATTTTTGAAATTTCCAAATTAATTAGATTTTGATAAAAGTAAAAATAGCCTAAACCTTAAATAAAGTTTTTGAATAAATAAATCAAGAACTGTAATGAAATTAGATAAGATCAGATAAGATCAGGTGCTCTGGCACTCCATGTGACACACCTTGCTCGGCTACACTATAGACGGGTGAGGGGTGTTACAACTTTAACGCAATTTTTCGGCCACCTAGGACGTCAGTTAGCAGCTGGGAGGCTTGGGGGAGGTGCATCAGTGATTGGGGAAGGGAGGGGTGGCAGCTGGTAGGCGAGGGGAGGAGAGAGGAGAGAGCAAATGAGAGGAGAAGGAGGCTAGCTTGGTGACATGTAAGGGAGGAGAGAAAGAAGAAAAAGAGGACCGGTCCAATTCGATCGGTCCTATCCTGTCCAATTCAATTTGGCCAGTTTGATTCAGGATACCTAAAATTGAATTTTTACTTTGTCCTGGGACCCAAAACGAGACCTGAAAATTTCAAAAAAATTTTAGAAAACTCAAAAAAATTTTGTGAAGTCCAAATATATTTTTAAATTTGCCATGTGGTCTTTAAATTAATTTCTAAAAGTTAATGAAATTTATTATTTTAAAAAAATCAAACCCGATTTTTAAAATTCAGAAAATTTCAAATAAATTTTCATAATATTTAATGTAATAAAATATTAATATTTACATATTAAATAATTATTTAAAAATTAGGGATGTTACATTCTTCCCCCCTTACAAAAAATTCATTCTCGAATTTTACACAAGGCATAATAGAATTATAAGATTACATATTGAACAAGTACGGGTACTTGTTGTGCATGTCTCGCTCTTACTCCCAAGTGCATTCTTTCATTGATTGGCTCCTCCATAAAACCTTAATCATAGGGATCTACTTTGACCTTAACTGCCTCATCTGATAGTCCACTGTGGCCACTGGCTGCTCTTCAAAAGTTAATTCTTCATTCAAGCCCACTATATCAAGTTGTAGCAAGTGGAAAGGATCAGGAATGTACTTCTTAAGCAAAGAGATATGGAACACTGGGTGGACATATGAAAGGCTTAGTGGCAACTCCAACTGGTACGCAACTGCTCCCACCCCGTCTGTGATCTCAAAAGGTCATATATATCGGGGTGCCAGCTTGCCCTTCTTTCCAAATCTCATAACTCCCTTTATAAGGGAAACTTTCAGAAATACATAGTCACCCACTGCAAACTCTATATCTCGCTGCCTAGGATATGCGTATCTCTTTTGCCTGCTGAAGGCTATTTTCAATCGCTCCCTGATCAAAGGGACCATCTCTACAGTGTACTGCATCAAGTCTACATCATGCACCTTTGCCTCTCTAACTTCTATCCAACATAGAAGGGACCTACACTTCCCGCCATATAATGCCTCATAAGGTGCCATCCCGATGATGGAATGATAGCTGTTATTATAAGCAAACTACACTGATAACATCTGATCATCCCACTATCCCCTAAAATCTAGGACACAAGTACGAAGCATATCTTTCAGTGTTTGAATTGTCCTTTCAGACTGTCCATCTGTCTGAGGGTGAAAGGCTATACTAAAGTTTACCTATTTATCAAGTGCCTCCTGCAGCTTCCTCCTAAACTAAGAAGTGAACTGGGGCCCCCTGTTAGATATTATGGAAGCAGAAACTCCATGTAATCTGACTATTTAATAAATATAGAGCCTAGCTTATTGAGCAATAGAATAGGTGGTTTGCATAGGCAAGAAATAAGTTGACTTGGTCAAACGATCCATTATCAACCATATTGAGTCATATCCACATGTGGTACGAGGTAACCCAGTCGCGAAATCCATAGTAATCATTCCCACTTCCACTCCAAAATAAGAATCTCCTATAACTTATCTGATGATCTCTGATGTTTAAACTTCACCTTTTGACATGTTAAGCACTTGGACACAAAATCTATTATGTCTCTCTTCATGCCATTCCACTAGTACCTATCTTTCACATGACGGTACATCTTGGTGGAGCCTGGGTGGACATTGTAAGGTGCATGGTGTGCCTCTTACATAATCTCATGCCTGAGATTATTCACATCTGGCACACATATCCTAGAACCCTGCATAAGAGCACCATTTGTACTAAACCCAAACTCATAGTCTTCTCTTTGCTGTACCCTTTCCATAAATCTTATCCATTGTGGGTCTTTATGTTGAGAAACTTTAATTCTGTCTTGCAGGTTTGGCCTCACTCTAAAATGTGCCAATAGTGCACCCTCATCTGATATATCCAAAATCAAACCTTAATCAATTAACTCATGTATCTCATAAATCAATGGTCTCCTTTTTACTGATATATGTGCCAAGCTGCCAGAAGATTTCCTGCTCAAGGCATCTACCACCACATTCGCCTTACCTGGGTGGTACTGAATGGTATAGTCATAATCTTTCAGAAGTTTCATCCATTCTCTCTGCCTCAGGTTTAAGTCCCTCTGCTGAAAAATGTACTTTAGGCTTTTATGGCCAGTGTATATCTCACATACTTCACCATAGAGATAGTGCTTCCAAATCTTTAATGCAAACACTACAGCTGCCATCTCTAAATCATGAGTGGGGTAGTTCTTTTCATGCCTCTTTAACTGCCTCAAAGCATACGCTACTACCTTTCTGTGCTGCATTAAGACACACCCTAACCCAAATCTAGAAGCATCACAGTACACTATATATCCTTCTCTACTCATAGGCAACGTCAACATAGGGGCTGTAGTTAGACATTCCTTAAGTTTCTGGAAGCTTTCCTCACACACGTCTGACCAAAAGAATGGAACATTCTTTCGAGTTAACTTGATTAGGGGAGCTACTTTCCTGGAGAAATTCTACACAAAGCACTCATAATAGCTTGCTAGGCCTAGAAAACTCTGTACCTCAGTGACTGTTGTGGGCTTAAACTAGTCAATTGTTACCTCAATTTTCTTGGGATCCACTTGAATACCTTCACTAGAAACCACATGTCCCAAGAATGAAATGCTCTCTAGCTAAAATTCATATTTTGAAAATTTGGCATACAACTGGTGCTCCCATAATATTTGCAACACCATCCTCAGATGCCAAACATGCTTTTCTTCAGTGTGAGAATACACCAAAATGTCATCTATAAATAAAATAACAAAGTGATCTAGGAATGGCCTAAACACCCTATTCATTAAGTTTATGAAGGCCGCTGGTGCATTAGTGAGTCCAAAAGACATCACCAAGAACTCATAATGACCATACCTAATCTTGAAACTGTCTTTGGCACATCCTCACTTTGAATTCTCAGCTAGTGATAATCCGAACGCAGGTCTATTTTTGAAAAGTACTTTACTCCTTGTAGCAGGTCAAATAAGTCGTCATTCCGAGGAAGTAGATACTTGTTCTTAATTGTCACCTTGTTTAACTGCCTATAGTCTATGCACAATCTCAAAGATCCATCCTTTTTCCTCACAAACAGAATAGGAGCACCCCAAGGTGAAGTGCTTAGCCAGATGAAACCCTTATCTAGAAGCTTTTGCAGTTGCTCCTTTAACTCCTTTAACTCTGCTGGTGCCATCCTGTAGTGTGGCATAGAGATGGGGTTTGTATCCAACATAATATCTATGCAAAACTCTATTTCCCTCTCTAGTGGCAACCCTGGAAGCTCCTCAGGAAATACATCCATGAATTCTCTGACAATAGGAAAATCTTCCATATTTATACCTTCAACAGATGTGTCCCTTACTAGTGCCAAATAACCCTAACATCCATGCCTCAACATCTTTCTGGCTCTAATCACTGATACTAGATTGTATGGAGCCACATTT
Organism: Hevea brasiliensis; assembly: GCF_030052815.1. Taxonomy (NCBI): domain Eukaryota; kingdom Viridiplantae; phylum Streptophyta; class Magnoliopsida; order Malpighiales; family Euphorbiaceae; genus Hevea; species Hevea brasiliensis. The sequence continues at coordinate 79,301,824 of NC_079504.1, forward strand.
CTATCACTATCGAAACTAAACTCTTTTACTCAAGGTTTATGAAAATACACCTTTTTGTTTCTGCAATCTAGGATGGCATAATGAGTTGACAGCTAATCCATTCCCAAGATTACATCAAAGTCCATCACTAGAAAAGAAACCAAGTTTACCAAAAGAATCTTTTCATCTACTACCACTGGGCTACCTAAAAAAACCATATCTATATCCATTTTGTTACTAAGTGGGATAGCTGCAGACAAAGGACACTCTAGAGCTGTAGGATTTCTACCCAACCTTAGGGAAAAAATAGGGGAAATAAACAAGTGCATAGCACTTGGATCTATCAAAATACATGCCTTAAAGGAATAAACTGGAAGAATACCTGCCATAACTACATTTGAAGCCTGAGCATCCTAGTGGGCTAAGGTTAAAACCTGAGCTTGACCCCTGCCTTGAGCTACAGAACCCTAAAGTTGACTTCTACCTTTAGATCTGCTTTAAAATCCATGTCCTCCCTATCCACGGCCTTGTTGGCCACTGTACTGACTGCCTGCCATGCTGGATGTGCCAGGATGCATTTGACGGGGCATATTACCAATAGAACCTTATGATCCCATTAAGTGCTCGCTGAACATGGGACATTCTCTAGCAAAGTGGCCCTGTTGGCCACATCTAAAGCATCCATCAGAGCTCATCAAATAAGGCCTCAGATGTGATCTGCCACATTATGTGCATGGTGCCAAGGAGGACCCTGAATTAGATCTAGAACTACTGTAGCCTAAACTCTGACTACTGCTTGAACCATAACCTGGCCTGAATCCTTTGGTTCTATGTTTGTGGCTTGCTTTCTTATTCCCTCTAATCCTTCCATTGTGGTGGCTCTGGCTGCCACCCATGGTGTGCATCTGTGGGAAACTGGATGACCCTTCAACCCTATTTTTCTTTACTCTGTTCCCATCATCTCCTATGTAACTAATTTCAATTTTCCTGGCCCTATCTACTACTACATCAAAGGGTTGATATGACAACATAACCAAGCTTGTATACTTCTTATACAGCCCTTTTAAAAACCTCTTCACTTTCATGCTTTCTATAGCCACTGATGTCAGGGCATACCTATTCAGCTCTAGAAATTCAAAAGTATACTCATTTACAAACCTACCATTCTATCTTAAGGCCTCAAAAGGCCACTGCTTTTGATTTTTGAAACTCTTTGGTGCAAATCTATTGATGAACAGCTTAAAAAACTGTGTCCACGATAACCCTTAATGTGAGGAAGCACATAATCTGACTTCCACTGCTTCGGCATGGGCCTCAATACATGCTGTACACATTCTATTAATCTCCTATCAGTTAACTATAGCTCTATCCCTGCCTATCTGCAGGAGTCTAGAAACCGCTAGGCACATCCGTAGTGTCATAAGTACCTAGCACCAATTTCTTAAAATTTACAATCTGCTTATACGATTCCACTCTTTGTACTATGGGCTGCTGCTACCATAGAGGGCAAACCATATACTATGGAATCATATTAATGGTCCTCTGTAAACCAACTAAAGTAGCTGCCATTGGATCCATAGGACCCTAGGCCATGAAAGACTATTCCTGAACTGGTGGCTGCTACACTTTTACTTGAGCAGCTTTAGGTCTTCTGCCCCACCTCCTTGGGGTAGGTGCCTCATCTTATGCTAATACTTCATCCAGTACTCCATTCTAGCATTGTGGTAGCTCTTTTACTTCTACTCATTTTCCTGAAATTTAGCAGTATTAGCTGGCAAAATCCAAAATAGCATGCTAAGCATCTCTACAAACTCATAATCACACATAAGAACAAGAAGCAGAAACTAGATGCAAGGATGACAGTGCAAGGATGAACATGGATCATATACTCCGCATGTGACCTCCTAATAAGACTCTCCCCAGGGCAGTAGATATGTAATATCTAAGAATCTAGAGCCTATGCTCTAATATGGACTTTTTTATGACCCAAATTCTGGGCTAGACTAGCACTAGGACTTAGATCAACATAAGGCCCCCAAAGCCCGTAGTAGGCCTAACTATTGTCTAGTCTAACCTTAAAGCCTATATTCAAGCTCATTTTCAAGAAATCAACTAGACAGAGTCTGGCCATAACCTAGACTATCCAACAGGGAGTTCTCAATTCACCCGACCTGTAATCGTAATATATACAAATTTAGGGAGCTCAGCTTACCCTTACAATCCTCAATCAATCAATGAAGCCTAATGGGAGCTCAGCTCCCTCATATATCATATATGTCCATCCCATTTAACCATATATACATAATATTAAGTTTACAACCTCAATTAATAATCTTTCACAGCCCCAAATCAATAAAATATTTCTAGCACATGTGGAGTTGTAGAGTTTAAATTAATAATATAACATAAATATAAATACAGTGATTAGTAGACTTATGAAGAAGAAGAAAGTAGGTAAGTCACAAAGAAAAGCCCTCCCGTAGCCTGAAAAAAAAATGGTGAACAGGAGTGAGCATTCGACTCATAGAGTAAGATATTGATTTTACATACAATTTCTATAACTAAGTCTAGTGCATCCCTAAGAATGAAATGCAACATCCACCCGTGTATCAAATCCATACTCACACGTGTATATATGGGAGCTGATCCCCTATATAACTCTCTTAGTTGCAACCTCTGCCAGCGAGATGAACTCAAAGCCAAACTTTCTCTTAATATCCAAATGCGGGGGCTAACGAGATCAATTCGAGTAATGCCTACCCTGGCTTATACATAATAAGGATCAGGTCCCAGCAAGTCAAGTTCCAGTTGCGTCTGCCTATCCTATCCATATCCATATACACACCACATGCACATCAACTCACACACACGGCTCCAGATCACCATAAAGCAACAACCATAGCAATGTCATCAAATATAAATGTAATACAAGGCATGCCTAGCAAATAACTATGTACATATAATCTATAAGTGATGCATGAATATGCCTTGAATGCATAACAATATTAGAATTATAAGTAAAATCAATATCTACTCACAGTACTTCACAAGTCACTGCGACAGCTGGGCAGAGGATGAAGGCTGGCTCGGCTCACCTAAACAATTACATTACAAACTGATCAATATTTACGTAAAATAAAATTTTAAAAGAGTCAAAGGCAACATAGGTTTTGTCAAAAATTCAGCTGAGTTTTCCTTGTACTTAGGACCTACCCAACCTATAAAAGGGCTCAAATAATACTTCTAAATCATACACCTCAATCCATATCCCATCAACATCATATGGCCCATCTTGGGCCCTCCAAAACAGGCAATACTCATAGAATTAAAAAATTATGTTTTAGTCTCTAAAACTAACATTTTATAAAAATCACTCAAATGAGTTCTAAAATTTCTAAAATTTTGCCCCGCAGTCCTTAACAATATTATAAAGCTGATAAAAAAGGAATTATAATTTCTAGCTACTCACGAATATTTTATTGATTTTTATTCTAAACCCAGTACTAGATAAATGAGGAAACATAAGGTTTGTGTTTACCTATGCCAATTTCGATGCTTGCAATGGGAGAACCGCAATTCCAATCTGATTCTAAAATGGCCTTGGAAGCTTATTTGTCCAACCCAAAATTACAAATCCAGGCACCGGTCAAATTTCTGTGAAATGAAGGTACCTACGTGAAGCCCGTACTACCAAGGGTTAGAATATAATTTTTACAAAATTAAATAAGCTCGTTTAAAGCCCAAAAAAATACTGCAAAGTCCACGGGACCCATCAGATTTTTGGTGTAGGAAAATTTTGAAATTTATATTGACACGAAGCTCTCGTCGAGTAGAGCACGCCGGTACTCTTAGAAATTTCATGGGGTTCCCAGTTTGGGAGAAACTTAGCCCAAAAGTCAAAATAAGCTAAAACTTCCGAGGTTAAAATTGGATAATCCGCTCGATGAAAATTTGTGATCTTAGTGTCTATGAAAAGCTCTCGAGGAGTAAAAGATATTTGGAACAATACTCGGTTCGATTAGTGGCCAGATCGGTTGGATTTGGCTTTGAAAGTTAAAAAGTCACGCACACAAAGGGAAGGACTTTGGTGTGATTTTTTGGCCACCTGGGACATCGGCCGGTGGGGGGGAGGCTTGGGGGAGGTGCGTCGGTGACTGGGGAAGGGAGGGGTGGCGGCTGGCCGGTGAGGGGAGGAGAGAGGAGAGAGAAAATGAGAGGGGAAGGAGGCTAGTCGAGTGACGCGCGAGGGAGGAGAGAAAGAAGAAAAAGAAGACTGGTCTGATTCGACCGTTCCAATCCACTTCTGTTTGATTCGGCCAGTTTGATTCAAGATACCGAAAATTGAATTTTTAATCTACCCTAAGGCCTAAAATGAGACCCGAAAATTCTGAAAAAATTCTAGAAAACTCAAAAAAATTCGTGGAGTCCAAATATATTTTTAAATTTACCACATGGTCTTTAAATTAATTTCTAAAAATTAATGAAATTTATTATTTTAAGAAAATCAAACCCGATTTTTAAAATTCAGAAAATTTCAAATAAATTTTCATAAAATTTAATATAATAAAATATTAATATTTATATATAAAATAATTATTTAAAAATTAGGGGTACAAATTTTTTTTGGTTCTATAATTATTTCCGATGAATATTTTAGTTGTTTTCCACGTGAAATAGTCTTTTGAATACTCAAAAAGCTATTTTGCATAATTGGTTATGATTTTTTTAAGTTATAAAATGATGAAACTCGATTTTGGCACATACATGATTTTGATTAAACTATTTCTAGGTCAATTTTCGCTTTTCGTATTGATTCATTTTCTAAATTGCATCTTAATATTTTACTTTCATGCCCATAATTTTAGAGTTGCTAAATCAATCATGGATTTGTATGCATAATTTTTATAAGAAAAGTGGTCAGTTCTACCTTACTTTTAGTATTCATGGTTTAATTTGTGTTTGCATACTAAATCATGCATAATTTATTTAGTTTATTTTTCCCCACATTCAAGTATGACATTTTAGCTAGCTTCATGTAATTTTTCATCATTTTTCAAGTTTGTATGGCATTTTTCATGAATTTTGTCATTTTGTTGTCCAAAAATAGGCCAATTTCTTTATTTTTGCATACTACATATCATCTTTATTTTTGTATTTCTTTTTATATATATATATATATATTTTATTAAATCATATTAGGTTCATAGATTTTGGACTATAAAGTAGAGTTTAGGTTTATTTTGGTGTCTTATGTATTTTAATTAATTACCAACTCTTTTGTATGTTTTATGTGAATTTGAAGACCCTAAGATCCGTAGGATATGATGGAATAAGTAGATTTGGCCAAGGAAATTAATCCCTAGTAAAAAATGCTAAGGAGAAGGGGAATCCTAGTTAAACTTGGATTACATTGAACTTTGACTTTTCAATTTTCCATTCAATAGAAAAACCCATGTTCAATTCACTCCTAAAAACTAAAAATAGTCAAATTCGGTCAAAATCCACAAAACCTGATAAATCATAAAAAAAAAAAAAAACAATTATAAGTTATCTAATTACAGTAATTTCAATTTTTTGTATATACATCTAGTGGTTTAAATCTTTAACATGTGCTCTGTGTAACACAGTTCACAATCATAGAAAGCCAACCATTTTTTCGTTAAGGTTAGAAAAAGAGTACTTCCATTGCTTCACCAAATCCCTTTCTTTTCCTTGATCAAATAATTTTTTTTTTATATCTTTCAATTAAATCCCAATACATGGGACATTTGTTAATTTTGATAAATAAAATTGGAATTTGCTATGTTTTAGCAAGTTTTAGGATTTGTTGAAATGGCAAATCTATTTCAGAATTTAATGTTAATTATTAGGTAAAAGTTGACCATTTTAATTGCTTTAGAAACTTGCTGCTATATGTATAGTTACAGGTTTTCCAGTGTTTTGTTTGCTTTTATTTATCTCATTTTTCTATATCTCGATATTTTAATTCTTTTTTTAATCTCAGTTTTCCATCATATTTATAGTTGAATAATAAGATTTTAGAATAAACTTTCTACAACACTTATCTAGGTAGACCCATTTGGTTTCAAATTAAAATTAAAAAAAAAAATTAAAATAGATATCAAAATTAGATTGAAACATGCTAAATTTAAAATTTATTAAAATTGACCTTACATTGAGTTGGAATTAGGTTGGAATTTGTTAAAATTGACCTTATATCAATCAAATTCAGATTATCAAATTTGACCTACTTTTTCCCTTTTCTTAAAAAAAATTATGCACTTCACCCAAGTACAAAGAAATAAAAGACAAAAGGAATTAAAAATAGCGCAACACAAGCCCATATTGCGGACAAGGCACATAACCGCAAGATCATACATTATCCCATACATGGGCGTGGCGCAGTTGGTTGAAAAGGTAAATTAATACCTCCAAAACGATGATACATCCAATGTTGAAATTATGATCAATGTAAATGTCATAACAAATACGCAAATTTAAAGCACACACATAAATCGCACAATCACACGGTATTGAAAAGAGAAGAATAATAACACAATATTTAATGTGGTTCAACCGTAAGGTCTATGTCCACGGGCAAGACAAGAGAAAAAAGTTTCACTATGATGAAAAGAGCAAGATACAATCAATCAGAACTCTCAAACCCTAACCCCAGTGTGTTTTCCAAATATCTCACAACTCTACCGCAAAGGGTAGAATATTACAATATTTATACTGGTCCATACCGCAGGGGCGTTGCCCCCGCACCCCCAAGGAGATCAGTGGTGAACTTTGGGCTCGGGCCGATACCGCTAGCACCATAGATCTCACTTTTTATCCAAATCGAGTTGTAGCATGACACTTTCAAGTCAGGTCACAAATTCAGGTCCATGAAAAACATATACAAAATTTAAAGCCACAAATATAACAATTCTTCCCCTTTGCTTGAATTTCCTCTATCATCAACAAAATAACCACAAAAACACTCTGTCTTGCCATATGCCCTCGCAAGGGCATTACTGAGCACTACAAATACCAACTAGGTCTAGGAAATGCCCAAACTTGCTGACTGGGACTCCTTTGGTCATCATATCTATTGGATTATCATGTGTAGAGACTTTCTGTACGACTACAGTCCCCTGAGATATAATGTCCCGAATGAAGTGATATCTGACATCAATGTGCTTAGTTCCCTCATGGTATATCTGATTCTTTGTGAGATGTATTGCACTCTGGCTGTCACAAAACACTGTTGCCTTGTTCTGTATCAACCTAAGATCACCCACCAAACCTTGTAACCATAAAACTTCCTTTATTACCTCTATTAAGGCCATATATTCAGCCTCTATGGTAGACAAAGCAACTATAGTTTGCAATGTTGCCTTCCAACTGATAACACTTGCAGAAAGAGTAAACAAATAACCTGTCAAAGATCTCCTCTTGTCTAAGTCCCCTGTAAAATCTGAATCCACATAGTCAATAACTGAATCACTCATCTTGGCCCTGTTAAATGTCAGACCAACATCTATAGTACCCTTTAAATACCTCAAAATCCATTTCAATGCCTGCCAATGCTCTTTCCCAGGACCCACCATGTATCTACTCACAACACTAACTGCATGTGAAATGTCAGGTCAGGTTGATACCATAGCATACATGATGCTATCAACAGCACTCGAATAGGGAACACTAGACATGTGCTCCATCTTCTCATCTGTTTTTGGTGACATGTCTGCAGATAACTTGAAATGGGCAGCAAATGGAATAGTCACAGGCTTAGCATTATTCATATTGAAATGCTTAAATACTTTCTCAACAAAGGCCTATTGAGACAAGAAAAGCTTACTAACACTTCCATCCCTGGTAATTTCCATTCCCAATATCTTCTTTGCAGCACCCAAATCCTGCATCTCAAACTAATCACTCAACTGCTTTTTCAGAATGTTAATTTGTGACATGCTTTTAGCAGTAATAAGCATGTCATCCACATACAACAGCAAATAAACAAAGGAATCATCTTAAAGCTTCTTATGATACACACAACTGTCATATGAACTACGATTAAAGCTATTACGAACCATGAATATATCAAATCTTTTGTACCACTACCTGGGAGACTGTTTCAGACCACATAAATATTTCTTAAGCAAGCAAACACGGTTTTCCATACCTGGAATAACAAATCCCTCAGGCTAACTCATATAAATTTACTCCTCCAACTCACCATGCAAAAATGCTATTTTCACATTTAGTTGCTCAAACTCTAGATCATAAAGAGCAACCATAGTAAGTAAGACCTAATAGAACTGTGCTTCACAACTAGAGAAAACACATCATTAAAGTCAATCCCCTCCCTCTGATTAAAGCCTTTTGCTACCAATCATGCCTTATATCGAGGTGTTTCAACCCCTGGAGTGCCTTCCTTTTTCTTGAACACTCATTTGCAACCTACCACTTTTTGTCCCTTAGGCAATATTACAAGCTCCCAAGTTTGATTCTTGTGAAGAGATTCAATTTCTTCACTCATAGCACCAACCCACTAATCTACATCTGAATAAGAAATAACTTCTCTATAATTGCTGGGTTCATGCACATTAACTGTTTCAGCAACTGACAAGGCAAATGCAACTAGATCTGCATATGCATATCTCTGCGGTGGTCTAATCTGTCTTCTCTCTCTACCAGTTGCAATGCTATATGGTTCCTGTTGCTGTTACTTAGGTGCATCCTCTTATTGATTAGGATCTTGCACCTCATCCTCTGAATCACTAGACTGAACTGCTGAAGTATCAATATCAAGCTCCACCTGTTCTCTGACACCATGATTTGATTCTACTATTGACTTTTCCCTCTAACTATCCAATAAAGTAGACTTATTAAATGTCACATCCCTGTTGATAATTAATCCTAGAGACTTTGAATCATTGCACCACAACCTGTAGCCTTTCACTCCAAATGGATACCCTAAAAATATGCATTTTCTTGCCCTCGGCTCAAGCTTACCATCTCTCACATGAGCATAAGCAGAGCAACCAAATACTCTCAGCTGAGAGTAATCAGCAGGTGAATTGGACCATATCTCAAAAGGTGTTTTACACTCAATAGCTGTAGATGGAGATCTATTAACCAATAAATAAGTTGTATTAATTGCTTCAGCCCATAAATCCTTTCTCAATCCTGAATGTGAGAGCATGCTTCGTACTTTATCACAAAGCATTCTATTCATGCGTTCTGCAATACCATTCTATTATGGTGTCCTTGTACAAGTGCGATGTCTCACTATAGCTTCATTGCTGCAAAATGCATCGAACTCACGATTGCAAAATTCCAATCCGTTATCAGTTCTAAGACTTTTGACCTTCTTTTCTGTCTGCTTCTCAATCATCGTCTTCCATTTTACAAAGGTTGAAAATGCCTCATCTTTTGTTTTCAGAAAATACACCCACACCATCCGAGAGTAATCATCAATTAAAGTCATGAAGTACCTGGCACCGCTCTTGGAAGGGATTCTATTAGGACCCCATAGATTTGAGTGGATATAATCAACCGTTCCTTTGGTCTTGCGCACTGCCCTTTTATCGAACTTCACTCTGGTCTGTTTGCCAAACACAGTGTTCACAAAAGTCCAAGATTTTGTTTTCTGCCTATCTAACAAATCCCATTTTCATAACACAAAATAATCCTCTTTCACTCATATGACTAAGACACATATGCTATAATTGAGTCTGATTCAGATTATTGCTTCTGGATGCTACTGCAGCTTCCCCTGAAATTGTACTGCCCTGAAGAAAATATAATCTTGAAACCAAACTACTCTTCATGATTACCATAGAGCCCTTGCACACTTTGAGAACTCCATTCTCTGCATGGTATCTAAATCCATGAGAGTCAGGTGTCCCAAGAGAAATCAGGTTCCTCTTTAGTCCTATAACATGTCACACCCTACCCCTCTGTAAGGCATAACATGATTCCATAGTATACCTAATGAATTACCAACTTCGTCTACTGATAACCCATTAAATACACTACAAGGGATTTTAAAACTTTTCTTACTTATTTTTACAGTGGTGAGCACTATTTACAGATGTTAAAAACTTTTTTGAACTGAAGTGAAACAGCTAACACATTTGAAGAAATAATAATTTCAGTAAAAATTTTGGCAAAGTGCCATTTGTATTTTGAATAAAGCAGTTCTTCAAAAACCTGTAAAAAGTACTTCAATTATATTTCTCAATCTCAAACTTCAACATTTAGTCAACTCAAAATCCACAATAATTTTTCAGTATTTTCAAAGGCTGAGATAAAAGAGATATATCACAATATTTACAAACCAAAATAATTTACAATTTATTTTACAACTTCAATGTACAATTTTAATTTACAACTGCTCAAAACCAAGAACACTATATACATAGAGTGAACATACATTATAATATAAAATGAAAAATATGGTATACTCAATATACCCGATGATCTCTCAGTGTAGTACTAGCAGCCTAGTCTGCTGCCCTGTCCGTCTGTCTACCTGCGACAGCAATGAAAAGCTATCACTGAGTGGTGAACTCAGTGGTGCACAACTATAATTTAAAACATAGTACAATATACATTGACAAAATTTACAGCAAATAATTTGGAAATCTGAATACTCATCAAATTCCAAAACTCAAAATATTCATTGCCAATAATGTAAATCATTTGTATGAAATGACTTTGATCACGAAATTCAATTTATCAAATCATGACTACCCATTTAAGGTAGTTCCAACAAAATCAATTATACATAAATCATAACTGAAATCACAATTCTTTACTATTCAAAAACATTATGTGTCTCAAAAACCATGTTGTATCTCAAAAATCATGCTGTATCTCAAAAATCACTCTTTATCTCAAAAATCATTCTTTATCTCAAAAATTATTCTTTATCTCACTAACTATGCAAGACTAATCCGAAAAGGCCATATTCGAATCAGATTCTAACTCCCTATGGTCGGGGAGGTCGAATATGATTCTAACTCCCTATGGTCGGGGAGGTCGAATCATCGTGCACAGTACACATCACAATAATGAATATTCCGCAAGGGCCATAACGATAAAAACTTAGATCTAACCTCAAATTAGAGGAAAATCTAAGCCTGTGCACGTACCATGGTAATCAAAACACAACTAACTCGATTGTCTTCTCAACAAATGAGAGAGACGGGTAATAACCTAGTCAAGCATCTATAGTGAGATATAAAACAATATCACAATCCTTTCATTGAGCATAAATCACAATACAATTCGATTCAAAGTCAATTCCAATATCTAATAATTTTTATGCTCATCACAATTCAAATCATAAATTTGCATTTTTCCATGAAAATTACCATGAAAATTCAAAACATGTTCTATCACAATTTTCCAAAACATAATTTATTCAATCCATAACAATGCTTAATACTTGTGGAAATACCATTTCACAAAGCTAAATTCATACATACTATAACAATTTCAATAATCATTGAATTAAATCCAATGCTTGTTAAACATAATACATAAGAAAAAATATGTCATTTAATCATATGAAATATTCAAAACAAAATCAGTTAAAAACTAGTTGTGCACAAACCTCTGATAACTGCCTCTTGGCTCTGACTTAGCGTTTCCTTTCCCTTCCCTGAGTCTTTGCTAACTGAAACACACAATTTAAAGTGTTTCAGTACTCATTTAAACTATCTCTAACGATAATGCTTGATAATTAATTCACTGAATTCTATTATTTCCTTAGTCAACCTAAGATGTCGACCCTCGATGCATTCTAGGTGAATTAGGTTTTAATGTTACCAATATGTCACATTCAATAGTCTTTTAGGGTTGGTACATGTTACCCAATTCATTTCCATGTATATTGCGTTCTCTTGCAATTTGCTGGATTCCGGGATACTAGTTTGGCCTAGCCGAATGACCTAGTTCTCTGTTTTCAGGTTTCGGTCAAAACTACAAACTTGTAGATCTATGTCTTATTGCACGTGGGGCAAAATTTCAGGTCATTCTGAGTTATGTAGACCAAGTTATGGTCATTTTACTATTGCTGGTCAAAATGCATCACAATTGGTCACTTTAGGTCATTTTAGGTCATTTTAGGTTCGGCCAGTTTTTAGACCTGAACTTGTGCAAGCTGTTTGACTTACTTATGGTCATTTCTCGGCTTTGGTGTCTTCATAAGACTTGTAGATATAGGTCTTAACTATTCATGGTCAAAATTTCAGGTCAATTGGACCTGTTTTGAGTGAGTTATGGCCAAAAAACTAACTGCTGCCCAAATGGTCAATTTTCAGACCTTAATTGCACTAATCCGGATTTGGTCATTTTTCAAGTTACCTTACAAGCAGAATTTTGGTAAGCTTCCTTCATGAAAGTTGGCACTTTTTGTGCCTAGTTTTACCTCTAATTGGTCTCATACCAATTGGAGTCACACAATTCCATTTAGAGCATAAAATACACACTGTTTTTACTAACACACTTTGCATTGCAAATTTTTGCAATTCTAATAGACATTATGCACTTTATACTTAGGTCAATTGTCCAATATCAATATACTACAACCAATATCCAGCCACAATTTATGTGATCAAATATGCAGCAATTTAATCAATGTCCAAATACAAATTCAACTCAAGTAATTCTCCATCACACTCAATTGATCAAATCCATGTCTAACAACAATTTAATTGCTCAAACTTAATCCAACTAACCAAGATCAATAACATACATCTCATTGTTCTTAAATCAACATTAAATATACATGAATTTAAGGCCTTCCTAAGCACATCAAGGCTGCCCAATTTACACATATACTTCAATCTTCCATATTGACTTCCTAACCTCATTTTCCATGCACAATTCACACATACACATGGTAATTAAGCTCTTATACATTTAAGCACTTTAATCCCCACTAATTCTCCTCAATTAACATCAATTACAAGTGAGAATAATCTGCTCACCTTTCCTTTCCATGGCTGCCAAAAGTTACACCCAATAAATTATTCAAGTAATTCTTTCAATTTTCAACCAAAATACTATCCACAACCTCAACACAAGTTTTAATTAAGCAAGGGAAGAAAATGGACACTTACCTCTTGTTGGAGCTTGCTAAAACCTCACCAATCATGCTTCTTTTTGCTGCCATAACACTTCCCAAGCTGTGTAGACTAAATTTAATGAAGGAAATCATGTGGAAAATGGCTTGAAAAAGAATGCATGGAGCTTGGTTTGGGAACATCAATGGAGGTTTCTATGGGAGAGCAATTCGGCTAGTGAAAAAAAAAATGAAGAAGATGATGAAGTTTGTGCTGTCCAAAGGTGGCTTTATATGGCCACTAAATGTCCCACGTGGTGCTCCATTATGTTAATTAAAAATTGGTTTAATTTAAGATTTCTTTTAATTGCACTTTTGCCCTCAACTTTCCTTAAATTACATTTTATCTTCAATTTCATTTCTCATTAAATTTTTAAAATGTAATACCATTTATTTTTCATGGACATTTAGGTCAAAAGCCCACTCTAGGTGTCAAATGACCAAAATGCCCCTTTTCGGTTTGCATTTCAAATTTTTTGGTAACACCGATTTTTGTCGTTTTCTCGATTTCCCGTTTTTCTTTATACTAATTAATTAATTTTTCTTTGATATTTCTAATGATATTTATACTTCAATAGACATTTTTTAAGTCCTAAAAATATTTTCTAGGGTTCTCCGCTGTCTAAGGCTAGTCAACGGTCCACGCCGCGACTTCCCGGTGCGGTCACCCATCGCTAGGATTCTCGGCTCGTTTAACTTGGTTATATTTCATTGCTATTATTTTTCCTTTGTTTTTCTTGTATTTTCTTTTCTTGTATTTCATTATTTTATGTCTCCTCATCAATATCTAAGTGTAGTTCTAGGCATCCTAGCTGTCCGGACAACACTGGCCACAAGAACAGTAGAACGCATTACCGAACATAGGGGTGTTATAATTCTCTCCCCCCTCCCCCCCCTTAAAATAAATTTCGTCCACGAAATTTTACCCAAAAGCCATCTTATAATAGTCATACATTTATTTTTTCCTTTCTATATATCGTATAATCTTCTTTCCCTCGAATTTGTATAAGACTTTTTAACAATCTAATACAATATTTAATTTATTTGTATAACACAAATCTTCTCTTACTATTGTGCTGTCTAATATTTCGATTCATGTTCCTTCTTGAACGACTCTTGAGGTCATGCTAGAATGATTTATCTAGTCATTGGTCCTCTGACCATTCTAGTCAATAGTTTTCCTCACATTCGTAACATTTCTTTGTTATATCTGAACCAACTGTTCGAATTTTTACTTCCATAACTCTGTTTATCTGTCAATATTCTATAACTTACTTCCTTTTGTACTGAACTATAACCTTTCTATATTCTCACTTTTGAGTTTTAGATCCCTAAGTAGGATTTTCAAACTTATTTATAACAATTAAATTCTGTCCTGGCAAAACTATACCAAAACAGATGCCGTTGGCAACTATTCTCATCTAGGTGTACTATCGGGTAGTAGGTAGCTCTACACAATAATCTCAAGTTAGTACCGTAATCTGCAGTTTACAGTATAAACATTAAGAACATTGCATAGTTACTACGATACATCCCAATAGATCAAATTTTTCGATATTTTATCCTTTTCGAATTTACTGATATTCGAATCTTATTCTGATCACAATATCCATTAACAATTACTAACAGTAACATCCTTGCCTTCATCTAGAGCAATTCTATTACTGTAACTTACTTATACGTCCTCTTGCCTTACATTAAGTAGGCTCACCAATTAGCAATATAATTTATGGTGTGTTAGAAAATACTTTTCACCGATAAACTCTTCCAAAACTAATTTCACTTATTATCACAATCCTTATCTTAAAGGACTAATCACTAATGCATCAAAATTTATTCCCCTGTAAAGGAATAACAACAGAACATATAATTCTAACACTAACATAAAAATATGTAGACCCCCGGTCAAACAATACATAAACGAAGAGTGCCATCCTTCTTCTTAACAAACAATACTGGCGCTCCCTATGGTGACACACTAGGGCGGATGAAGCCCTTTTTAAGTAGTTCTTGCAACTGTACCTTCAACTCCTTCAACTCTGTTGGTGCCATTCTGTATGGTTTTATGGAGATTGGATCCACACCAGGCATAACATTAATTTCAAATTGCACCTCTCTTTCTAGAGGTAATCCTGGCAATTCATCAGGAAACACATCTGGAAAGTCATATACTGTAGGGATGCCCCACAATGTTAGACTCCCCACTTGGGTGTCTACCACATATGCCAAGTATGCTTCACACCCCTTTCTGATCATTTTTCTGGCTAGTGCAGCCAAAATGATGTTTGATGGCAATAGCTGCCTCTCCCCATGTATTACCACATCACTGTACTGAGAGAGACCAAAAGTGACTGTCTTCAGCCTACAGTCAATCATGGCGTGATGCCTGGCTAACCAATCCATGCCCAATATGATATCATAATCTCTGAAGAGCATTTCAATGAAATCAGACAGAAAAGTGTGTCCTTGGATCACCAAAGGATAATCCCTATACATTATATTAACCCTGACCTCCTGTCCTAGCGGACTTGTTACTAGCACCTCAAAGTCTATTTTTGTACATGGAACAACAATGCAATCAATGATGCTAGCACTCACATAAGAATGGGTAGAACTCGGATCAAATAACACAAACACATCTTGATTAAAAGTTGAGAAGGTACCAGCCACAACATCAGATGTCTCAACTTTTTCCCTCTGTCTCATTGCGTAGACTCTCACTGGAGCACTGTCTTGCTCTGATTGTTTCACAGTGCCTTGGCTGCCTGCTGGGTTACCTCTACCCCTGTCTCTACCTCTGCTAGGTGGTTGTGAACTTCTGGTGACAGGGCTCTGAACTAACCCTTCTGCAGTAGTAGGAGGTGGTCCAATTCTGCGAGTACTGGTGCAGTCCTTGGTAAAGTGTCTTGTGCCTCCACAGTTATAACAGGCTCCTATGGCCTTGTAGCATACCCCACCATGATTTTTACCACAAGTTTTGCATTGGCAGGGAGGGTAGGAACTTCTAGTTGTTCAATGACTAGACCTTGGTGGTCTCTGCCTTGATGTTCCACCTCTGTTATATCCCTGAGCTCGGGGCTCCTCAAATTCTTTTCTCTTCCTCAAATTACTGCTTGAGCTCTGACCCATAGGTTTATCCCTCTTCTCTATTTCATGTTGCCCTTATGGGGGTTGGGTCTGTACTTGGGCTTGGGCTGACAGATTATCTGTCATTTGTTGAAAGAAAGTGGCCATTTGCTGGGCCATTTGTGCAGTAATTTGTTCCTGTAAAACTGGTATAGGCGGGCCTTCGACACTTTGTGGAGCTGGGGCCTCAACTTGTACCTCAGCCTCTATCGATTGATCGACTGAACAATCATCCTCTTCCATAGTCAATTCGAGGATCTTAGACCTTCTAAACAAATAACACAAGGAGATTTCCTCCCGTTAGTGCATATTTATAATGTAATGTACTGTATGTATCAAACAATGACATTGAGCAGTTGTACTATGAAGAAAGAATATACAAATTATAGGTGAAAACAGAATTTAAAAAAAAACTAGCTCTGATACCACTAAAACATGTCACACCCTACCCCTCTATAAGGCATAACATGATCTTGTAGTATACCTAATGAATTACCAACTTCGTCTACTGATAATCCATTAAATACACTACAAGGGATTTTAAAACTTTTCTTACTTCTTTTTACAGTGGTGAGCACTATTTACATATGTTAAAAACTTTTTTGAACTGAAGTGAAACAGCTAACACATTTGAAGAAATAATAATTTCAGTAAAAATTTTGGCAAAGTGCCATTTGTATTTTGAATAAAGCAGTTCTTCAAAAACCTGTGAAAAGCACTTCAATTATATTTCTCAATCTCAAACTTCAACATTTAGTCAACTCAAAATCCACAATAATTTTTCAGTATTTTCAAAGGCTGAGATAAAAGAGATATATCACAATATTTACAAACCAAAATAATTTACAATTTATTTTACAACTTCAATGTATAATTTTAATTTACAACTGCTCAAAACCAAGAACACGATATACATACAGTGAACATACATTACAATATAAAATGCAAAATATGGTATACTCAATATACCCGATGATCTCTCAGTGTAGTACTAGCAGCCTAGTCTGCTGCCCTGTCCGTCTGTCTACTTGCGACAGCAATGAAAAGCTATCGCTGAGTGGTGAACTCAGTGGTGCACAACTATAATTTAAAACATAGTACAATATACATTGACAAAATTTACAGCAAATAATTTGGAAATCTGAATACTCATCAAATTCCAAAACTCAAAATATTCATTGCCAATAATATAAATGATTTGTATGAAATGACTTTGATCACGAAATTCAATTTATCAAATCATGACTACCCATTTAAGGTAGTTCCAACAAAATCAATTATACATAAATCATAACTGAAATCACAATTCTTTACTATTCAAAAACATTCTGTCTCAAAAACCATGTTGTATCTCAAAAATCATGCTGTATCTCAAAAATCATGCTGTATCTCAAAAATCACTCTTTATCTCAAAAATCATTCTTTATCTCAAAAATCATTCTTTATCTTACTAACTATGCAAGACTAATTCGAAAGGGCCATATTCGAAGTGATTCTAACTCCCTATGGGTGGGGAGATCAAATCATCGTGCACAGTACACATCACAATAATGAATCTTCCGCAAGGGCCATAACGATAAAAACTTAGATCTAACCTCAAATCAGAGGAAAATCTAAGCCTGCACATACCATGGTAATCAAAACACAACTAACTCCATTGTCTTCTTAACAAATGAGAGAGACGAGTAATAACCTTGTCAAGCATCTATAGTGAGATATAAAACAATATCACAATCCTTTCAGTGAGCATAAATCACAATACAATTCGATTCAAAGTCAATTCCAATATCCAATAATTTTTATGCTCATCACAATTCAAATCATAACTTTGCATTTTTCCATGAAAATTACCATCACAATTCAAAACATGTTCTATCACAATTTTCCAAAACATAATTTATTCAATCCATAACAATGCTTAATACTTGTGGAAATACCATTTCACAAAGCTAAATTCATACATACTATAACAATTTCAATAATCAATGAATTAAATCCAATGCTTGTTAAACATAATACATAAGAAAAAATATGTCATTTAATCATATGAAATATTCAAAACAAAATCAGTTAAAAACTAGTTGTGCACAAACCTCTGATAACTGTCTCTTGGCTCTGACTCAGTGTTTCCTTCCCCTTCCCTGAGTCTTTGCTAACTGAAACACACAATTTAAAGTGTTTCAGTACTCATTTAAACTGTCTCTAACGATAATACTTGATAATTAATTCACTGAATTCTTTTATTTTATTAGTCAACCTAAGATGTCGACCCTCGATGCATTCTAGGTGAATTAGGTTTTAATATTACCAATATGTCACATTCAATAGTCTTTTAGGGTTGGTACATGTTACCCAATTCATTTCCATGTATATTGCGTTTTCTTGCAATTTGTTGGATTCCAAGATACTAGTTTGGCCTAGCCGGACGACCTAGTTCCCTCGGTTTTCAGGTTTTAGTCAAAACTACAAACTTGTAGATCTATGTCTTATTGCACGCAGGGCAAAATTTCAGGTCATTCTGAGTTATGTAGACCATGTTATGGTCATTTTACTATTGCTGGTCAAAATGCATCACAATTGGTCACTTTAGGTCATTTTAGGTTCGGCCAGTTTTTGGACCCAAATTTGTCCAAGCTGTTTGACTTACTTATGGTTATTTATGGGCTTTGGTGTCTTCATAAGACTTGTAGATATAGGTCTTAACTATTCATGGTCAAAATTTCAGGTCAATTGGACCTGTTTTGAGTGAGTTATGGCAAACAAACTAACTGCTGCCCAAATGGTCAATTTTCAGGCCTTAATTGCACTAATCCGGATTTGGTCATTTTTTAAGTTACCTTACAAGCAGAATTTTGGTAAGCTTCCTCCATGAAAGTTGGCACTTTTTGTGCCTAGTTTTACATCCAATTGGTCTCATACCAATTGGAGTCACACAATTCCATTTAGAGCATAAAATACACATTATTTTTACTAACACACTTTGCATTGCAAATTTTTGCAATTCTAATAGACATTATGCACTTTATACTTAGGTCAATTGTCCAATATCAATATACTACAACCAATATCCAGCCACAATAAATGTGATCAAATATCCAGCAATTTAATCAATGTCCACATACAAATTCAACTCAAGTAATTTTCCATCACACTCAATTGATCAAATCCATGTTTAACAACAATTTAATTGCTCAAACTTAATCCAACTAACCAAGATCAATAACATACATCTCATTGTTCTTAAATCAACATTAAATATACATGAATTTAAGGCCTTCCTAAGCACATCAAGGCTGCCCAATTTACACATATACTTCAATATCCCATATTGACTTCCTAACCTCATTTTCCATTCACAATTCACACATACACATGGTAATTAAGCTCTTATACATTTAAGCACTTTAATCCCCACTAATTCTCCTTAATTAACATCAATTACAAGTGAGAATAATCTGCTCACCTTTCCTTTCCATGGCTGCCAAAAGTTACACCCAATAATTATTCAAGTAATTCTTTTAAATTTTCAACCAAAATACTACCCACAACCTCAACACAAGTTTTAATTAAGCAAGGGAAGAAAATGGACACTTACCTCTTGTTGGAGCTTGCTAAAACCTAACCAATCGTGCTTCTTTTTGCTGCCATAACACTTACCAAGCTGTGTAGACTAAATTTAATGAAGGAAATCATGTGGAAAATGGCTTGAAAATGGATGCATGGAGCTTGGTTTGGGAACATCAATGGAGGTTTCTATGGGAGAGCAATTTCGGCTAGTGAAAAAAAAATGAAGAAGATGATGAAGTTTGTGCTGTCCAAAGGTGGCTTTATATGGCCACTAAATGTCCCATGTGGTGCTCCATTATGTTAATTAAAAATTGGTTTAATTTAAGATTTCTTTTAATTGCACTTTTTCCCTCAACTTTCCTTAAATTACATTTTATCTTCAATTTCATTTCTCATTAAATTTTCAAAATGTAATACCACTTATTTTTCATGGACATTTAGGTCAAAAGCCCACTCTAGGTGTCAAATGACCAAAATGCCCCTTTTCAGTTTGCATTTCAAATTTTTCGGTAACACCGATTTTTGTCGTTTTCTCGATTTCCCGTTTTTCTTTGTACTAATTAATTAATTTTTCTATGATATTTCTAATGATATTTATACTTCAATAGACATTTATTTAAGTCCTAAAAATATTTTCCAGGGTTCCCCGCGGTCCAGGGCTAGTCAACGGTCCACGCCGCGACTTCCCGGTGCGGTCACCCATCGCTAGGATTCTCTACTCGTTTAACTTGGTTACATTTTATTGCTATTATTTTTCCTTTGTTTTTCTTGTATTTTCTTTTCTTGTATTTCATTATTTTATGTCTCCTCATCAATATCTAAGTGTAGTTCTAGGCATCCTAGCTGTCTGAACAACACTGGTCACAAGAACAGTAGAACGCACTACCGAATATAGGGGTGTTACAGAACATGCCAACACTCTATTGTTTTGAAAACACCATCAAACATCCTCAATCTGATGTTACCAATTCCTTCAACAGATAATGCACGATCATTGCCTAGAAACACCTTGCCACTCATCTGTTTGTAAGTGATAAACCAATTTTTGTGTGGACACATGTTATAAGTAGCACCAGTATTAAGAATCCAAGAATTTTTTCCATGATCTGAACTCATGGATAAAATTTCTCCAGCATTGTTATCACCATCATAATCAATAAAACTATTAACCACATTTGCAGAACTTTCTGGTTGCTTTCCCTTTCTATTTTTCAACTTGGGACAGTCTCTCTTGTAGTGACCTTGCTCCCTGCACTCAAAATAGTTGGCCTTTTTCATTCTTGACTTAGATCTGGTCTTAGATTTCTTCCAGCTGGAAAAACCCTCCCTTGAATGTGTTCTTCCCCTACTCACCAAACCTTACCCCTCAAATCTTTCTTTATTATCTGGAAATTTCTTTTTCAACTCCTTCAATTTTAGAGAATTACTAACATCGCCTGGTGAAATACTGTCTTTCCCATACAACAAAGTATCAACAAAAGTTTCATAAGAGGGTGGCAAAGAACATAACACAATAAGGGCCTAATCCTCACTATCAATCTCAATATCAATATTCTTCAAGTCCATAATGATTGAATTGAATTCATCCAGATGTTCTTTAATGGACGTACCTTCGCTCATTCTTAGATTGTAAAGCCTTTCCTTCAGATACAGGCGGTTGGTCAGCGATTTGACAGAGTACAACTCCTTTATTTTCTTCCATGCCGCAGATGCTGAGCTTTCACCAGCAATCTCGCGTAGGACATTATCAGTTATGCTCATAAAAATCGCACTCAAGGCTCTCTCCTTTAGATCAGCCTTCTTTGCCTCTTTCATACCTTCTGGAAAGTTATCCTCGATTGCCTTCTATAGACCTTGTAGGATTAAGGAAGATTTAATTTTAATCTTCCATAGATTGAAACTCGATCCACCATCAAACTTCTCCATCTCATACTTCGTTGAAAACGACGCCATCTATAAACTCTAGGTTTTGCGTACAAAGCTCTGATACCAATTTGTTATAATAAGCATGCAAATCTAAGGCACACACACAAATCACACAATCACTCGGTATTGAAAAGAGAAGAATAATAACACATGATTTAATGTGGTTCAACCATAAAGTCTAAGTCTACGGGCAAGACAAGAGAAAAAATTTATAGTATGATGAAAATAGAAAGATACAATCAATCAGAACTCTCAAACCCTAACTCCAGTGTGTTTCTCGAATATCTCACAACTTTACCGCAAAGGGTAGAATATTACAATATTTATACTGGTCCATACCGCGGGGGCGTTGCCTCCGCATCCCCAAGGAGATCAGTGGTGGGCTTCGAGCCTGGGCTGATACTGCTACCACCATAGATCTCACTTTTTATCCCAATCGAGTCGCAGCGCAAAACTTTCGGATCAAATCACAATTTGGGTCTATGAAAAATATATACAAAATTCAAAATCACAAATATAACAGTAAATTTCCAAAATCCTATTATCTGCTAGCTCAACCTCTTGTTTGGCGAGTATTATATGACTTGCAATGCAAGCATTTCTGAGCTACAATATGACATTGCAATTGTGAGGTCTTCTAATAATCAAAGATTTCCAGCATTAGCGTTGCTACAATTTCCATATCAAATTTCTCCCATACTAACTGCCCCTTAATTATCTCATTAATTTTCTTCATATTCAGTTCATTAGCATTCATAATCACTAGTACTCACTAATTAAGCCTATTTGTTATGCTACACATTAATCTGTTGTATATTGTATTTTGAGTTCTAGTACATGTTTTTCAAAATAAAATAAAATAAAAATAAAAATTTAAAAGAATTCAAAATAAAATAAAATAAATTTTTTTAACAAATTAAAACAATATTTTATTATTCAATGTTATTTTTTTTAATAGTGGTGTATAAATCATCGGTGAGCATTAAATTTCTTTTAGATAGTGAATTCATTTATTTTTGAAAAATATAATATTATTTATATTTTCTATTTGTTCCTTATTCAATAATTTCTTGAATATAAAATGATGTCATTCTTGATAAAACAAAAAAAGATGGTACCATGATGAATTGCAGCAACTTTGATTTAAGCAAGATGATTTTTCTCCTTTTAGTTTATAAAAGTCATCATGCTCTTTTTATTTTCTTATAATTAATTATTTTTTAGAATTAATATGTATTGTAATTTTAAAAATTTAAGTAGTAATAATTTGTTAACATGATAAATTTATTTAATTGATTTAATTTCTTATTTCAGTTTATTTATCGAATAAATTATTATTATTATTATTGAATATAATTTTTATAAATATGAATTAAACTACAATAAAATCAATGAACTTAAATTATTTAAAAAAAATATATATATATTTTTCTATATATAATACGTTAATGAGCTAATTAAATTTTTATTGATAATAGAAAAATTAAAAAGTGGGAAAAGAACATTAAAAAATTACTTTGCTTCGCTTTTTTATTTGTGTCTCTATTTTTAAGGTTATTCTCTAATTTAAGGACACTTTCAATTAATATCGGAAATTTAATCGGTATAATAAACCTCTTTTTATTGTAATGTAGTAATGACACTGTGTACGCATAAATAATCAATTTTATAAATAATTTTTACATTTATTGGTTATTGCATTTACTTCTTTATTTACTTAATGCTTCATAAAAATATTTTTCAATGAAATATTTAGTTTATTTTAATATTTTTAATAACTTATATTTTGATTTAATATATAAAAATATTCATAAAAATATAGTGAAAATTACAATACTCATTAAGATATTCATATTGCTTGCAAAAATATGTAGATTAGTTGTTTGTCTTTTCTTTCTTATTCTATGTTTTGAAATTCAGTTGATTCAATCGAAAAATTTGAGAATTTGGCCTTCTTTTGTTCCAAGTCACCCTTAAAATCGAAAATAGTCAAATACTGTCAAAAGCCATTAAAGATGGTCAAACATGGTCATGTGCCACACATGTAAATCAAGTTTAAATTTTTTTTTTCTATTTTTTTTTTAATAAAAGTCATTGGTTAGTAATATATGGCAACTCTCTGCATTGCAAAAAATATAGAATGACCATGTTTTAATTTTTTGATGTCCTAAATGTTATAATTTGTTTCTCTAAAAGGTAATTATAAATTATTATTATAAATAAAATAAAGCAAATTTATTACCTATATTTTTGGATGGTCAATTTTGAGAAATGACTATTCACTAAAAATGACGTAATATCAATTGAATAGTAAATTTGATAAAGTGACTAAATTTTAAAATGATATATTTATGATATATAAGTTATTATATTAAATTTAATTTATGAAAAAGTATATTAGTTTAGATTATATTAATTTATCACATTAACATTTAATTTAACATGATTATATTAGTATTAATCTATAATAGGTTGATTACATAACATAAATTCAATATATTAACATTAAAAAAATTAACATACTAAAATAAAAAATTAACATACTAAAATCAAATGTACCTTGAAGTTACGATGTATAGGTTACAATATTTAAGTGTCCAACACAATAAACTCACATCTCACGGGTTATTATTATTATTATTGTTATTAAAGATAACGCTTCATTAGCCACTAAAGGGGCAAACAATTCAGTACAAAAAGATATTGAAAGTAAAGATTACATCTAAAGGATGGATCCCACAGGAATTTAGAAACTAAGGAGTGAGTAGCACAATTTCCTTCTCTCCTAACAAAAGAACAGGATGCGGAAGCTACAAATGAAGCTAAAGGAGAAATATCAAAAATAAGTTATTGAATTGATAAAGGAGCCAAACATCCTTCGAGTGCATGAATGACAGTGGACGAATCACCTTTAATCCAAACATTTGGACATCTTCTTAGCTTGGCTAACAATACTGCTTCACGGCATGTTAAGGACTCGAGCACTAGAGGATCTAAAATATGAGGCCATAACTTACATGACTAGTCCACCACTTTGCCTTGACAATCTCGAACAACAGTAGCTATAGCCCTCGTATTGTTAGTTGAATCAACTACAGCATCAAAGTTGAACTTTAAGGAATTATGCAATGGAGGTTTCTAAACAGTAAGAGTAGGTGAGGACTCATTCTGCTAGGCAATGGAGATGTCCTTTGCAGTAAGAAAATCATCTCTATGGTTAAGAGCCAATAATATGACCTCTAGGGAAGAGAGAGGCTTCTATTTGAAAACAAGTAGATTTTGACTCTTTCATATGTGCCACAAAAGAAAAGCTGCTAATGGTCCATGCTCATCAAAATGCCAAACCATTCTATCTTGTCTTTAACTTACATTAACTAGTATAACAAGAATTTCTTTGATATCATCTACAAGAAAATTTTGCTGGAAGGTTACTAAGTCCTAGGAGTTGGTAGTGCAGTTAATTAGTTGTGAGACCAATACTACTTATTTATTATGATTTGGAGTGGCCTAAGGTCTATGAGGGAAAATGGAAGGAATCCAAGCATCTTCCTTTCACATAATATCCTGACCTTTTCCCAATTGCCATCTGAGACCTTGACATAATATTGTTCCTCCTTAAAGAATATTCCACCATCCCTAAGAAGCTTCGTTCCCATGATGAGCTCACAGGAAGTATAAGGGAAATATTTCCCCTTAAGCACTCTTGCAACTAGGGAATTTGGGTTCTACAAGGTCCTCCAACCTTGTTTTGCAAGCAAGGCCTTATTAGAACTTATTGATTCTCAAAATCCAAGCCCTCCATTATCTTTAGAAAAACAAAGTTCTCTCCATGACATCCAATGGATTTTTCTTTCATCCTCTTGGTAACCCTACCAAAAACTAGAGACCACTCTATTAATTTGCTAACATAAACCCACTAGAAACTTAAAGTAAGAGATAACATACATTGGAATAGCAAATGCAACTGCTTTAATCAAGACTTTCTTCGCGCCCCCCCCCCCCTCCTTAAACAATAGTTTCTCCTACAACTTCTACTATTTTTTGAGATTATTGTTTGCTGGTTTTTAAACCACCGCAAGTGCACGGATCGCTAACAAGTAATAAAGTGATGAGTGAAGTATCATTCCCACGAGGAATTTAATTAGCAAGTACCAGGCTACACGGTAATTTTAACTGTTTAGGCTACCGAATATGGATGAGAATGAGTTAAACCTATTGTAGATGCTGAAAGTAATCTTTGAATTAAACTATTTATAAAAGCAATTCCAGAATTAAGATTTTACACTGCAATTTTTTATGGATTTTAACTTTATCTATTCATCGGATTGAGAATAATTGCTTTGATGGAAATTAATCCTGGGATATCCTCAGTCCTCTCTCAAGGCACTTAAGGTGTATTTTAATTAACTTAAACCCTACTTTTGTGGTGATTAAATTAATTAAATCAATGATTAATTTTGGGATTCCACAAAGGTATCAGCCTATCTCTAGGTCAGATTTTCTAAGTTCAAGATCTCGATTTTCTAATTTTAATATTCACCTTTCAGTCCTTCAATTAATATCTGCAATCAATACTAAGTGGATACCGACACGTAGCATGTATTAAGATCACAAGAAGTTGAATCAAAGAACTAAACTCAAATCCAATAAATAAAACTCAATATTTATCCATAATAATAATTGCAAATGTTACTCTCCTAATTCCAGAATAAAGAAATTACTCACTCATGGTGAGTTCAACAAACATAAAGGAAATAAAATAACATAACATAAATAGTCTGTTTAGAGAAATACAACAAAAGAACCGAAGAGGAATGACTGCAGTCTCAATCTTTGAGGGACTTCACTTGAGGATTTCCCTTATGTACAGGTGTTCTACTCTTCAAGACGGCTTTGGAGAAGACAAGTATGAAAAATGGAAAACCCTTCTGAAAACTCCGAAAAGCTCTGCAAAAAGGTTGAATTGAAAGGAAGCTCTCTCTGTTGTCATTTTCTACTTCTATTTATAATAGCTGGTTTAGGGTTAGGTCTTTAGAATCCCAAAAGCATTAGGAGTCTGTTTGGAGTGTATACACAAGAGCTGAGATTTGGATTAGAAAATTGGCTACTGCATAGTACATGGCCCATGTGTCACTACACAGCCCAGAGCCGTGTAACTTACTAGAGCTGAATGGTTGCTTCTTGCATTGGCACAAAAACTTACACGGGTCCGCGCTGGGTACACGGGTCAGATTACATGGCCCTTGTACTTCTATTTTTTGGAGAATTCTTTAAGCTTGTGCCTGGCAGAGACTTACATGAGTCTCCATAGCTTACACGGGTCTGATTACACGACCCGTGTACTTTTGCTTCTTCTTTGGCTCTTCTGCCTTTCTTCTGGCAGTAGGTTACAAGGGTCTGTGGCTTTGCTTACACGACCCGTGTACTTTGTATCAGTAACTTTTCTCAATCCTTTGATCTTTTCAATTTCCTTTCACACTCCTATGTTCTTGAACTTCACCCAAAAACCTGAAATGATGCAGAAAACATGAAATTTAGAGCTCGGCAATGGAATTTATAGAAGTTAATGAAATTAATGGTTATACATGAGATTACTATTCTAAATGCTATGAAATATTATACAAATGTACTTAAAAATATTTATATAATACAAGTGTATCAAATAGCCCCAAACTCAAACTTTTGCTTGTCCTCAAGCAAATCAAAACTCTCTTTAGAACACTTTTTAGGGGAAAGCTTAGAAACATAACCATAGACTCAATATGCACAGAATTGAACTCTTTCAACCTTCATACCAATTCCTTTGCTTCAAGGCATAAGGGCTTCAATAGTTACCTGCTTAAAGCTTCACACTTTTCATGGAGTTTTAACTAGTTATTCTTCTATGCAAGGCTATTAATAAGTCACAAATAACCTGTTTTATTAGGATAGACTTGAGAAACACTTACTCCCCCAAATTTGCCTCTATTATGGATAATTGTGATGGAGTATTCAAATTCTAACTTCATATGCATATCTCAATTTTCTATCTCTGCTAATGTAGCATACACTTTTCCAAAGATCAAAAGATCTTTAAAGGGTTGTAATGGGGCTAGAGGATAATGACTTGGTTGCCAATGAAAGGTTTTTAGGGAATGCAAATATGAGGATAACATGTATGCATAAAATATCAAGTATACTAAGTTTATTCACTAACTTTGTATGGAGAGGAAGGGCTTTTGATTTTTTATAGTGCCAAGCATGCTTCCTTGATACTTATCTTGGGACTTCTTCTTCTTTTTTTTTTATTTTTTTTTTTTGCCCTTTTGTCCTCTCCCCCAAACTCATTGCTTTTGCTTGGTTGGAAAGGCAAATTTTTCTTTGATTTCAATTGCACACTAGTACTCTTTCTTGTGTTCTACATCTTCTCTCCATTTTCCTTTTTTACACTTAATATACTTTCTACTTATACATTTAGCTTCCTTAAAAGGGTATGGTAGGTGTTGTGACAAGCAAGCTATGCCACACCACTATATTTTAAATTAATTAATTTTTGTAAATTTTTTGAATATAGTTTGTGAAATATAGTTCATTAATTGAAATTATAATTTATTTGAGGTTCAAAATTTTATAGAAAATCAAAATGGAGAAAACACTTCCAAAATTTGTATTCAATCATCTCAAACTCCAATATCCAAAATCTCAACAATATTTCTCAATTTTCAATAACCTTTTCATTTCTCAAAAATCAATTTCTCATAATACTCATATACAAGCAATAAATAAATGCTCAAATTTTGCATTCATAGTCATAACTTTCATTATTTACATGAACATCAAAATATATTACATAAGTTCAAAAACATATGAGAAAGTAAAAAATTTGCTACAAAATATAAAAATGACACCTAGTGTCCTACCAATGCGTTGAGGTGACAAGGACAGATGGACTCACCCCGATCGGGATCTCAATAATGCTTAGTGGTGCAATAATATAATAAAAGAAAATAGCAAGAAAATAAATGTGTATATAATGTGTATGCTTTCTTTGTTTGGTGTTGGTATATTCATTATTTCATTAACTTTGTTCACTTTTATTCATTTGGTTGCCCCAAGTAACCTACACTAGGTAAATTGTACCTAGTACCTTGGCACATATGCATCTAATAATATCGGGCACAAGGCCAAGTCTCAATACAAAGTCAGAATGGCTAAAAGCCATGAAATCACAGAATGGCATATCGCCATGTGCAGTACTACTAACTAAACCCTATTGGCATGCCAAACTATCCAAACCAATCTTGTTAGGTATACTAGGGCATTCGATACTTTAAAATTCTTCAATCTTTGAATTTCAAGTTTCGGTGTCACTATTCACCTCTTTGATCAACTAAAATGTTGACTTTAGGTAGAAATTAGGTACATTGGTTTTGGCACTCCCAACATACCACATTTTGCTGTTTACACTTGTTGGGATTGGTCACATTTACCATTTCTAACTTAAAACCAAGAGGGCAGAAAATTTCAGTTTTTGAGCCTAAGTTTACTGTTCCATTACACACTGTTACAGTGGAAATTTGAAGAAATGGCAAACATGAAAGTTGTTCCTTATTTTGTCTAGTTGAATTTCCTTTTTTGAATCACTCCATTTGGAGTTTTGTAGCTCCAGATATGGTCCAAAAACCACAGCTGGCCGGATTGCCAATCTGCAGAATTGACCATATCTACAGTAACATGAACAGTGACTGCCACTGCCATTTGGGTTAGGTTCTGGCCATAATTTGGGGTAGGTTTCTTCATGAAAGTTGTTTTTCTATGTCTTAACTTATTGCTGTAAAAATTTCAGGTCAATTGACCAAATCTACAGTGAGTTATGGCCAAATGAACAGTTACTGTTCATTTGGTCATTCTGCAGAATCAATTGCAGGGTATCCGGATTGGGGCCAAGTTTTGGTCCTCTTGATTTGGTCTTTTGGGTATGGTTTCTTCAGCAAAAATGTGCCATTATAAGCCTAGTTTCATGTCCAATTGGCCAAACACCAATTGGACTAACACAGCCAAAGTTATGGCTGTATAATTGGACTGAAATTTCAGTCCATTGCTGCTGTCCCTAGGCAGCATAGTCATTCCCTTTACCATGCTATTTTTCAGTCCATATTATGGTCAAATCTCCTCAAATGGTTACTAATTGATCATTAAAATGTTCTCTAACAATTTCATAAGCCAAATCAATTTTCACTCCCCAAAACCCTAGCTTCACATTATGTTTTCTACAAAATGCCTTAGTTAGCATACCAACTTATTATTCTTATGTTTATAAACTTTCAACATGATTCTAGTTCACTTCAAGCTCATAAAAAACACTCCTTCCTATTCCTTCACTAGGGCAGCCGAAATTCATGTACACATACACATGAATTTTGTTAAATTAAATGACATTTTCTTACTAAATTCAAGTTCCAATTCATGAAATTAAAGAGTTTTAGGTATATAGTGCACTAACCTTGAATAGGGCAGATTTTTCCCAACTCAAAACTTCACTTTCCTTCACTTTCTAGGCTACCAAAAGGTTGTTTAAGGTGTGGGGTAAAATTTTAATGAAGAGAGGTTAGGGTTTAGTGGTGGAAACAAAGGAGAAATTAAGCTTGCTTGAGTGAATATCAATGGAGGGAGGAAGGAAGGGATTTCGGCTGGTTGTCCAAGGGAAGAAGATGAATTTTTTTTCTTCAATTTTCAGCCTCTTTATTTTGTTTTAAGTGAATTAGTTGTAATGTGATTGGTGTACCATTTTAAATGACATCATAGTGATGTCATTATTGCATTATTTTGCATTTTCTTTTCTTTCCTCCACTACTCATTTTCAATTTAATTTCTAGCAATGTTTCTTCATATTTTATGTCATATTAATTATTTACTCAACTGGAAAAGTCAAAATCACCTCTAAATGACCAAAATGCTTTCCGTTTGGCTGAACGAGTCAAAATTGTCTGTACCGATTGAAAAATTTTTCTAGGTATTTTCTTGGCATTCTAATGCCATGGGAACCTCAATAACCCTTCTCTGGAGTCCCAAAAATTATTTTATAATTTTTGGGCTCTTCCCTCTGTTACCCATCGCTATTAACTTGGTTGTATTTTATTTCAAAAATTTTTACTAAATTTTTCTTATTAATATTTGATTTAATTATGGTTCTGACTTTAGTTTAAATATTTTTGGACGTTTTGAATGTACTGAGGAGGGTGTTACAGGTGTTTAGGCTAGAGGCTAGATAAATAATTTGGATAAACAATAAAGTTTTAAGGGGTAGATATAGGTTTCAAATTGGCTACTAGGGATATATATTTTAATTAAGGGTGGCTAAGGCTTAGTGAGGCTATATCAAAAAATACCTTAATTATTTCTTCATTAAGCATATACTAGGATTTCGCCTTGATAAGTCCAAGAGACATGTTCTAGAGCTGGTGAGGCATTTTTAGGTTTGCTCGTATTTCAAAAATTTTCTCCTTACTTTGCAAGCTCAATGTGACAAATTAATAGTTATGAAGGAGTTTAACTAGTCTAGCTCCACTAAGGTGATTAAGTTATTTTACAGATAATGATTAAAGCCCTTTTGCCTATCCAGATACATTCATTCCTCATCCAGTGGAGTCCAATTATTAGCTTATTGAATTTTGAGGTTATAGTTCTAAGTTAAAAGCTAGCTTAAAAATTTGAAATTTGCAAAATTTTTTGGATTTTTGACACACAAGTATGATATGGATATAATTAAGCAATGCAATGCATGAAATGCATCAGTACCCCAAAACTCAAATGTGGCATTGTCCTCAATGTCAACATAATATTCAAAATTAAAGCATAGCACACAAAATTATCAGAAAAGGCATATTATATTATTAAGAAGTTTAAGATTTGGACAAAAATAAGCAATAGAGACCTATGAGCACTGAGTAGGATTAGAGCATATAAATTTTTTACATTAAAGATCTTATCCTACAGTCCTAGCTCTAAAAAGTCTTTGATAGTGACGATGGTCCCTTGCCATCAAGTCTCTCCATGGTCATGTCTAGTTTGTTATGGGCCTCTTGAAGACTATCCTCGATCACGTGCATCCTGTTGTTGATGGTAGTCTCCATTCTCTGAAGGTAGGCAAGGATGGGATCTGTCGGGGGTGGAGTGTAGGGAGGCACTTGGGCTGGAGAATCATAGTGGGGTGGCTCTTGGGCTTCCTCCTGTGGCTCTGATAGTTTACCAGGCTCTGGTTGTGCTTTCCTCTGGGGATGACATTGCCTTTGGCGTCAACTAGGTAGTAGATGCTCCCAACCTTCTTTCATATCCCCATGGATATGCAGATGGATATGCAAGAAGGTTTGGTCTATTCTGGTTATACCAGTAATGGAGAGCAGCCTGTTATGCCCCGGGACAAAACTGAAGTGCAGTGTGAGGGTTGTGATGAGGTCACCAAGCACTATTTGCCCTGTAGGCTAGTGACATAGGTGGCAGAGATGGTTGCAGAGGAAGAAACCCATGCTGCAACGCTCTCCAGTGACCATACACCACAGGAAAGAGAGTTTGCTAGCATTCACCACACCTAGGCTGTCCCCTCGGCCCATTATGGTGTGTGTGGAGAGTCAGTGCATGTATCTAAGGGCGGGACTGGTGATGCCGGTGGATTTTGATTTGCTAGAGTTATAAATTTTGGCATTTGGTGTGATTGAGTGCCATAATTCCACACTGTTGTAGACCATTCAATTTTGTGGAATTTTTTGGAATCCAGCGCTGTCAAAGCCAAACACCGCATTGAACTCGCCTATGTTCATGATACGGTCAACCCTAAGGAGCTTGAACTCAATCTGTCCCCTGTCTTCCCAGTCTATAGGTCATAGAGTAGCCTTAAAACTACCTAGGAACTCTAGGGTGGTGTCATGGTAGGCTGGAAATTTAAGTTGGGCGAACCTGGTCCACCCAATACTGTCTAGTAGCCCGTTGATCTCCTCTCAAAGGTTGAGTTGTTCCAACAACCCTAAGTCCATGTATTTGGTAGAGATAATCCTCCTGTTGTTGAGCCAGGCACATAAGTCTTAGTGGGTGTTGTCTCTGAATGGCCAGGCGATGGAAAAATCGAGTTGTGGTGGTTATGGTTCTACTTATGGTTGTGGTTATGGTTATTGTGGTTGTGGTTGGGGTGGTTGTGGTACGGCTCGTGGCTGGGTTTGTCTGGTCCTCGGGCATTGGGGCGATGGCTGAGGAGGGGAAGGTGTGGAGTCGCCTCCTTGCCTTGAGGAAGAGCCCATTCATTAGGCTGGTCTTTTTGCATGTGCCATTGATGGTTTTTGAAGAATGAGAGGCTAGGGTTTGTGAGGAAAAGAGAAGATTTGAAGGGTTTTTATAGGGGAGGAGGCTTGGAGAGGAAGGGTTTTGATTATAAGGGAGTTTAAGGGAGTGGGATGAATTTAAAAGGTCATTGTGATCCTTTGTTTCGAGCGTTTCGCACCTCAGGAGTCCCATCTACAACATGATACATGGGTTGTGTATCACTACAAGGGTCCCAACCTAGAGACCCATGTAACTTTCTGTTCTAGATTTTTCTTTTTTTGTCAAGTTACACGGTTCGTGTAACTTTACCCAGGGACCCGTATAACTTTCTATCTGAGGATGGCAATGCTAGGTGAATTACACTGGTATGGGTCGTGTAATCTTATTCTAGGACCCGTGTAATTTTTTGTCTCTTTTAAATTTAAAGCTTTCCTTTCTATTATCAAAGCACGACCCATGTAATGTCACACGGGGTCAACCCGTGTAAGTTTCTGGGGCTTGTGCAGGGGTCTTTCCTGGATCTCAGAAGGTTACACGAGGCATGTAAAACTAATACACGACCCATGTAATTTTTGACTTTTCAATTCTTCCCATATGAAAAATTAATGCTTTCCATAATGCATAAAACGAATAAAATGGTTAGCAACAGAGCTACTTCCCTAGTTTCGTATGGTATCATCTTGTGTTGTTTAGACTTGACGTCTCCTCTTGTGTTGTTTAGACTTGATGTCTCCTCTCCTTTACTGCTTTTAGTCCCTACTTCTTGCAGATTTGAGACTAGGGGTGCCTACAAAATAAAGCATAAACAAACACAAAACATAATTAAGACTTGAAATAAAGGAAATTATAAAATTAACCAAAAAATAAACATAAAAGCAGAAATTTTGGGTTGCCTCCCAAAGAGCGCTTGTTTATAGTCATTAGCTCGACTCTGCTTTCGTCCTGTCATGGTCTGTCTGGAGGGTTGTTGAAGGTGCAGTTGGTTCCCTCCTTTATGGGTTCTCCTTGAAAATATGGTTTCAGCCTTTGCCCGTTCACTTTGAATGCTCCTGAAGTTTCACTCTAGATTTCCACAGCTCTGTGCGGGAAGATTTGCTTAACCTTAAATGGTCCTGACCATCTTGATTTTAGCTTTCCTAGAAATAGTTTTAATCTGGAGTTAAAGAGTAGGACAAGGTCTCCTTCTCTTATTTCTTTCCTTGCTATGCATCTGTCATGCCATCTTTTGGTCTTGTCTTTGAAGATTTTGGCATTCTCATACGCATCTTGTCGGATTTCTTCCAACTCATTAAGTTGTAGCAGTCTTTTTTCACTAGCAGCCTTGAGGTCAAAATTCAGGGTCAGAATTGCTCAGTAGGCTTTATGTTCAAGTTTGACAGGGAGGTGGCATGATTTCCCATAGATTAGCTTAAAGGGTGTCGTTCTAATTGGAGTTTTATATGCAGTGCGGTATGCCCACAATGCATCATCTGACTTCACAGACCAATCCTTCCTTGAGTAGTTTACCGTTTTCTCTGGGATTCATTTTAGCTCCCTGTTTGAAATTTCTACTTGACCACTGGTTTGAGGATGATAAGGTGTGGCTACCTTATGAGTCACTCCATACTTTTTCAGTAGTGTTTCGAATTGTTGATTACAGAAGTAACTTCCTCCATCGTTGATTATCTCTCATAGTGTACCAAATCTTGTGGAGATGTTCTTCTTAAGGAACTTTGTGACCACTCTGGCATCATTGGTTGACACGTAATCAATACCAACCAAAATATACTTTTTTCCAAAAGAAGAGGGGAATGGGCCCATGAAGTCTATCCCCCACACATTAAATATTTCTACCTTGAGTACACTGTGCAGTGGCATTTCATTCCTTCTGGAGATGTTACCTGTTCTTTTGCATTGATCACAAGCGAGCATGAAGGATCTCACATCCTTAAATAGATTAGGCCAATAAAACCCTGCTTGTAAAATTTTAGCTACTATTTTTATGGTGCCAAAGTGTCCCCCATATGGTGATGAATGGCAGTGCTGGCGAATACTCTCTATATCCTCTTTCGGCATGCATCGTCTTATCATCCCATCATTGCATCTCTTGTATAGTAGAGGTTCCTCCCATGTATACTATCGCACATCATGTAGAAATTTCTTCTTTTACTGACAAGTCATGTTAGGTGGTAAGACCATGCACATAAGAAAATTCACAAAATCAGCATACCAAGGAACTGGGGATAAGGGTAATAATTGCTTATTGGGAAATGAATCATCAATTGGCAAATCCTTGACGTCTCCTATGTATTCCAGTTTAAGCATGGAGAGATGGTCAGCTACTATATTTTTTGATCCCTTTTTGTCCTTGATTTCAAGGTCAAATTCTTGCGGGAGTAGAATCCATCGAATCCGCCTTGGTTTCGCCTTTTTCTTGTTCAAAAGGTATCGGATGGCAGCATGATCTATGAATATAATGACTTTTGAACCAATTAAGTAGGATCTGAATTTGCCAATTGCAAACACAACTACTAGGAATTCCTTTTCTGTGGTAGCATAATTGATTTATGCGTCATCAAGTGTCTTGCTAGCGTAATAGATGGCATGGAGCTTTTTATCTTTCCTTTGTCCAAGTACTGCTCCCACAGCATAATCACTAACATCGCGCATGATTTCAAATGGTAGCTCCCAATCAGGTGGTTGCATAATGGGTGCTGAAATCAAGGCTTCGTTTATACTATTGAAAGAAATAAGACAATTTTCATCAAAATCAAAGGGAACATCTCGACTTAATAAATTTGTCAATGGTTTAGCTATTTTAGAAAAATCTTTGATGAATTTTCTGTAGAAGCCTGCATGTCCCAAAAAGCTTCATACTCCTTTGACTGATGTTAGTGGTGGCATCTTTTCAATGATTTCAACCTTCGCCTTGTCAACTTCAATCCCTCTTTCTGATATCAGGTGACCAAGAACTATGCCTTCTCTTACCATGAAGTGGCATTTTTCCCAATTCAGAACTAGGTTTGATTCCTCTCATCTTTGCAATACTTTGGATAGGTTAGCTAAGCAATCATCAAATGTAACGCCCTCACTTTAGGTAGTTCATACATTCTACTATTCTCGTGACTAACGTTTGTACGGACGACCAAGATGACTGGAACTACACTCCAACTAGAGTGAGGAGGCATAAATAGACTGAATAAAGACTAAGAAAAGTCAAGGAAAAATAAAACAAGCAAAGTGCAACTCGGTTAAATAAGTCGAATTCATAGCGATTGGTGACCGTATTGGGAAGCGATTGCAAAGTCAGTTGCCGACCCCAGACCTACGAAGAACCCTAGGAAATAATTTTTGGGACTAAATTAGAGAATTTATGAAGATTAAATGACATTAAAAAGGTCAAAGAAAATTCAAGAAAATTTAATTATCGGTACACACCAAAAATGACCGCTAAGCACAATGGAGGGCATTTTGGTCATTTTAACCCCAGAGTTGAAATTCGACCTAAATGTCAATTAAAATAAAATAGATTAAAAATACCAAAAATAAATTTAAATGATAAATTTTGTAAGAGAAAATAAGAAAATAAGAAAAGAAAAGAAATAAAAAAAATTTTACTTTATATTTATGATGTCATATGACATCATTAAAAAAATTGTGGACCAATATGAATTAAACAAACAAATTTAAGGGATAAGAAGGGATTTAAAAATAGACAAATTTCATTAAAAATCCATTCCTTCTTCTTTTCCAAGAATGGCCGAACCATTGCTTCTCCTTTCCTCCATTGATACTCTTCCTCCAAGCTTCAAATCTTACCAATTCTCACCATAAAATTTCCTAGTCTCTTCATTAAAACTTAATTTTATACTTTGGAGAGTCTATTAGTAGCAACAAGAAGCAAATAATTTGGAGTTTTACAAGCTTGGATACCTCTAGAAAAAGGTTAGTGCTATGTAACTCTTTCTTTCTTCTTAAACTATGTTAAGCAGGCATAAGGAAGTAAAAATTGAAAGAAATTAAAAAGAATTATTAAGTATATTACATGGCAAAATTTTGGCCAGCCTAGGGTAGTGATGGATAATGGAATTAATTATAATAAAATCCAATTTCTAACTTAGAATAGATGGAAGATAAGATATATATGATGATTGGTATAAGGTTTGCATGATTTGAGAAATTTTGAGTTAGGGTTTGAATTAATTTTGGTACCTTGGTGTTATGGCTTGATAGAGAAGTTGGGTGGTAGATTGAGTTTCAGTATGTGAAAGATTAAAATCAAATCTTCCTTGATCCTACAAGGTCTATGGAAGGCAATCAAGGATAACTTTCCAGAAAGTATGAAAGAGGCAGAGAAGGCTGATATTAAGGAGAGAGCCTTGAGTGCGATTTTCATGAGCGTAACTGATAATGTCCTATGTGAGATTGCTGGTGAAAGCTCAGCATCTGTGAGATTGACCAACTGCTTGTATCTGAAGAAAAGGCTTTACAATCTGAGAATGAATGAAGGTATGCCTATTAAAGAATATCTAGATGAATTTAATTTAATCATTATGGACCTGAAGAATATTGATATTGAGATTGATAGTGAAGATCAAGCCCTTATTGTGTTATGTTTTTTGCTACCCTCCTATGACTTTTGTTGATACTCTGTTGTATGGAAAGACAGTATTTTAATAAACAATGTTAGTAATTCTCTAAAATTGAAGGAGTTAAAAAAGAATTTTCTAGATAATAGTGAAAGATTTGAGGGGAAAGGTTTGGTGAGTAGGGGAAGAACACATTCAAGGGAGGGTTCTTCTAGCAGGAAGAAATCTAAGGCCAAATCTAAGTTAAGAGAGAAAAAGGCTAACCGTTTTAAGTGCGGAGAGTAAGGACATTACAGGAGAGACTGTCCTAAGTTGAAAAATAAAAAAGAAAAGCAACCAGAAAGTTTTGCAATGTGGTTGACAGTTTTATCAATTCTGATGGTGATGGCAGTGCTAAGAAAATTTTATCCATGAGTTCAAATCATGGACAAAATTTCTGGATTCTTAATACTGATGCTACTTATAACATGTGTCCACACAGAAACTAGTTTATCACTTACAAACAAATGAGTGGTAAAGTGTTTCTGGGCAATGATCGTGCATTATCTGTGGAAGGAATTGGTAATATCATGTTGAGGATGTTTGATGGCAATGATCATGCATTGTCAAAACTATAGAGTGTTGGCATGTTCCAGGACTGAAGAGGAACCTAATTTCTCTTAGGACACTTAACTCTCATGGATTCAAATATCATGCAGAGAATGGAGTTCTTAAAGTGTTCAAGGGCTCAATGGTACTCATGAAGAGCAATTTGGTTTCAGGATTATATTTTCTTCAGGGCAGTACATTTCAGGAGAAGCTGCAGTAACATCTAGAAGTAATAATCAGAATCAGACTCAATTATGGCATCTGTATCTTGGTCATATGAGTGAAAGAGGATTACCTGTGTTGAGCAAGCGAGAATTATTAGATGGGTAGAAAACAAAATCTATGGACTTTTGTGAACACTGTGTGTTTGGCAAATAAACCATGGTGAAGTTCGACAAAAAGACAGTGTGCAAAACTAGAGGAATAGTGGATTATATCCACTCAGATTTATGGGGTTCTAACAGAATCTCTTCCACGAGTGGTGCTAGGTACTTCATGACTTTGATTGATGATTACTCTCAGATGGTGTGAATGTATTTTTTGAAATAAAAGATGAGGCATTTTTAACTTTTGTAAAATGGAAGACGATGATTGAGAAACAGATAGGAAAGAAGGTCAAGTGTCTTAGAACTGATAACTGATTGGAATTTTGTAATCGTGAGTTCGATGTATTTTGCAATAATGAAGGTATAGTGAGACACCGCACTTGTGCGAGGACACCATAACAAAATGGTATTATAGAACATATGAACAAAATGCTTTATGACAAAGCATGAAGTATGCTCTCACATTCAGGATTGGGAAAGGATTTTTGGGATGAAGCAATTAATGTAGCTTGTTTCTTAGTTAGTAGATCTCCATTTATAGCTATTAAGTGCAAAACTCCTTTTGAGATTTGGTCTGATTCACTTGCTGATTACTTTCAGCTGAGAGTGTTTGGTTGCCCTGCTTATGCTTATGTGAGAGATGGTAAGCTTGAGCCGAGGGCAAGAAAATGCATATTTCTAGGGTATGCATCTGGAGTGAAAGGCTACAAGTTATGGTGCAATGATTCAAAGTCTCCAGGATTAATTATCAGTAGGGATGTGACATTTAATGAGTCTGCTTTATTGGATAGTTAGAGGGAGAAGTCAATAGTAAAATCAGATCACGGTGTCAGAGAATAGGAGGAGCTTGACATTGATACTTCAGCAGTTCAGTCTAGTGATTCAGAAAATGAGGTGTAAGATAGTGATCAATAAGAGGATGCACCTGAGCAACAGTGTTAGGAACCATATAGCAATGCAACTGGTAGAGAGAGAAGACAGATTAGACCCCCACAGAGATATGCATATGCAGATATAGTTGCGTTTGCCTTATTAGTTGCTGAGATAGTTGATGTGCATGAACCCAGCAATTATAGAGAAGCTATTTCTCATTTAAATGTAGATCAGTGGGTCGATGCTGTGGGTGAAGAAATTGAATCTCTTCACAAAAATCAGACTTGAGAGCTTGTAACATTGCCTAAGGGAAAGAAAGTGGTAGGCTGCAAATGGGTGTTCAAGAAAAAGGAAGGCATTCCAGGGGTTGAAACACCTCAATATAAGGCACGGTTGATAG
The DNA here is from genome assembly GCF_030052815.1 of Hevea brasiliensis. Classification (NCBI taxonomy): domain Eukaryota; kingdom Viridiplantae; phylum Streptophyta; class Magnoliopsida; order Malpighiales; family Euphorbiaceae; genus Hevea; species Hevea brasiliensis. The sequence continues at coordinate 79,341,592 of NC_079504.1, forward strand.
CAAAAGGCTTTGCTTAGAGGGAGGGAATTAACTTTAATGAAGTATTTTCTCCAATTGTGAAGCACAGTTTTATCAAGGTTTAACTTGCTATGGTTGCTCGTCATGATCTAGAGCTTGAGCAATTAGATGTGAAGACAATATTTTTGCATGGTGAGCTAGAGGAGAAAATTTATACGAGTCAGTCTGAGGGATTTGTCACTCTAGGTATGGAAAACCATGTTTATTTACTCAAAAAGTCTTTATATAGTTTGAAACAGTCTCCTAGGTAATGGTACAAAAGATTTGATACATTCATGGTACGTAATGACTTTACTCATAGTTCATATGACAGTTGTGTGTATCATAAGAAGCTTTCAGATGATTCCTTTATGTAACACCCCGAACCTCCGAGTTATGAATAGTATTATTTTTGGTCCTCAAGGTGTTTTTGAATAGTATTATTAAAGAAATCACATGATTCACCTTTTGCAATGCACCCTGGTGGAACCAAAATGTACAGAAGTGTGAAAGAGCACTATTAGTGGGGAGGAATGAAGAAAGACATTGTAGAAAATGTTGCCAAATGCCTAACTTGTCAGCAAGTAAAGTCAGAACACCAAGTGCCTGCAGGGTTGCTATAGCCATTACCAATTCCTGAGTGGAAATGGGAAAGAATCACTATGGATTTCTTGATAGAACTTCCATGTACACAAAAGAATCATGATGCAATTTGGGTTATTGTTGATAGATTGACCAAGTCTGCACACTTTTTGCCAGTGGGGATAGATTACAGCCTAGAAAGATTGGCCAAACTGTACATTGATAATGTTGTGAGGTTACATGGAGTGCCAGTGTCTATTGTGTCGGACAGAGACCCAGGGTTCACTTCTAGATTCTGGGGTAGTTTCCAAAAAGCCCTAGGAACTAGATTGAACTTCAGTATAACATTCCATCCACAGACAGACGGCCAATCTGAAAGGATCATTCAGATTTTGGAGGATATGCTTCGGGCTTATGTGATTGAATTTGAAGGGAGTTGGGACACACACTTGCCTTTAATTGAATTTGCCTACAATAACAGTTATTAGTCAAGTATCGGGATGCCTCCATATGAAGCACTTTATGGCAGAAAGTGTAGAACTCCCTTGTGTTGGGATAAAGTGGGCGAGAGGAAGTTGATTGGCCCAGAATTAGTGCAGCAGATGAAAGAAAAGGTTAAGCTCATTAGAGACAGACTCAAAGTTGCAACGGATAGACAGAAGTCCTACATTGACCTAAAGAGAAGAGATATTCGGTACAGTGTGGGTGACAAGGTGTTCTTAAAAGTTTCCCCATGGAAGAAAATCATGAGGTTTGGTAGAAAGAGGAAACTAAGTCCTCGCTTCATTGGGCCGTATGAGGTTCTGGAAAGAGTGGGTCCATTGGCATATAGACTTGCATTGCCTCCAGAGTTGGAAAAGATTCACAATGTCTTCCATGTCTCCATGTTGAGGAGGTACAGATCAGACCCCTCTCACATTTTGCCAGTAGAGGAGATTGAGGTGAATCCATACCTGACATATGATGAAGAGCCCATAAATATCTTGGCACATGAGGTGAAGCAGCTGAGGAACAAGCAAATACCTCTAGTGAAAGTGCTGTGGAACCATCATTCAGGCCAGGAGGCTACATGGGAGCGTGAGGAGGACATGAGAAGACAGCACCCACAGCTATTCAGAGACTGAGACCAGGTAAATTTCGAGGACGAAATTTATTTTTAAGGAGGGGAGAATTGTAACACCCCGAACCTTCGAGTTATGAATAGTACCATTTTTGGTCCGTGACTAGTACTATTCAAAGACACCTTGAGGACCAAAAATAAATAGAAAATTAATTGAGATAGACATAATAAAAATTTAAGTGAAATTAATGAATTGAATTATAGAATAATTTTTTTAGGAAAAGAATTCAAGTATAAAGTGAAAGGAAAATAAAAGAAATAAAAATCTAGAATTTTAGGTCCATTTTGACCCAATTAAAATTTTAGGACCAATGGGCTTATGGCCAAAGCGGACAATTCCTCTAGTGGTTGGAGCCCGATCATTACAATTGGTATCAGAGCCGCTCGCGTGTCCTCTTGAGTAATGGTGGGGCAAACCTTAGCGAGGACGCTGAGTCCCGAAAGGGGGAGAGAAAGGTCCCTTAGGCAAATCCCACATCGGTAAAGCACAGAAATGGTCTTGGGTTTAAAAAGTAATGATATACAAAATGGTGGAACTAATCACTAGAGGCGCCTTTTGGTGGAATGGCCTGGAGAATTGGAAGAACTCCAGGGTTAAGCGTGCTCGCTTGAGAGAAATCCTAGGATGGGTGACCTCCTGGGAAGTTCTCCATTCCACCTATGGGACAAAACGTTGAGGCTTATGGCCAAAGCGGACAATTCCTCTAGTGGTTGGAGCCGATCGTTACACTTTATGTATTTGCTATTGTATGTGGATGACATGCTTGTTACTGCTAAAAGCACAAATTAATATTCTGAAAAAGCAGTTGAGCGATGAGTTTGAGAGGAAGGATTTGGGTGCTGCAAAGAAGATATTTGGGAATGGAAATTATCAGGGATAGAAGTATTGGGAAGCTTTTCTTATCTCAGCAGGCATATGTTGAGAAAGTGCTTAAGTGTTTTAATATGAATAATGCTAAGCCTATGACTGTTTCATTTGTTGTTCATTTCAAGTTATTTGCAAACATGTCACCAAAAAAAGATGAGGAGATGGAGCATATGTCCAATGTTCATTATTCGAGTGCTGTTAGTAGCATCATGTATGCTATGGTTTGCACTCGACCTGACATTTCATGTACAGTTAATGTTGTGAGTAGATACATGGCGTGTCCTAGGAAAGAGCATTGGCATGTAGTAAAATAGATTCTGAGGTACTTGAAGGGTACTATAAATGTTGGTATGACATTCGATAGGGCCAAGATGAGTGATTCAGTTGTTGGCTATGTGGATTTAGATTTTGTAAAGGACTTGGACAAGAAGCGATCTCTGATAGGTTATTTATTTATTCTCTTTAAAAGTGCTATCAGTTGGAAGACAACATTACAAGCTACAGTTGCTTTGTTTATCATAGAGGTTCAATATATGGCTTTAGCAGACGCAATAAAGGAAGTTTTATGGTTATAGGGTTTGGTGGGTGATGTTAGGTTAATACAAAATTAGCCAACAGTATTTTGTGACAGCCAGAGTACAAAACATCTCGCAAAAAATTAGATGTACCATGAGCAAATTAAGCACATTGATATCAGATATCACTTCAATAAGGACATTATATCTCAGGGGACTGTAGTTGTGCAGAAAGTCTCTATACATAATAATCAAATAGATATGATGACTAAGGGAGTTCCAGTTAGAAAGTTTAGGTATTGCCTGGACTTGGTTGATATTTATAGTGCTCAGTAGTGCCCTTTCGAGGGCATATATGGTAAGATAGAGTGTTTGTGGTTATTTTATTGATGATAAAGGGAATTCAAGCCAAGGAAAATAATTGTTATTTTTTGTGGCTTGAATTTTGGATATGTCTTCATGGACCTGACCCAAAAGCTTCATGCTATGACCTGATTGGGATAAAAAGTGAGATCTGTGGTGGTAGTGGAGGGCACGGGCTGATGTGGGGGCAACGCCCTCGCGATATGGATCAGTATAAATATTATAACATTTTGCCCTTTACAGTAGAGTTGTGAGATATTCGAGAAACACACTGATATTAGAGTTTGAGAGTTCTGAGTGATTGTATCTTGCTCTTTTCATTATAGTGAAACTTTTTCTCTTATTTTGTCTATGGACGTAAACCTTACGATTGAACCATATTAAATCTTGTGTTATTCTTATTCTCTTTTCTATACTGTATGATTATATGATTTATGTGTGTGCATTAGATTTATATGCCTATTATAGCACATAAAATTTTTCCCCAAAAGCAAACCTCTCCCAACTCACCAGTTTTTTAGATAATATAAAAATTCATATAGTTGTTGATTATCAATTAATGGTTATAGAGCTCCGATTGGCTAGACTCCAAGGTTTCGGTAAGCAAAAAATAAGTTTTCAATAGGGATATGGGTATTGTAATGCCCTCACTTTAGGTAGTCCGTACATTCTACTGTTCCGATGACTAACGTCTGTTCGGACAATTAGGATGTCTAGAACTACACTCAAACTAGAGTGAGGAGGCATAAATTGACTGAATAAAGACTAAAAAAATCAAGAAAAAAAATAAAATAAGCAAAGTGCAACTCGGTTAAACACTAGCATTGTGCTATTCTAAGCAAGCTCATGACCGCTCATAAATTTCAATCTCCTTTTCTTTTATTCTTCTATTTATATTGGCTTCAGTCATCTGTCACTGGTTAAACCATCCAAACCATTAAAAAACTTCCTCTTTTGGTGGAAATCAACAAGAACAAGAAGATCCTAGGAATGTTCGTGAGATGATTGAAAATGCAATTTCACAAGAATATCCAATCACAAGGACTAGAGTTAAGAAGATGCAAGAGTTGATTGAGAAACCAGTTGCACAAGAAGCTAAATATGGAGATGCAATAAATAAATTGGGGTTATAGGAAGATGAGAAGTAGCTTAATTTGATCTAAGTTTGCATGGGTGATAATAAAAAAATATTTGGACAGAATTGATAGATTTTTATGCAAATTTAGTGTTTTTTTTTTTTTATCTAGGACAAGTCTGAATAGTTTTATTTAATTATTTGTTTTGTCAAATATGTGTTTTGGGCCTTATTTATGTGTTTTTGGGCCTTAGGTAGGAGTATAACCCACTCCAGCTTTTTTTTTAATTAGTTTTAGGGTTTTATTTATTTTCTTTAATTTAGGGAATTAGGATTTTGGCTTCATATATAAGGCTAACTTAATAGTTTTTGAGGGAAACATTACTTTTGATTAAATTAATACAAGAGATAGATATTCCATAAGTTCTTTTTTGAACTAAACTAAATTCTTCAAGAGTAATTAATCTTGTAGGGTTTAACAATCTTGATATTCTTGGTTCTTGTTTAATTATAAACGTTAGGTCAAGAATTTTTAATTCTACCTTTGAATTATCTTGGTTTTCAATTCTATATAATTGATAGGTCAAGGTATTCTTTGGTGTTTGAACTTGATTTTTAGTTTTCTTGGGATTATAAACCAAACCTGTTCGTGGGTTTCAAGGTTTCATTCTTGAGGTTCACATCAATTTGGTATCAAAGCTTTGGCTCCAAATCAGCTTCTATCTATCCTTTTGTATTTTCTTTTTGTTATTTGTTCATTGTACTATTTCATTTTGTAACTTGTTCATCAATTTCCTTATTTCTTTATGTCTTATGTTTTCTTCAATAATTCTTAATCTGATTTTTTTTCCCTTCCTTTCCTTTTTGTGTTTCTTGTTTCAAAAAAAAATTGCAGATTTTTTTTTTTGCAGAATTTTAGATCTGCCATTTGAGTATTAAAAAAAAAAAGGAACTGCAGATTTTTTTTCTGCAGAATTTCAGTTCTGCCAATAAAAGAAAATGGAACTGTGATTTTTTTCTACAGAATTTCAGTTCTACCAATAAAAAAAAAAATAACTGCCATTTTTTCTGTAGAATTTCAGTTTTGCTGTGACACCCCTTACCCGACTACAGTGTAGCCGAGCAAGTTATGCCACTCAGTGTGCCGGAGCACTTTATTTTATCTTAATTCATTTTTATCATAGTTTTGAAAATAATTTGTGAAATATAATTCATTTATTGAAATTGTAATTTATTTGAGGTTCCGAAAATTTTTAAAGAAAATCCGGCAGAGTACCGGCTAAAAATGGAGAAAACCGTTCTTCGGAACCTGTGAAAAACACTTCCTATATTCTTATTCATTCATCTCAACTCCATTTATCAAAATCTCAATATTTTTCAGTTCACATTCATTTCTCAATCATTCATTTCATGTGATAATCATATATATATCATAGATAAACATTCACTTTTTCATTTACAAACACAATTCTCATTATTTACATGAGCATCAAATTACATTTCATAAGTTCATTTACACATGAGAAAATAAGATCAATTACAAAATACCAAAATGACACCTAGTGTCCTACCAATGCATCAGAGTTGTGAGGTGACACGGACACTATCCGTAACTACAGGATGGACTTACCCAATCGTGGTCTACGGCTCTCGATCAAGATCTTCGCATCTACGCTGGCAAAGCGACGCGCTAAGCATAAAGCTTAGTGGTGCAAATAATAAAATAGAAAGAAATAATATGCAAATAAAAATCATAATTTCTTAGCCATTGTGTTCATAAGAACTGAATAATTACCAACTTAATGTTTAGTCGAGGGCTAATTACGTTTTATGATATTAACTTCTTCATGCATTTTGTTTATTTATTTTCTTCATGATCTTGAGTTTCTTTGTATTCTATCGTAATCATTTCTGATATTTAATTTTCGTATTTTCTTTAACAATCAGTTCAATTACAGTTATACTTTTCCATGCCCAAGTAACCTATACAAATTGACCGGACTGGATAAACGGGTAAACTAGCACTGGGTACCAGGTACCTCGGGCCGTCACACCATCGGTCACAATGTGTCTCCCGGTGTGCAAACAGAATGGCTAATAAGCCATATAAACAATAAGGCATAAAGCCAGGTAAAACATCATAATCGTGATAGCCATAGGCTATCACATCACAGAATGGCAATGAAGCCATACATCATACGCAGTACTGCTATCAGAACCCTATTGGCATGCCAACCTATCCAAACCAATCACATTAGGCCTACTAGGGCATTTGAAACTTTTAAATTCTTCAATTTGTAAATTTCAAATTTTTAGTGTCACTATTCATCTTATTGGTCAACAAAAATGTTGACTTTTAGAATAAAAATATGCACATTGACTTTGGCACTCCCAACATACCACATTTTGTGTTTAAAACTTGTTAGTTTTGGTCACTTTCTCAAAGCTTAGGTCATTTTGGCAAAATTGCCAATTTTTGGTTTTGGTGTCACTATTCACCTCATTGGTCAACAAAAATGTTGACTTTTGAATAGAAAATATGTACACTGACTTTGGCACTCCCAATATACCACATTTGGCATTCAAAACTTGTTGGCATTAAGTGTTAAGACCATTTCTAAGTATTAAACCAAAGGAGCAGATTTTTCAATTATGGCATGGTTTGGTCTTTTGGGCATGGTTTCTTCAGCAAAAATGTGCCATTATAAGCCTAGTTTCATGTCCAATTGGCCAAACACCAATTGGACTAACACAGCCCAAGTTATGGCAGTGCAAAGGGACTGAATTTTTAGTCCCTATGTCGCCCTAGGCGATTTCACTTTCACTTTACCATACTATTTTTCAGTTCTAATTATGGTCAACATACCTAAAATGGTCACTAATTGACCATTAAAATGTTCTCTAACAATTTCCTAAGCCAAATCAATTTTTCACTCCCCAAAACCCTAATTCAAATCCATAATTTATGCCATTTACCTTAGTTAGCTACTAAGGCATTACTCATATGTTTATAACTTCAAATATGGTTTCTAATTCACTTCAAGCTCATCAAAACATTCCTACATATTCTTTTAGTAGGGCAGCCAAAATTCAAGTGTTCATACACAAGGTTTTTTTGTTCATTTAAACTACAAGTCTTACTAAGTTCAAGTCCAAAATCATGAAATTTAAGAGTTTTATGTTTATAGTTGCACTAACCTCAACTTGAAGAATCTCCAAGCTTGCCAACTTTAATTTCTCTTCTCCCTTTTGCTCCCAAACACCTTAGCAAGCTTCTAGAATAAATTTTTGTGTTGAGAACTTGAGGAAATATGGTGGGAGTTTAGGGCTTCATGAGCTTGCCAAGCTCATCAATGGAGGGAGGAAAGGAGAGGGTTACGTTTTCATGAAGGAGAAGAAGGAGCTGCTCACGTTTTTTTTAACTCCTTTAGTCTTTATTTATGTCTTTTCTTTGTTAGTCAATTGATGGCTTAATTTGTGATTGGTCAAAATTTTTAAATGATGTCATTTTTGCATTATTTTGCATTTTCTTTTCTTTTCTTTCACTACTCATTTCAAATTTCATTTCTAGTAATGTTTATTCATATTTTATGTTATATTAATTATTTACTCAACTGGACAAGTCGGCTAAAAATCACCTCTGAAGGCGAAATGACCAAAATGCCCTCCGTTCGGCTCAACGGGTCAAAATTGTCTGTACCGATTGAAAAATTTTTCTAGGTATTTTCTTGGCATTCTAATGCCATGGGAACCTCAATAACCCTTCTCTGGAGTACCAAAAATTATTTTATAATTTTTCTCCCGGGTCTAGGGCTCCTCGTTGCGAGAACCGCAACTTCTCTCCGGTTACCCATCGCTTGGGCACCGGCTCGTTTTACTTGGTTGTATTTTATTTCTAAAATTTTTACTAAGTGTTTCTTATTAATATTTGAGTTAATTATGGTTCCTGACTTTAGTTTAAATATTTTTCCGGACGTTCTAGCTGTCCGTACCGACACCGGTCACTGGAACAGTAGAATGTACGGAGTTGATACGGGGAGGATGTTACAACTCTTCCCCTCTAATTTAAATTTCGTCCTCGAAATTTATCCGGTGTAAATAGTCGAGGAACTATTACCTCTTTATTTCTTCACCTTTCTGTGTTATCCTACTTCACTTTCTCCTTAGTCTCAATCCTATCCTCAAACAGTTATGTACTCATCCTTTTTCATCTTAAATACAGTCTCCTTCTCATCTCCATTCACTATCTCATTGTCTCTTCACTTTCTTATTCCATACCTTAACCTAAAATAAACGGGAAATACAGATCTGCAATAGTGTCACCTCGACTCTTATGAATGCAATGCATGATATGCAGTCTATCTAGGTCCAGAAACGCCTAAACCGCGCTCTGATACCAATAAATGTGACACCCCTTACCCGACTACAGTGTAGCCGAGCAAGTTATGCCACTCAGTGTGCCGGAGCACTCTATTTTATCTTAATTCATTTTTATCATAGTTTTGAAAATAATTTGTGAAATATAATTCATTTATTGAAATTGTAATTTATTTGAGGTTCCGAAAATTTTTAAAGAAAATCCGGCAGAGTACCGGCTAAAAATGGAGAAAACCGTTCTTCGGAACCTGTGAAAAACACTTCCTATATTCTTATTCATTCATCTCAACTCCATTTATCAAAATCTCAATATTTTTCAGTTCACATTCATTTCTCAATCATTCATTTCATGTGATAATCATATATATATCAAAGATAAACATTCACTTTTTCATTTACAAACACAATTCTCATTATTTACATGAGCATCAAATTACATTTCATAAGTTCATTTACACATGAGAAAATAAGATCAATTACAAAATACCAAAATGACACCTAGTGTCCTACCAATGCACTGTAGCCTGTGAGGTGACACGGACACTATGCAGAACTGCAGGATGGACTTACCCAATCTGTGGTCTACTGGCTCTCGATCAGTATCTTCAATACCTACGCGTTGCAAAAGCGACGCGCTAAGCATAAAGCTTAGTGGTGCAAATAATAAAATAGAAAGAAATAATATGCAAATAAAAATCATAATTTCTTAGCCATTGTGTTCATAAGAACTGAATAATTACCAACTTAATGTTTAGTCGAGGGCTAATTACGTTTTATGATATTAACTTCTTCATGCATTTTGTTTATTTATTTTCTTCATGATCTTGAGTTTCTTTGTATTCTATCGTAATCATTTCTGATATTTAATTTTCGTATTTTCTTTAACAATCAGTTCAATTACAGTTATACTTTTCTATGCCCAAGTAACCTATACAAATTGACCGGACTGGATAAACGGGTAAACTAGCACTGGGTACCAAGTACCTCGGGCCGTCACACCATCGGTCACAATGTGTCTCGGTGTGCAAGCGGAATGGCTAATAAGCCATATAAACAATAAGGCATAAAGCCAAGTAAAACATCATAATCAGTATAGCCATAGGCTATCACATCACAGAATGGCAATGAAGCCATACATCATACGCAGTACTGCTATCAGAACCCTATTGGCATGCCAACCTATCCAAACCAATCACATTAGGCCTACTAGGGCATTTGAAACTTTTAAATTCTTCAATTTGTAAATTTCAAATTTTTAGTGTCACTATTCATCTTATTGGTCAACAAAAATGTTGACTTTTAGAATAAAAATATGCACATTGACTTTGGCACTCCCAACATGCCACATTTTGTGTTTAAAACTTGTTAGTTTTGGTCACTTTCTCAAAGCTTAGGTCATTTTGGCAAAATTGCCAATTTTTGGTTTTGGTGTCACTATTCACCTCATTGGTCAACAAAAATATTGACTTTTGAATAGAAAATATGTACACTGACTTTGGCACTCCCAATATACCACATTTGGCATTCAAAACTTGTTGGCATTAAGTGTTAAGACCATTTCTAAGTATTAAACCAAAGGAGCAGATTTTTCAGTTTTTGTGAGTCAATTTCACTGTTCCATTGGACACTGTTGCTGTGGGAATTTGAAGAAATGCAAAACATGAAAGTTGTTCCTTATTTTGTCTAGTTGAATTTCCTTTTTTGAATCACTCCATTTGGAGTTTTGTAGCTCAAGTTATGGCCAAAATAAGTTTACTGTTCACGTGCACTGTTCATGCTGAGATTTTGGGTCTGGCAGATTTTTTGTCCAAGTTTGGTCAGTAATTTGACCAAGTTAAGTTCATAATTTGGTCTAACTTTCTTCATATGAAATGTTCTACTATGCCTTAGGTTTCCATCGGTTCAAGAATCGCCTAAATCCGAGTTTTCTAGAGAGAGTTATAGCCATCCAAACATTACTGCTCAAATCAAAATCTGCAGAGTTGCAGGTTTGAACAGTAACTGTGACTGCCATTTGGGTTAGGTTCTGGTCATAATTTGGGGTAGGTTTCTTCATGAAAGTTGTTTGTCTATGTCTTAACTTGTTACGGTAAAAATTTCAGGTCAATTGACCAAATCTACAGTGAGTTATGGCCAAATGAACAGTTACTGTTCATTTGGCAAATTCTGCAGAATCAGTGCAGGGTATCCGGATTTGGGGCCAAGTTTTGGTCCTCTTGCTTTGGTCTTTTGGGCATGGTTTCTTCAGCAAAAATGTGCCATTATAAGCCTAGTTTCATGTCCAATTGGCCAAACACCAATTGGACTAACACAGCCCAAGTTATGGCAGTGCAAAGGGACTGAATTTTCAGTCCCTATGCTGCTGTCCTAGGGCAGATTTCACTTTCACTTTACCATACTATTTTTCAGTTCTAATTATGGTCAACATACCTAAAATGGTCACTAATTGACCATTAAAATGTGCTCTAACAATTTCCTAAGCCAAATCAATTTTTCACTCCCCAAAACCCTAATTCAAATCCATAATTTATGCCATTTACCTTAGTTAGCTACTAAGGCATTACTCATATGTTTATAACTTCAAATATGGTTTCTAATTCACTTCAAGCTCATCAAAACATTCCTACATATTCTTTTACTAGGGCAGCCAAAATTCAAGTGTTCATACACAAGGTTTTTTTGTTCATTTAAACTACAAGTCTTACGAAGTTCAAGTCCAAAATCATGAAATTTAAGAGTTTTATGTTTATAGTTGCACTAACCTCAACTTGAAGAATCTCCAAGCTTGCCAACTTTAATTTCTCTTCTCCCTTTTGCTCCCAAACACCTTAGCAAGCTTCTAGAATAAATTTTTGTGTTGAGAACTTGAGGAAATATGGTGGGAGTTTAGGGCTTCATGAGCTTGCCAAGCTCATCAATGGAGGGAGGAAAGGAGAGGGTTACGTTTTCATGAAGGAGAAGAAGGAGCTGCTCACATTTTTTTTTAACTCCTTTAGTCTTTATTTATGTCTTTTCTTTGTTAGTCAATTGATGGCTTAATTTGTGATTGGTCAAAATTTTTAAATGATGTCATTTTTGCATTATTTTGCATTTTCTTTTCTTTTCTTTCACTACTCATTTCAAATTTCATTTCTAGTAATTTTTATTCATATTTTATGTTATATTAATTATTTACTCAACTGGACAAGTCGGCCAAAAATCACCTCTGAAGGCGAAATGACCAAAATGCCCTCCGTTCGGCTCAACGGGTCAAAATTGTCTGTACCGATTGAAAATTTTTTCTAGGTATTTTCTTGGCATTCTAATGCCATGGGAACCTCAATAACCCTTCTCTGGAGTCCCAAAAATTATTTTATAATTTTTCTCCCAGGTCTAGGGCTCCTCGTTGCGAGAACCGCAACTTCCCTCCGGTTACCCATCGCTTGGGCACCGGCTCGTTTTACTTGGTTGTATTTTATTTCTAAAATTTTTACTAAGTGTTTCTTATTAATATTTGAGTTAATTATGGTTCATTACTTTAGTTTAAATATTTTTCCAGACGTTCTAGCTATCCGGACCGACACCGGTCACCGGAACAGTAGAATGTACGGAGTTGATACGGGGAGGATGTTACATTTGCAGCACAAAAAAGAAAGCTGCAGAGTTTTTTTTCTGCAAAATTTTAGATCTGCCATTGGAGAAAAAAAAAATGAATTGCAGCAACTAAAAAAAACTGCAGATTTTTTTCTGCAGAATTTCAAATCTGTGCAGCAGCTTAAAAAAAACTACAGAATTTTTTTTTTTTTTTGCAGAATTTCAGGTTTGCTACTAGCCAAAAAATAAAAATAAAAAAACAAAAGGAGGTAGATTTGGTGTGACACAATTAGGGTTCACTACACACCCTAAATTATTAAATTTTTACCTAGGATTTTGCTTCTTTACTATTTCATTTGTTTCAGTTTCTAATAATTTGGTATCTTATTCCATGTCTTTGAATTATAGAGTCCTTTATCATTCTATCTTTGTGTTCATATTTCTGTTGCTTGTTTTTATTTTGTGTCTTTAGTCTTATCTTAAATTTTAATTTTATTGAATATTACAAGTTGGTTATTTTGAGTAAGTTTGGTTAGTTCCTTAAAGAGCTAAAAGGAAAAATCAAATAGTGGAGAAAGGCAAGAGTATGTGAGTACAGAATATGGTAAAAGCCTAAATTGTGTGAAATACCAGTGGAGTGACATTGATTGAGTGTAAACACGCGAGGGAGTGTTGTGAGGATATTTGCTAACATTCTTTTACAGGTTTTACAATTATCTCACACAAAAATAGTGAAGAAGAGAAATCAGATCAATTCTTCATAATGAAAGCTATTTAACAACAGTATGAACAACTGACCTTGATGCTTGGAGATATGAGGAATCGAATGGAAAGGCAAGAGGCTAAATTAAATAGGCAAGAAGCTACTATAAGTAACTTGTAGAGGGAGAGGCCTAATCTTAGGATGCAAGCTAGACACAATAACAATAACCCTCCTTTTGAAGAGTTCGAAGATGAGCAAGATGAGGAAGATAAGAATAATAATGATCAGACTTTAATCATAAATGAGGATAGATTTTATCAAAGAAGAGAAAGGCATGAAAGAAAGCCAAGGAGAGATGACAGGGGTAGAGATGGTGTTGATCGAAACATTGGGAGCATCAAATGAAAATTCCATCTTTCGAAGGGAAAAATGATCCAGATGTTTACCTTGAGTGGAAACACAAAGTTGAGATAGTCTTTGATTGTCACAACTATTCAGAAGAAAAAAAAGTAAAACTTGCTGTTGTTGAATTTACTGACTATGCTCTTGTATGGTGGGACCAAATGATTTTGAGTAGAAGAAGAAATAGAGAGAGACCTATTGACACCTGGGATGAGATGAAAGCTGTCATGAGAAGAAGATTTGTCCCTAACCACTATTACAGAGAATTGCATCAAAGGCTTCAGAGACTCACACAAGGGACAAAGAGTGTGGAAGAATACCATAAGGAGATGGAGATTGCTATGATTTGGACAAATGTTGAAGAAGAAAGAAAAGCCACAATGGCTCGATTCTTAGGTGGTTTGAATAAAGAAATAGTTGATTTAATTGAGCTGCAGCATTATGTGGAGCTAGAGGACATGGTGCATATGGCCATAAAAATTGAAAAGCAGCTCAGGAGGAAAGGGATGTCGAGGTTTGGCAGTAGCACAAGTTCAGATCCTAAGAGCTCATGGAAACTGAACTGGCCCAAGAAAGGAGGATAAGGTTGTTTCCAAGTCTAAGCATAAAGAAAGTAAGAGTAAGCCTCTTGGGGATAATAAAGATAAAAGTATGAACTCTTCCCAATCTTAAAGAAATAAGGATATAAAGTGCTTTAGATGTTTGGGGATAGGTCATATTACTTCATAATGCCCTAATAAAAGGGCAATGATCTTAAGGGATAATGGAAATATAGAGACTGAGAGTGATGAAGATAGTGATTCTATGCCTCCATTAAAAGATGCTACTGATGTGAAGTATGCTGTAGAGGCGAGTGCATTAGTCACTAGGAGAGCATTAAATATGCAAGTGAAGGGAGAGGTTGGTGAAGAGGAGCAAAAGGAAAATATATTTCATACTAGATGCCTCATTCAAGATAAAGCATGCAGTATGATAATAGATAGAGGTAGTTGTACCAATATAGCTAGTACACTATTAGTTGAGAAATTGAGGTTGCCTACTTTGAAACATCCTATGCCATACAAGTTACAATGGTTGAATGAATGTGGAGAAGTTAAAGTGACTAAGTAAGCACTAGTTGCCTTTTCCATTGGTAGATATCATGATGAGGTTATATGTGATATAGTGGCTATGCATGCTGGTCCTCTGTTACTTGGTAGACAATGGCAGTTTGATAGGCAAGTGGTATATAATGGTTACAGAAATTGATATTCTTTTGAAAACGATAGCCGAAAGGCAATAACTCCAAGACAAGTGTAACACCCCTTACCCGTCTACAGTGTAACCGAGTAAGGCATGCCACACAGTGTGCCAGAGCACCCTATCTTATCTTATTTCAATTTATAGTTCTTAATTTGTTAATTCAAAGGCTTTTGAGTGAAACTCATAACATTTATGTTATTTATTGAAATATTGATTAATTTAGAAATTTCGATAATTTTACAGAAAATCCAGTAGAGTGCCAGCTAAAAATTGAGAAAACAGTTCTTCTAAACCTGAAAAACAAACACTTTCAATATATTTTAACATATCCACAACTCTAGTAGCATCAACACAATCTCATCAATCTCAATTTATTGCAAACTCAGTTTCACAATTTCATTCATCACATATTTAAGATCAATTTCATAAAGAAATACTCAAATATTTATTTATTAACAAAATCTACAACTAATTACATCAATCTATAAGTACATGAGTTTATAATGTACATGGAAAAATGATAATCTAACTACAAAATCCAAAATATCTAATGAAGCCTAGTGGCCCTACCAAAATGCATAGTAACGGAGGTGACACTGGACTTATTGCAGATCTGAACGCTCACCCAGTCTGAGGTCTGCTGGGCTCTCTATCTGTGTCTCCAGTACCCACACATGGCAAAAAGCGACGCGCTAAGCAATATAGCTTAGTGGTGCCAATAATAAAATAAAAATAAACTAAATAAATAAATATACAGATATTATGTTACTATTTAATGCAAACTAAATTTTTGGTAATTAATATTATTATTATTTTAGTACCTTTTATGTTCATTATTTGGTAATAATTTGTTAATAGTTAATTTGGTTGCCTAAGTAACCTATGCAAATTAACTGGATTGGATAAATGGGTAAACTGATACTGGGTACCAAGTACCTCGGCCGTCACACTATCGGTCATAAAGCATCTCCAAGTATGCAACAGAATGGCTAACAAGCCATAATAATTATCAGGCACAAGGCCAAGTATATCAAGTGTATCAAAATGGCCAAAAGCCATAATATCACAAAATGGCAACAAGAGCCATAAATCACAGAATGGCATAAAGAGCCATAAATCATAGAATGGCATAATGTTATATGCAGTACTGCTATCAAAACCCTATTGGCATGCTAACCTATCCAAACCAACATTCTAAGCATACTAGGGCATGTTACAAAGTTAATTGTTGAATTCTTTACATTTGAGGTTTGGTGGTTACTATTCATGCATAAATGTTGACTTTTTATAAGTAATAGGAAGGTAAGTCCTAATTACACCAAAGTGCCACATTTTTGGTTTTATACTTATTAGCATTAGTTGCCAATCTCAATTCACAGCTCATTAATGGTTATTTTAAATTTTCAGATTTCATGACTACGTTTACTGTTCCATTGGACCAATCTACAGTAAGACTTTGGCTAAACTTTCTTCACTAAAGTTGTTTCTCAATGTGTCTTTTTTAATTCTCTTTTTAAATCACTCAATTTGGAGTTTTGTAGCTCAAGTTATGGCATTTTTACCATAATTGGCCAGATTGGTCCAATTTGAGAATTCTCAGTAGAATTTGGTTCTGTCAGTTTTGGTGTCTTAATTTTGGTGGACAATTTTATTAGGTTATGGTCAGAATTTGGGTTTATGTTCTTCATTAAAGTTGTTGTAAATTGTCTAATCTTTCCATTGCCATAAAAATCTGGTCATTTCGACCTTTCTACACCAAGTTATGATCATTTGAACAAATACTATTCATTTAGTCAATTTCCAGGTCTAACATGTTGATTATTTGGATTGAGGTAGAATTTAGGTCATCTTAAGTTGGTTTTCTGAGCAGGGTTTCTTCATAAAAAATGTGGAATTATGTGTCTAATTTCACCTCTAATTGGTCTTGCACCAATTGGAGCTACACAAGTCAAGTTATTATAGCCTAACCACACTGGACTCAAGTCTAGAAATTTTGGCACAGCAGGGGTAGCATACCAAATCAATTCTTAATGCCACAATTCATTCTAAATTAGGGTCAATTCATCTCAAATGGTCACTAATTGACCATTAGAACCTCAATTCCACAACACATGAACAAAACCCTAATTAGCCCCAAACCCTAATTCCCAATTTCACTAATTTTGCATACATATACAATTTAGGATTTCAATTCACCTATATACACCAAAAGGCATCTCTACACCAATTTAATTTCATTAAAAGCCATTAAACCCAATTATGTTCATGGCTGCTAAAAATTAGAAAGTTCCCTAAAATGTTTATTTTTGCTCAATTTTCAGAAATCCTAACTCAATTCATAGTCCTAACAAGGAATTTAAAGAGAGAGAAGAAGAAATGGACACTAACCTCAATTGGAGTTTTCCCAACTTATTAAAA
The DNA here is from genome assembly GCF_030052815.1 of Hevea brasiliensis. NCBI lineage: Eukaryota > Viridiplantae > Streptophyta > Magnoliopsida > Malpighiales > Euphorbiaceae > Hevea > Hevea brasiliensis. Next base: position 79,358,827 of record NC_079504.1, read on the forward strand.
CTCCTTCCTTTCTACTTCTTTTTGCTTCTAGGCACCTTAGCAAGGTTAGAAATGAAATTTTAATGAAGGTGATTAGGAGAAATATGGTGAGAATCAAAGGTTATGCAAGGTAGAAGGAAGAGCAACAATGGAGGGAGGAGAGAGATGGATTTCGGCCAAGAGAGGAAATGGAGAAGAAGAAGCTGATTTTTATTTGTTTTTATCCTCTTTTTATTGTTTTATGTAAGCTTGTTGAATGGTGATTGGTTGGGAAATTTTTATTGCATCATGGTAACATGTGCATAATGTCATAATTGAGTTTTAAATTTCATTTTCTTTTTTTTTTCTTTCTCCTTTCTTTACTCATTTTTAATTAATTTTTCATCAATATTAATTCATATTTTATATCATAAATCTCACTTGCTTAAATGGATAAGTTGGTCAAAAATTATCTCTGGAGGTGAATGACCAAAATGCCCTTCGTGTAGCTTAAAGAGCTAAAATTGTTTATACCGATTGATTAAATTTTCCTTGCGTTTTCTTAACAATCTATTGTCATCAAAACCTCAATAATCCTTCCCTAGAGTCACAAAAATTATTTCACAGAGTTTTCCTCGGGTTTAGGGTTGCTAATGGCCTTCACCGTTACTTCCCGTTAGGTCACCCATCATTGGAGCTACGTCTCATTTAACCTTAGTGTATTTCATTGCTTAAATTTTTCCTTAATTTTTCTTATCATTATTTATACTATTTATGACTCCTCACTTTAATTTAAATATTGTTCCAGATATTCTGGCTATCCGGACCGACATTAGTCATAGAAATAGTAGAATGTACAGACTAGTTAAAGTGAGGGCGTTATAGCTCTTCCCCTCTAACAAAAATTTCATCCTCAAAATTTACCGGATGCACACTATAACTCAGAATTTTCCAAGTCCAATTACAACAATTAAACACATGAATGCACCTCATTTAAATGTCCAAATTCAAACCACTATACACATATCCAAATTCAACCAATTATTCATATACACATGCTGCCATCAATGACAACATAATTCAACAATATTTTATAAACTCAAACACTTCAATCTTCTTAATGAGGCTGCCACAAATTTACACATACCCATCAATTGCCATTTTCACTTTTTAAGCTTCCAAATCATACCTTACATATGGAATTCAAGTATAATACAATCAATCATTTAAATCATCATTCAAACCACTATTTACATGCAAGAATAAACTGTTCTTATTGAGGTTCCATGGCTGCCAAAATGTACATCTCCCTTAAAACATCAAACTTCAAAAATTCTTCTACAAATCAACTACCCATAACATCCATTCAAGGTTTAATGAAATAAGAATAAAAAATACATACTTACCACTTTTGAAATTCTTCAAAACCTCACTAAAACTTAAATTTCTTGCTACCTATCTACTGTCCAAGTTGTGTAGAACAACTTTAGTGAAAAAATCAAGTGGAAAAGGGGCTTACTTCATGCTTGCATGGAGGTTAGGAAGCTTTAGCCATGGTTGGCCATCCATGGAGGTTTTGAGAGTTTTTTTTCAATTCGGCAAGGTGAGTGAGGTTGAAGAAGATGAGTGATCTGCTTTCCACAATATGTTTAATGGTCCACTTTAGTAGAGTTAGTGGAGCACTAATAGGATTAAAAACATTTTTTATGTTAAACTTCCATAATTTGTACATTTTCCTCCTATCTTTTGCTATTTAGATTTTGTACCACTATTTTAATTTTTTATGACATTTTCCAAGTGTAATATCATTTATTTTTAATGGACATTTAGGTCAAAAGACAACTTGGGGTGTCAAATGACCACAATGCCCCTATTCGGGTTGCATTCCCGATTTTTCGATAACACCGAATTTTGTCATTTTCTCGATTTCTCGTTTTTCTTTATACTAATTAATTAATTTTTCTTTGATATTTCTAATGACATTTATACTTCAATAAGTCTTTAATTATGTCTCGAAACTAAATTTTGAGGGTTCCCTGCAGTCCTGGGGTCTGCTATTGCCTGCGTCGTAACTTCCCGGTGCGGTCACCCATCGCTAGGGTTCTCGGTTCGTTTAACTTGGTTACATTTTATTGCTATTATTTTTCCTTTATTTTTTTTATATTTTCTTTTCTTGTATTTCATTATTTTATGTCTCCTCATCCATATTTAAGTGTAGTTATAGGCATTCTAGCTGTTCGGACAATACTGGTCATCGAAACAGTAGAACGCACTACCGAACATAGGGGTGTTACAATCCCCCCCCCCCTAAAATAAATTTCGTTCGCGAAATTTTACCCAATAGCCATCTTACAATAGTCATACGTTTATTTTCTCCTTTCTATATGATCATATAATCTTCTTTCCCTCGAATTTGTATAAGACTTTTAACAATCTAATACAACATTTAATTTGTTTGTATAACTCCAATCTTCTCTTACTATTGTGCTGTCTAATATTTCGGTTCATGTTCCTTCTTGAATGACCCTTGAGGTCATGTTAGAATGATTTATATAGTCATTGGTCCTCTGACCATTCTAGTCAATAGTCTTCCTCACATTCATAACATTTCTTTGTTATATCTGAACTAACCGTTCAAATTTCTACTTCTACAACTCTTTTTATCTATTAATATTCTATAACTTACTTCTGTTTGTACTGAACTATAACCTTTCGATAATCTAATTTTTGAGTTTTAAATCCCTAAGTAGGATTTTGAAACTTATTTCCAACAATTAAATTATGTCCTGGCATAACTATACCAAAACAGATGCCGTTGGCAACTATTCTCATCTTGGTGTACTATCGAGTAGTATGTAGCTCTACAAAATAATCTCAAGTCAGTACTGTAATCTGCAGCTTATAGTATAAACATAAAAAACATTGCATAGTTATTACGATACATTCCAATAGATCAATCTTTCCTATATTTTATCCTTCTCAAATTCATTAAGAAAACAATGATGGGAAAGTGAATAGAATTATGAGATAACGATAAGCTCAGTTGATTAAATTGGATGAATTTCGAGGACGAAATTCCTTTTTAGAGGGGAAGAGTTATAACACCCTCATTTTCGTAGTTCGTATGTCCTACTGTTCCGATGACTAATGTCTGTCCTGGAAAGTCGAAATGTCTGGAACTATACTTAATTGACAGTGAGGAAGCATAAAATAATGAAATATGTGATGAGAAAAATTAAGAAAAAATAAAGAGATAAAATGTGACTAAGTAAAACGAGCCAAACCCGTAGCGACGGGTGACCGTACCAGGAAGTTACGACAAGGGTCGTTGACTAGCCCTAGACTGCGGGAAACCCTGAGAAATATTTTTGGGACAAAATTAAAGGTTTACTAAGGTGTAATTGATATTGGAAATGTCAATGAAAAATTAGTAAGTCAGTGTAAATGAAAATGAAAATTAAAGAAATCAGCGTTACAAGGAGTTAATCGGTAGTATAAAAAAAATTTGAAATATAACCTGAAGAGGGGCATTTTGATCATTTGACACTTAGAGTTGGCTTTTGACCTAAATGTCCATGAAAAATAAGTGGTAGTACATTTTGAAAAATTGAATGAAAAATGAGATTAAAGATAAAAATGTGATTAAGAGAAATTAAGTGGAAAAATATGGGAATAATTAAAAGCTTAATTGTAATATTCTTAATCTACCTTTAGTCGACAATTAGTGGACCTTAGTGGGATATATATATACATATAAAATGTTAAACTTCTGTCCATTTCCAACTTCTTCTTCCTCATATCTTCATTTTGCCGAAATTGTTTCTCTCCCAAAATCACCATTGCCGTCCTCACTTCAAGCTCCTCTTCTCAATGATCAAGCCACCAATTCTTCAAGAGTTCTTCATTAAACTTAGTCTAGACATCATGGGCAACACATAGGCAGCAAAAAGAAGAAGTTTGGGTCAGGTTTTATAAAGCTCAAAATAAGGTTAGTGCTAAATTTCCTCCCTCCCTTAATTAATCTTTAATTTAAAGTTGTGATGAGTGTAATTGTTGAGAAATTTGAAGAAAAAGATGAGTATTTGATGGAGCATGAATTTGGCAGCCATGGAAGTGCATGGTTATTGAATTATTCTTACATGTATTTATTGGGATTTAATGTTGATTAAGGTAATTTAAGGTGCTAGTAAGTTAATTTTCATATTAATGTATATTTGAGCATTTGAATTTGGAGTTAAAGGAATTGTGGAAGATTTATGCATTTTTGGGCAATTCGGCAACTTTATGATTCATTGAAGAGTGCTTGAATTCATGAAGCTATTTGATGAATTGCGGTACTAAGGGATTAATGGAAGTGTATGTAAATTATTATTGAAATTATATGTAATAATTAGGTGTATTCATATGTACATTATGTTGATTTTGGACTTTGTGATTTAGGGTTGTATATTGTACATTGAGGATTTGTATATACTATTGAAAATAACTTTAAGAGATGTGATGAATGATGTTAGTACATTAGGAGTCTAGAATTTAGGCATGGGAAGTTAAGGTATAGCAAGTTGAATATGTAAATTGATTGGTATTTGAGGACTGTATTGAGGACAGTATGCTTGTGGAGCTATAACCCTAATTATGTGGCCCCAATTAGTATGAGGCTAATTGGAGGTAAAATTAGACATATAATGAACTAACTTTCATGTAGAAGCCTTACCAAAAATCTGTCCAGAAAGTGACTTAAAAAGTGACCTAATCCGGAATAGGTAACTTGGCAAATCCAGAATTTGACCATATGAACAGTAGCCAGTATTTTGGCCATAACTCACTCAAAACAGGTCCAAATGACCTGAAATTTATATCATTGAAAAGATTAGACATAGGGATACAACTTTGGTATAGACCACTAAGCCTAGAAATGCCATTAAGCAAGTCAAATTGATTGCCCAAGTTTACAAAAACTGGCCAAATTGACTTGACTTAAAAATGACTTAATTGTGCAACATAAGTGCAACTTGACCAGCCATAGTAAAATGACCATATCTTGGTCTACACAACTCCAAATGACCTAAAATTTATACCGTTGGAAAGCTTAGACATAGAGCTACAACTTTGGTGAGGATCACATAACCCAAAAATGTAATTTACTAAGTCAAATTGCTTGCATAAATTGAGGTAACAAAACTGTCCAAAACCATTGCAACCCAGAATTTGACTATACAAACAGTAGTCACTCATTTGACCATAACTCACTCAAAACTGGTCCAAATAACCTGAAATTTATATCAATGGAAAGATTAGACATAGAGCTATAATTCAAATTGATTGCCCAAGTTAGGGTACGAAATCTGCCAGAATTGAACTTGACCTAAAAATGACCTAAAGTTGCATTAAAAATGCAATCTGTTCGGCTTTAGTAAATTGACCATATCTTGGTGTATACGACTTAGAATGACCTAAAATTAGTGCCAAAAGTTCAATAAGACATAAACCTACAATATTGAAATTTTGACCAGAACCCAAAAATCAAGGGAACTAGGCCAATTAAGTTGATTAAGTTTACACACTAAATCTTGAATTGGTACAATTGACCATTTAGTCTGGAAAATTCAAATAGGCATATCTCCCACAAGAAGTCTGCAAATGTAATGAGCCATACCAATCTAGAAAGCTAAGAAAGAGACCTAAAACTTTTTTTTAGGCAACTTCCTCAAATTATAAATGTATAAGGCCAGAATTTAAGGTCAAAACCATTGACCTAATTGAGGACCATGCCAATATAGGACCTTTGAGTCCAAGTCAACAATTTGACTATAAATAATTCTATAAGACTTGAAAAATTACAAGTAAAATTTCTAAATGACTATAAGACATAGGGCAACAAATCCTATGAAGTATACTAGGCCTAAATGTCATTATAAGCAGTCCAAATAAATTAGTAAATTCCAGAATTAAAATGACTACTAAGGGAACCAAAATTCAGATTTGACCTAGTTATGGTTAATTGACCATAACTTGAGTTATACAACTCAAAATGTAGTAATTCAAAAAGGGAATTAAAGAAGACACAATAAGAAACAATTTGATGAAGAGAATTTTACAAATTTCACCCTATAGCCTGACTCAATGGAACAGTGACCATTGGCCATGAAATCTGAAAATTTGGAATCGCATATAATTAGCCTTGAATTAAATTTGGAAATCAATGCCAATGAGTATAAACTCAAAATGAGGAATTCTACTGCAAATAGAACCAACATATCTATTAAGTGTGAAAAAGTCAATATTTATGTTTGACTAGTAATGTGAATAAGAAACATAATGACTTAATAAATCACATGAATGTATGAATGGGACATTAGTCCTTATTATCAGAGATAGGAAAAATGCTTTGAGCATAATGGTAGTTCAGAACAATTGATATGGAATATGATCTGTCTGATGATCTACTGAATAATTCTAACATGTTGATACTAGGATCAACCTATCCATGATGCATAAAAAGGTCAACAATTTTGTTGACCAGTAAAAGGCATAATGACGTATAAACCCTAAAAATAAAGAATTAAATATGTAATCTTGTAATATGCCCTAGTTTGCCTAGTTGACTAGTTTGGATAGGTTGGATAGGTTCGGATAGCTGTTCTGTAAATAGCTTTATGCCATATTGTGTTTTATGGCTTATTATGCCACACTGTGATTTTAATAGCTTATGGCTATATGGATTATATTATTATACTCGGCTTATTGCCTTACTGATTGATTATATGGCTTTTTAGCCACACTGTTTGCACACCGGGTGATACTTTGTGATCGATGGTGTGACAGCCCGAGGTACTAGGTACCCAGTGCTATTTTAACCATTTATCTAGTCTGGTCAGTGTATAGGCTACACGGGCAGTCAATTAAAACATTATTCAATTCAGGCTGTTAAGTTAAGTATAAGGAAATTTCAGTACAATTAAATTAAGTATTGAATGAAATAAGTAAAAGAGATTAGCAATAGAGACATAACAAAAATACAATTTGTAGAACCATAGAGACTTAAAGAATAATACAGTTAGAATAATTTGTATACTGGGTATTATTATGGAGAGGTTAAAAACTTAGCACTTCCAAAGAGGAACAAACTAGTATATAAGATAGTTGATGCTAGAAATACCATACTAAATTAAATTGATTCCTGGATATCCGAATTATGATTTATTTCTTTCTTTATTTGTATATATTATTTCTTGTTATATTATTGCACCACCATGCAGAAATGCTTAGCGCGATGGAATCATTTCCTTGTGCAAGTACTTTGACTAAAATTTTGGAGTCCAGATCTGCAGAAGTGTTAGAAGTGTACAAGGTTGTCACCTCCTCTGCAATGCATGTAGATAGTGTGACACCCCTTACCCGTGTACAGTATACCCGAGTAAGTAATGCCACACGGTGTATCGGCACACTCTAATATTCCTTAATTAATTTATATCATGCTTTTGCATATAATTTATGAAATACAATTTATTTAAGCCATTTATCAAAAGTATTATTCATTTAAGGTTCCGATAATTTTAAAGAAAATCCGGCAGAGTACCGGCTAAAAATGGAGAAAACCGTTCTTCGGAACCTGTGAAAGCACTTCCAAATAATTCTCAAACAAACCCAACTTCAATTCATCAACAGAGTCTCAATATCAAAAACTCAACAATATTTCTCAATTTCAGTTCTCAATAGCCTTTTCATTTCTCAAACATCCATTTCTCAGGGTTTTCATATATATAAATAACAATTAAAAGCTCAAATTACTTCCATACATAACCATAAATCTTTATTATTTACATGGACCTCAAAATACATTACATAATCCCAAATACATATGAGAAAATAAAAATTTAATTACAAAATGACAAAATGACATCTAGTGTCCTACCAATGCACTGCAGGTGACGAGGTGACACGGACATCGAGCGAATCGCGGATGGACTCACCCAGTCTGTGGTCTACTGGGCTCACGATCGGGATCTCCAGTACCTACACGTGGCAAAAGCAACGCGCTAAGCAATAATGCTTAGTGGTGCAATAATATAATAGAAGAAAATAGCAAGAAAATGAATGTGTATAGAATGTGTATGCTTTCTTTGTTTGGTATAGATATATTCATTGTTTCATTAACGTTGTTCACTTTTATTCATTTGGTTGCCCCAAGTAACCTACACTAGATGACCGGATCGATAACGGGTAATCGCACTGGGTACCTAGTACCTCGGGCCGTCACACCATCGGTCACATATGCATCTCCGGTGTGTAAGCGGCTAACAAGCTGTAAATAATATCAGGCACAAGGCCAAGTCTCAATACAAAGTCAGAATGGCTAAAAGCCATGAAATCACAGAATGGCTAAAAGCCATGAAATCACAGAATGGCATATTGCCATATGCAGTACTGCTAACTGAACCCTATTTTGTGAAGTGCAGATAGATGCTGTAACTTGGGACTTCTTTCTTTCAGAATTTAAGAAGAAATATGTGGGTACTGTATATCTGGAAGAGAGAAGAAGAGAGTTTATTAACCTGAGGCAGAGACAGCTGTAAGTGGCCGAATATGAGAAGGAGTTTGTTCGATTAAGCCGTTATGGAAGGGAGATAGTCCCTAATGATGCTGAAAGGTGCAAGAGATTTGAAGAGGGACTAAATGACAACATCAAGATCCAGCTCACTGCCTTGGGAATCACAGAATTTACCAAGTTAGTGGAAGCTACAATAAAGGTGGAAAAAGTAAGAATCGATGAAGGTACTAGAAGAGAGAGACAGCAGAAGAGGACCGGTCGGTCTAGTTCAGCCCCTGCATTTGGGAAGAAGTTCAAGGGTCCTCCCGCACGAGTTCGGTCAACCACGAGTGGTCGTGGTCTCGAGGCCCAGCCACGATTCACCCCTAGGAGAGGTCACCACACCATCGGTGGGCAGCTCTCCAGGGATGGGGTTCAGGGGACCAGCCCCAACATCTTCTGCATGTCCGCATTGCCTGAAATAGCACAAGGGGGAATGTTGGAGAGTAACTGGTGCCTGCTTGAGGTGTGGGTCAACAGAGCATCAGTTGAAGAACTGTCCACGCAGAACTACTACAGCTGCTCCAACACAAGCGCATGCACTGCTTCTGCACCACCAAGGGGTAGAAGGTCTGGTAAATCCGAAGCTGTGGGACCATCTCAGAGGCCTGCATCTGAGCCAGTAGAGAGGCCAGATAACAGACCACCTGCCAGAAATTATGCCTTGAGAGCTCAGGAGGAGCAAGATGCCCCGGACGTCATCAGGGGTACGTTCTCCCTCTACACTACACCTGTGCATGCATTGGTGGATCCAGGATCCACTCACTCATACATCTGCATCAATCTACCCGTAGAAAGGGGGATACTGGTAGGGGAGAGTGACCAAGACATTCTGGTCACTAATCCATTAGGCCAGCAGTAGTGGTGAACAAAGTATACAAGGGTTGCCCGTTAAGGATTCAGGGGTATGAATTCTTGGCCGACCTGATTGAGTTACCCTTCCACGAGTTTGACGTGATTTTGGGAATGGACTGGTTGTCACGTCATCAGGCAATAGTTGATTGCAAATTGAAGAGGATTTCTCTGCAAACTTCAGAGGGTAATGAGATCACTGTTGTGGGGGAAAGGACAGATTTTCTGTCTAATGTCATCTCAGCCACAGTTGCAAGAAGAATGATGAGAAAAGGCTGTGAAGCCTACCTAGCACATGTGGTGGATACTAGGCAGGCTAAGCCAAACCTGAGTGACATACCCACAGTGAGAGACTTCCCAGAAGTATTTCCTGAAGAGTTGCCTGGTTTGCCACCAGAAAGGGAAGTCGAGTTTGCTATTGAGACACTGCCGGGTACAGCACCCATTTCTATTGCTCCTTATAGGATGGCACCCACTGAATTAAGGGAGTTGAAAACTCAGTTGCAAGAGTTGTTAGATAAGGGGTTCATACGCCCCAGTGTGTCACCATGGGGAGCTCCAGTGCTGTTTGTGAAAAAGAAGGATGGGACTTTGAGGCTATGTATTGATTACCGGCAGTTGAATAAAGTGACTGTGAAGAATAAATATCCGTTGCCTAGAATTGATGATCTGTTTGATCAGTTGAAGGGAGCAGGAGTATTTTCTAAGATTGATCTCAGATCAGGGTATCATCAGTTGAGGGTAAAGGATGTAGATGTGCCCAAGACTGCATTCAGGACCCGGTATGGGCATTATGAGTTCCTAGTGATGCCCTTTGGCCTAACAAATGCACCAGCGGCATTCATGGACCTTATGAACCGTATCTTTCATCCACACTTAGATCGGTTCGTAGTGGTCTTTATTGATGATATTTTGGTGTATTCCAAGACCAGGGAAGAACATGATGAGCATTTGAGGATTGTTCTGCAAACCCTGAGAGAAAAGAAGCTGTATGCTAAGTTGTCCAAGTGTGACTTTTGGTTGAATGAGATTGCATTCCTTGGACACATAGTGTCACCGATGGGATTAGGTGGATCCCAAGAAAATAGAAGCGATGATGGAATGGAAGCCTCCCGAAATACAATCGAGGTCAAGATTCTTGGGTCTAGCTGGGTATTACAGAAGATTTGTAAAGGGATTTTCCTTAATAGCTGCTCCAATGACCAAGTTGTTACACAAAAATGTCAGATTTGACTGGAATGACAAGTGTCAGACCAGTTTTGAGAAATTGAAGGCTATGTTGACAGAGGCACCAGTGTTAACACAGCCAGTGTCCGGAAAGGACTTTGTGGTCTATAGTGATGCCTCACATAATGGGTTAGGGTGTGTATTGATGCAAGAGGGGAAAGTGATTGCCTATGCTTCCGCATACCTAAGGCCGCATGAATAGAATTACCCTACCCATGATCTAGAGCTCGCGGCAATTATCTTCGTGATCAAGATATGGAGGCATTACTTATGCGGTGAAAAGTGCTACATTTACACGACCACAAAAGCACGAAATACTTGCCAACCCAGAAGGAGCTCAACCATAGACAGATGCGATGGATTGAGTTCCTGAAGGACTATGACTGTGTAATTGACTACCATCCTGGGAAGGCAAATGTAGTTGCTGATGCTTTGAGCAGAAAATCCATGACAGCCTTGAGATCATTGAATGCCCGTCTATCTTTGGTTCGAGATGGAGCTATTTTGGCTGAGTTGCAAGTGAGGCCAAACCTACTACAGCAGATTTTAGATGGGCAAAAGGCAGATGAAAAGTTAATGGCTATTATGAGCAAAATCTCAGAGGGAAAAGCAACTGACTATGAGGTGAAAGCAGATGGGTGTCTGCACTACAAAGGAAGACTGTGTGTACTAGATGATGGGGAATTGAAGACCAGTATTCTAAAAGAGGCACACACCAGTGTATATGCTATGCACCCAGGAAGTACAAAGATGTATCATGACCTGAAGCTTCAGTATTGGTGGCCTGGTATGAAAAGAGATATAGGTGACTATGTGACTAAATGCTTAACATGTCAGCAAGTTAAGGCAGAACATCAAGTTCCATCAGGTTTGCTACAGCCTATACGCATACCTGAATGGAAATGGGATCGGGTCACCATGGATTTTGTAAGTGGGCTACCTCTCACCCGGAAGAAACATGATGCAGCATGGGTGATAGTTGATAGATTGACAAAGTCAGCACACTTTCTGCCAGTTAGGACTGACTACTCACTGGAGAAGTTAGCAGAATTGTATATCAGTGAGATAGTTAGACTGCATGGAATTCCACTTTCCATCATATCTGATCGAGACCCAAGGTTTACATCGAGATTTTGGAAGAAGTTGCATGAATCCTTGGGTACACAACTCCACTTCAGCACAGCTTTCCATCCTCAGACGGATGGGCAATCCGAAAGAGTAATCCAGGTAAACAATTGAAACCAATGAAATTGATACAAATATTGAATTGAAATGATAACAATAACATGAAATATATGTCAGGTCCTTGAGGATATGCTGAGGAGTTGTGTCATTGAGTTTGAGGGAAATTGGGATAGATACCTCCCACTGGCAGAATTTGCATACAACAATAGCTACCAAGCTAGTATCCAAATGGCCCCATATGAAGCACTGTATGGGAGAAAATGTAGAACTCCAGTGTCTTTGGACTGAATTGGGCGAAGACAAATCGGTAGGGCCGGACACAGTGAAACAGGCTGAGGAGAAGGTAAAATCAATCAAAGCCAACTTAAAGGTTGCCTCAGACAGACAGAAGTCTTATGCCGACCTGAAGAGAAAAGAAATAGAATATGTGGTTGGTGACAAAGTGTTCCTCAAGGTGTCACCGTGGAAGAAAGTACTGAGGTTTGGAAGAAAAGGTAAGTTAAGCCCTAGGTTCATTGGCCCATATGAAATCATCGAACGTGTGGGTCCAGTGGCCTATAGGCTAGCTTTACCACCAGAGCTGGACAAGATTCACAATGTGTTTCACGTATCCATGCTCAGAAGATACCGCTCAGATCCTTCACATGTCATCTCCAGAGAAGAAATTGAAATATAGCCGGATTTGACATACGAAGAAGAACCTCTACGGATCTTGGCTCGGGAAGTGAAAGAGTTGAGAAACAAGCAAATTCCATTGGTGAAAGTGCTATGGAGGCACCACAACACCGAGGAGGCAACTTGGGAAAGTGAAGAGACAATGAGGCAACAGTTCCCTCAACTGTTTGCATCAGGTAAATTTCGAGGACGAAATTTAAATTAGAGGGGAAGAGTTGTAACACCCTCCCGATAACCACTCCGTACATCCTCATCGTCCTGACCTGGTCGGTCTGGATAGCTAGAATGTCCGGAAAAATATTTAAACTAAAGTCAGGAACCATAATTAACTCAAAAATTAATAAGAAAAATTTAGTAAAAATTTTAGAAATAAAATACAACCAAGTAAAACGAGCCGGTGCCCAAGTAATGAGTAACCGGAGGGAAGTTGCGGTTCTCGCAACGAGGAGCCCTAGACCCGGGGGAAAAATTATAAAATAATTTTTGGGACTCCAGAGAAGGGTTATTGAGGTTCCTATGGCATTAGAATGCCAAGAAAATACCTAGAAAAATTTTTCAATCGGTACAGACAATTTTGACCCGTTAAGCCAAACGGAGGGCATTTTGGTCATTTCACCTTCAGAGGTGATTTTTGGCCGACTTGTCCAGTTAAGTAAATAATTAATATGACATAAAATATGAAGAAATATTACTAGAAATTAAATTGAAATTGAGTAGTGATGAAAAGAAAAGAAAAATCAAGAAAAGCTCATTTATGACATCTTGATGATGTCATTTATAAACTATGACCAATCACAATTAATCTACCATTTGACTAAACTATTAAAAGACATAAAAGAAGACCAAAATAAGAAAGAAATTGCAGCAGCCACCCTCCCCAAAAGACCAGCCGAAACTCACCTCTATAGCCACCTCCATTCAAGCTTTTTCAAGCTTTAGATCTCCATCATTTCCACCATATTTCCCTAACCCCTCTTCATTAAAACTTTACCCCACACCTTAAACAAGCTCTTGGCAGCCAACAAGAGGAAGGAAATTGAAGTTTGGGACTTGGAAAAATTCTGCCACTTGAGGTTAGTGCACCTATATCCATTAAACTCTTTATTTTCATGGTTTGGGACTTGAAACTTAGTGAGAATTGTGATTTAAATGAACATAAACCTATGTGTTTGAGCTTGTGAATTTCGGCTACCCTAGCTATGGAATAGAAGGGAGTGTTTTTATGAGTTTGAAGTGAATTAGAGTTATGTTGGAAGTTTATAAATACAAGAACAATGATTAAAAAGCAAACTAAGACATATTGTATAAAAACATGGATTTGAATTAGGGTTTTGTGAGCAAAATGTAAACTTGGTTTAGGAAATTATTAGAGAGCATTTTAATGGTCAATTAGTGACCATTTTAGGTAATTTGACCAACAAATGGACTGAAGAATGGGATTCCAAAGTGAGGTTGCAGGCTGCCCTAGGACAGTAGCATAGGGACTGAAATTTCAGTCCACTTGCACTACCATAACTTGGGCTGTGTTAGTCCAATTGGTGTTTGGCCAATTGGACATGAAACTAGGCTTATAATGGCACATTTTTGCTGAAGAAACCATGCCCAAAAGACCAAAGCAAGAGGACCAAAACTTGGCCCCAATCCGGATACCCTGCAACTGGTTCTGCAGAATTGACCAAATGAACAGTAACTGTTCATTTGGCCATAACTCACTGTAGATATGGTCAATTGACCTGAAATTTTTACACCAACAATTTAAGACATAGACAAACAACTTTCATGAAGGAACCTACCCCAAATTATGGCCAGAACCTAACCCAAATGGCAGTGGAAGTTACTGTTCCTGTTACTGCAGATATGGTATTTTCTGCAGAATGGGAATCCGGCCAGCTGTGGTTTTTGGACCATATCTGGAGCTACAAAATTCAAAATGGAGTGATTCAAAAACATAAATTCAACTAGACAAAATAAAGAAAAACTTTCATGTTTTACATTTCTTCAAATTCCCACAGTAACAGTGTCCAATGGAACAGTGAAGTTGACTCACCAAAACTGAAAATTCTGCTTGTGTTGGTTTACACATTGAAATGGTGTTAACACTTAATGCCAACAAGTTTTAAACACCAAATGTGGTATGTTGGGAGTGCCAAAGTCAATGTACATATTTTCTATCCAAAAGTCAACATTTTTATTGACCAATGAGGTGAATAGTAACACCAAAATTTGAAATTCACAAATTGAAGAATTTAAAAGTTTCAAATGCCCTAGTATACCTAATAAGATTGGTTTGGATAGTTTGACATGCCAATAGGATTCAGTTAGCAGTACTGCATATGGCAATATGCCATTCTGTGATTTCATGGCTTTTAGCCATTCTGACTTTGTATTGAGACTTGGCCTTGTGCCTGATATTATTTACAGCTTGTTAGCACTAATGATGCACACCGGGAGATGCATATGTGACCGATGGTGTGACGGCCCGAGGTACTAGGTACCCAGTGCCAGTTTACCCGTTATCCAGTCCAGTCATCTAGTGTAGGTTACTTGGGGCAACCAAATGAATAAAAGTGAACAACGTTAATGAAACAATGAATATATCTATACCAAACAAAGAAAGCATACACATTCTATACACATTCATTTTCTTGCTATTTTCTTCTATTATATTATTGCACCACTAAGCATTATTGCTTAGCGCGTTGCTTTTGCCACGCGTAGGTACTGGAGATCCCGATCGTGAGCCCAGTAGACCACAGACTGGGTGAGTCCATCCGGCAGTTCTGCTCAGTGTCCGTGTCACCTCGTCACCTGCAGTGCATTGGTAGGACACTAGATGTCATTTTGTCATTTTGTAATTAAATTTTTATTTTCTCATATGTATTTGGGATTATGTAATGTATTTTGAGGTTCATGTAAATAATAAAGATTTATGGTTATGTATGGAAGTAATTTGAGCTTTTAATTGTTATTTATATATATGAGAACCCTGAGAAATGGATGTTTGAGAAATGAAAAGGCTATTGAGAACTGAAATTGAGAAATATTGTTGAGTTTTTGATATTGAGACTCTGTTGATGAATTGAAGTTGGGTTTGTTTGAGAATTATTTGGAAGTGTTTTCACAGGTTCCGAAGAACGGTTTTCTCCATTTTTAGCCGGTACTCCGCCGGATTTTCTTTAAAATTTTCGGAACCTTAAATGAATAATACTTTTGATAAATGGCTTAAATAAATTGTATTTCATAAATTATATGCAAAAGCATGATATAAATTAATTGAGGAATATTAGAGTGTGCCGATACACCGTGTGGCATTACTTACTCGAGTATACTGTACACGGGTAAGGGGTGTCACAGATAGGGCTCACATTAAGCATATAATGTATTTTGTATATTTTAATTATTTCTTATGTTGTAATTCAAATTAAGAAATTGTATTGAATAAGTCTGTAATTTAATTAAACTGTATAATATGTAGACTGTGATTTTATGCAATTAGTTGCAAATTATGTATATTGATGAAATTGAGAATTTCGAAATAAAAGCTGAGTGTGATTATGAAAGAGACTGTGATTATGATTATTGAAACCATATGATATTTACTACACTAGTAAGATTTAATAAACAATGTTAATGCCTAAACCATTTTTGAATAAATGCATTAAGAACTGTAATGAAATTAGATAATATCAGGTGCTCCGGCACACCATGTGGCACGCTTGCTCGGCTACATTGTAGACGGGTGGGGAGTGTTACACTAAGAGATCAGGGGAGAGTTCTTACCCCAGTTCTCAACTTAAATTCTTAATGCACTAAGAGATTGGGAGAGAGTTCTTACCCAAGTTCTTGGCTTAAACTTTTAGTAAGACCTATTAAGAGATCAAAAGAGAGTTTTTACTCGAGTTTTCAGCTTAAACTTTTAGTAAGAAATATTAAGAGATCGGGGGAGAGTTCTTACCCGAGTTCTCAACTTAAGTTCTTAATACACTAAGAGATAGGGAGAGAGTTCTTACCCAACTTCTCAGCTCGAACTTAAAATATATCAAGAGGCTGGGAGAGAGTCCTTTCCTAAATTCTCAACAAAAATTCTAATAAAATATTTCAGAGCGGGAGAGAGTCCTTCCTCCTTTAATCTTAATATTTCTGTTACTAAACTCTCTCTATATGTTTTAAACAAGGGATCGGTGGGAGAGTTCTTCCAAAGTACCGAGAGTATTATGTTGAGGCCCGATGGAAGGTCCTTTTCAAAGCGCTCATACTTATGAAGCAAAATTTCCTCAAAAAATATCATAACTTCAGTATTCATATTAATTCTCAAAATACCTATTGTACAACATCCATTCATTGAAGGATCATCTCATGTACTTGTGTTCTTGAGCAACCCGTGATAGTGAAATATTAAATATTCCTTTTATCCATTAAAAAGGATTAACATCATCATTCACCCCCCCCCCCCTAAACTATCAACTTATAAAGAACACCTCAATAAATTCGCTCACCCTCATCGAGGGACGAGGTAGGGAGCCTAACACCTTCCCTACCCGTATGTGGACTCCGAACCTAGAATCTCTGTTTTCGAAGTGGTTCTTAATTTATTTTCACGGATGGTTTTCTTTACTTTTCCCTCAAAATTAAAGTGGTGACTCCTCACTTTTCCCACTTCGATGAGCATCGTCCGGCGACTGCAAAGTCCTTGTAAAAATGTGGTAGCACTTTTCTATGTATTTGGGTTTTTGGTGAGACCAGGGTTCCCTAGCTTGTATTGTAACACCCTTATGTTCGGTGGTGCGTTCTACTGTTCTGGTGACTAGTGTTGTCTGGACAGCTAGAATGCCTAGAACTACACTTGGATATGAGTGAGGAGACATAAAATAATGAAATACAAGAAAAGAAAATACAAGAAAAATAAAGGAAAAATAATAGCAATGAAATGTAACCAAGTTAAACGAGCCAAGAACCCTAGCGATAGGTGACCGCACTGGGAAGTCGCGGCGTGGGCCGTTGACTAGCTCTGGACCGCGGGGAACCCTAAAAATATTTTTAGGACTTAAATAAATGTCTATTGAAGTATAAATACCATTAGAAATATCAAAGAAAAATTAATTAATTAGTACAAAGAAAAGTGAGAAATCGAGAAAACGACAAAACTCGGTGTTACCGAAAAATCGAGAATGCAACCCGAATAGGGGCATTGTGGTCATTTGACACCCCGAGTTGTCTTTTGACCTAAATTTCCATTAAAAATACATGATATTACACTTAGAAAATGTCATGAAAAATTAAATTGGTGGTACATAAATCAAATAGCAAAAATTAGGAGTTAAATGTGGAATTTGAAAACTTTAGAATATTAAATACTTAAATCTCCACTTAGTGGTCCAATAATACCTAAAGTGGACCATTAATCTTCATCTTGGACAGCAAAAACACACTTTCTTCAAGCTCTCAAAATCCAGCCAAAAATGGAAGAAAGAACCTCCATGGCCGCATTGTTTACAAGCTCCATGCAAGCATGATCCAACCATGGAAACCTCAAGCCTCCTTCATTAAAAGTTGTCTATACACCTTGGGCCGTAGATAGACAGGAAGAAGATCAAGTTTAGTCAAGGTTTTGAAGAGTTTCCAAAGTGGTAAGTAGGTATTTTTGATGCATGCTTCATTAAAGTTTGTGTGGATGTTATGGGTAGTTGAATTGTGGAAAGATTTTTGGAGTTTGATGCTTTCTGGGAGAGTATATTTTTGGCAGCCATGGAAACTCCATAAGAACAGTTTGTCCTTGCATGTAAATGGTAGATTAAAGTGTTGATGAAGTGTTTATATGTGTAGGAATAAATTGGGTGATGTATACTAAGTATATGTAAAAGTATACTTGATTTTGGAAGCTTGGAAATTAATTCAAGGATAGGTACAATTCGGCAATGTGAAGTGTGGACCAAAATATGTTGCTCCATGGTTTGGTTTATGGAATATTATTGTTGAATTATGGTACTTGTTAAGGAAGCATGTATATATGTATAAGAGTTTGAGTTTGGACTTGTAAATGAGCTATATTATGTAGTTAAATTGTGTGTAATTTGGACTTGATAAATTCTGGACTATAATGTGTATATTGAGTGTGGTTATAAGCTGCCTAAATGACCAAAAATGTGTTGTGAAATGTGTTTATGTTATGGTACAAAACAGAAATGGCATGAATGTGTAACTTGGTAATGTTAAATGTGTCCTTTGATGAGTGATGAACAATGTGCAATAAGGCAGTGTGTGTTTACCCATGTACACAGGTTTTGATGTATGCATGTAATAATATGTATGTAAATTATTTGAGCAGTTGTATAAAAACTCTAGTAAAACATTTTGATATGTAATTAAATGTAAATTATTGTAAATGTAAATTTGAGTTTTCATTTACTTGAATAGTTTTGTAATATAAATTTTGAGTCTTGTAATCAATGAAATATTTCTTTTATGATAAGGTTGGTTTGAAAATAAATTGATTTGATTATTGAGATTGAATTGTGAGATGAAATAAAGTTTATTGGAGTTGTATTTGAGAAATTATATTGGAAGTGTGTTTCTTTGCAGGTTTTGAAGAACTATTTTATTTAAAATACAGATGGTACTCTGCCAAAATTTTTACAGAAATTACTAATAATTCAAATATGTTAGCTATTTCTCTTCAGTTCAAAAAAAAAAAATTTATAAGACCATATTTTAATCGATGATTTAAATTTCACGCAAATTGTTTTAAAATTCCTTGTAGTATATCTAATAGATTATCGGTAGGCGAAGTACGGTAATTCATTTAGCGTACTACGAGATCATATAACATCTTACGGGGGGAGTAGGGTGTGACATGTTTTGTGGTATCAAAGCAACGGTTTTGAAGTAAATTTTGAACTGTGAATTTGAAATCTTATTGTCGGTAACTACAACTGCTCAAATGTTGAATACATATAGTACATTTACATCATAAATATGAACTAATGGAGAAAAATCTCCTTGTGTTGGTTGTACAGGAATAGAAAATCTTGTGAAAAGATATGGAAGAGAAGAATGAGATAATAGAATAGTCCGTGATGGCACAAGTACAAGTTGAGGCCCCAGGTCCTTAGAGTGTCGAAGGCTCGACTGTACCAGTTTTACCGATACAAATTACTGCACAAATGGCCCAGTAAATGGCCACTTTCTTTCAACAAATGGCTGATACTCTGTCAGCTCAAGCTCAAGCACAAACCCAACCCCCACAAGGGCAGTGTGAAATAGAGAAGAGGGAGAAACCTATGGGTCAGAGCTCGAATAGTAATTTGGGGAAAAGAAAAGAATTTGAGGAACCTTGAGCTCAGGGATATGACAGAGGCGGATCATCAAGGCAGAGAACACCAAGATCTAGTCGTCGAACAACCAGAAGTTCCTATTCTGCCCGTTTCTACCATGTTTGTGGTAAGCTACATGGAGGTATTTGTCGTAAGGCCTCTGGAGCCTGCTACAATTGTGGAAAGCTTGGACACTTTGTTAGAGATTGTACTAGAGCACCTCGATGTGCTCTCCGGAGTTCACAGACCGTTAGTCAAAGTCGTGATAGAAATAGAGTTGGCACTCCTCACCACTATAACATAGTGAATCAACCCGAATATAGTAGCGCACCAGTCAGAGCGTCCACTATGCGCCAAAGAGAAAGAACAGAAACTTCGGATGTAGCTACTGGTAAGTTCTTAATTTTTGAAACAAACAATTAGTTATTATTTGATTCTAGCACTACTTAGTTATATGTTAGTGTTAGAACTATATGTTCTGTTGCTATTCCTTTACATGGGAATGAATTTTGATGTATTAGTGACTAGTCTTTTAGGATAAAAACTATAATAACAAGTATGTTTGACATTAATTTTGAAAGAATTGTTAGCTAAAAGTATTTTTTAAAAACACCATAAATTATAAAGCTAATTGGTGAGCCCACTTAATGTAAGGCAAGAGGACCTGAAAGTAAGTTACAGTAATAGAATTGCTCTAGATGAGGGCAAAGATGTTACTGTTAGTAATTGTCAAGGGAAATTGTAATCAGAATCGATTTAGGATATTAGTGGATTCGAGAAAGATAAGATGTTAGAAAACCTAGTCCATGAGGTTATAACATAGTAACTATGTAATATTCTCGATGTCTGTATTGTAAACTGCAGATTACAGTACCGACACAAGATTATTGTGTAGAGCTACATGCTTCCTCGTGGTACAATAAACTAAGAATATTTGTAAGTAATCTATAATTTGATATAGTTGCGCCCGAATAGAGTACTATTACAGGAAATAAATGTGAAAATTCTAGTAAGAAATTTAAAACTTCAGAACGAGCCTACCAAATGACTACACTTGTAAGGTAGCTAGAGTTAGTGACTCGGTTACATTAATGTGAATTACCTGTACGACAGTAATTGCTATAAGCTAAGAGATGTCAGTACGACTTATCATCCCCAGACGGATGGACAGTCGAAACAAGTGATTCAGGTAAATTTTGAAACTCATTGAGTTTCTATAAATAATGAAATGAAATGATAATAATAACCTGTAAAATGTAATAAACCCTCGAGAATATACTAAGAACTTGTGTCCTTGAATCGAGGGAAAATGGGACAGATACCTTCCACTAACATAATTTGTATACAATAATAAGTGTCAAGCTAGCATATAGACGGCACCCTATGAAACACTGTAAGGGAACGAATAACTATGAATTTTGTGATGAGACTTCTGAAGACACAGAATAGTCATGATGCAGTATGGGTTATAGTTGACAGACTGACCAAGTCTGCTCAATTTTTGCCAGTCCGGATGGACTATAGTCGGAGAGATTGGCCAGATTATACATAAATGAGATTGTAAAACTGCATGGAGTGCCAGTATTGATTGTATTTGACAGAGATCCTAGGTTCACTTCTAGATTTTGGGGTAGTCTTCAGAGAGCCCTAGGAACTAGATTGAACTTCAGCACGACATTCCACCCACAGATAGATGGTGTGACACCCCTTACCCGTCTACAGTATATCCGAGTAAGATATGTCACACAGTGTACCGGAACACTCTATTTTATCTCAATCATTTATATTCTTCCTTAATTTATTTTTATCATAGTTTTGAATATAATTTGTGAAATACAATTCATTTAAGTCATTTACAGAAATTATAATTTATTTGAGGTTCCGAAAATTTTATAGAAAATCCGACAGAGTACCGGCTAAAAATGGAGAAAACAGTTCTTCGGAACCTGTGAAAAACACTTCCAATAATCATTTCCAATCATTCTCAAACTCCAATAGTCATCAAAATCTCAATATTTTTCAACAACATTTCCATTTCTCAATCATTCATTTCTCATGGTATTCACATATAAGCAATAAATAAATACTCAATTTTCCATTCATAAATACAATTTTCACTATTTACATTAACATCAAAATACATGCCATAAATCTCAATTACACATGAGAAAATAAAAGTTAGTTACAAAATACCCAAAATGAAACCTAGTGTCCTACCAATGCACTGACGTCGGTGAGGTGACACGGACACTATGCAAAGCTGCAGAAGGTCTCACCTAGTCTGTGGTCTACTGGGCTCTCGGTCGATCTCTCCAGAATCTACGTGTGGAAAAAGCAATGCGCTAAGCGATAATGCTTAGTGGTGCCAATAATAAAATAAAAAGAAATAACAGAAAATAAATATGCAGTGAATGTATTGATGTCTCATTGCAAATAAATTTTCGTTGAGTATTTGTAGACTTACTTATTTTGTACTTGTTATATTCATTATTTCATTAAATTTATCCACTTTCATTTTTGGTTGCCCAAGTAACCTATACTGGATGACTGGACTGGATAAACGGGTAAACTGGCACTGGGTATCAAGTACCTCGGGCCGTCACACCATCGGTCACATATGTATCTCTCGGTGTGCAACAGAACAGCTAATAAGCTGTAATAACATTAGGCACAAGGCCAAGTCTCAACACAATGTCAGAATGGCTAAAAGCCATGAAATCACAGAATGGCATATTGCCATATTGCCATATGCAGTACTGCTAACTGAACCCTATTGGCATGCCAAGCTATCCAAACCAATCTTGTTAGGTATACTAGGGCATTTTACACTTTTGAGTTTTACAATTTTTGAATTTCAAGTTTTGGCATTACTATTCACTTCATTAGTCAACCAAAATGTTGACTTTTGCATAGAAAATAGGTACATTGGTTTTATTACTCCCAACATACCACATTTTGCATTCAAATTTTGTTGGTATTGGTTGCGAATACCATTTCTAAGCTTAAAGTTAATTAAGCAGAATTTTCAGTTTTGATACCTTATTTTTACTGTTCTATTAGTCATTTTTGCAGTGGGAATTTGGCAAAATGATCAACATGAAAGTTGTTCCTTATTTTGTCTAGTTAAATTTACTTTTTTGAATCACTCCATTTGGAGTTTTGTAGCTTAAGTTATGGTCCGAAAACCACAACTAGCTGGATTAGAATTTTTCTGGACTGACCATATCTATAGAGCAGTGAATAGTGACTGCAACTCCCTTGTTGGATAGGTTATGGTCATAATTTGGGGTAGGTTTCTTCATGAAAGTTGTTGGTCTATATCTTAACTTATTTATGGTAAAATTTCAGGTCAATTGGACCATTCTACACTAAGTTATGGCCAAATGACCAAACACTATTCATTTGGTCATTCTGCAGAAACAGATTGCAGGTCACCGGGATTGGGGCAAGCTTTTGGTCAACTTGGTTTGGTCTTATGGGCATGGTTTCTTCACCAAAATTGTGCCATTATGTGTCTAGTTTCATATCCAATTGGCCAAACACCAATTAAACCTCTACAATTCAAGTTATGGCTGCCCAAACCTGATGGACTCATGTCCAATTCTGCAGGTCACCTAGGGCAGCCACACTAAACCTAAATCCCATCACTAAACACACTTTATTTCTTGTTTACCAATAACCAAATGGTCACTAATTGACTATTAAAACTCATTTTCATCATTATATGATCAAAGTCTCAATTTCATGCTCAAACCCTAACTCCAACAACTAAAATTTTCATACACATACAATCCATGGTTTACAACACCAAAATCATGTTCAATGGCAGCCATACACAAAATTTTTAGAAGAATTTGACACTAACCTTGACTTAGGCAGTTTCCAAAGCTTCACAACTTCACTTTCTTCCTTTCTTTTTGCTTTCCAAAGCTTATTCTAGGTGTAAGGATGAGTTTTTGTGAAGGGAGACTAGGATTTTGAGGTGGCTTGGAGGGTGATTTCAAGCTCACCATAAGCTTTCATGGTGGTTGGGGTGGGAAGGGTGACGCCTGGTTTTTCTTGAGGAAGAAAGCAGATGGCTTTTGTTTATTTTTTTACCTCCTTTTACCTCTTTATATTTGTTTTAAGTTGCTTGGTTAAATGTGATTGGTAGAGAAGGGTTTAATGACATCATATGATGTGAAAATTGGCATATTCTTTCATTTTCTTTTCCTTTCTTCTCTACTCATTTTCAATTTAATTTTTAGCAATATTTATTCATATTTTATGTCATAATAATTATTTACCTAACTGGACAAGTCGGCCAAAATTCATCTCTGAAGACGAAATGACCGAAATGCCCTCCGTTTGGCTTATTGAGCCAAAATTGTCTGTACAGACTGAAAACTTTTTCTAAGCATTTTCTTGGCATTCTAATACCATAGAAACCTCAATGACCTTTTTCAGTAGTCTCAAAAATTATTTTATGAATTTTTTCCTGGGACTAGGGCTCCTAGTTGCGAGAACCGCAACTTCCCACTAGGTTACCCATCGCTAGGGTACCAGCTCATTTAACTTGATTGTATTTTATTTCTAAATTTTTTCCTAAATTTTTCTTATTAATATTTCAGTTAATTATGGTTCCTCACTTTAGTTTAAATATTTTTCCGGATGCTCTAACTGTCCGGACCGACACCGATCACCAGAACAGTAAAATATACGAAATTTCTATAGGGAGGGTGTTACAAATGGCCAATCTGAAGAGAATAGATATTGAATATGCAGTGGGTAATAAGGTATTCCTTAAATTTTCTCCTTGGAAGAGGACATGAGGAGACAGCACCCACAGCTGTTCAGAAACTGATGCCAGGTAAAATTTCGAGATGAAATTTTATTTAAGGGGGGGGGGGGGGAATTGCAACACCCCTATGTTCGGTAGTGCGTTCTACTGTTCCGGTGATCAGTGTTGTCCGGACAGCTAGAATGCCTAGAACTACACTTGGATATGAGTGAGGAGACATAAAATAATGAAATACAAGAAAAGAAAATACAAGAAAAATAAAGGAAAAATAATAGCAATGAAATGTAACCAAGTTAAACGAGCCGAGAACCCTAGCGATGGGTGACCGCACCGGGAAGTCGCGGCGTGGACCGTTGACTAGCACTGGACCGTGGGGAACCCTGAAAAATATTTTTAGGACTTAAATAAATGTTTATTGAAGTATAAATACCATTAGAAATATCAAAAAAAATTTAATTAATTAGTACAAAGAAAAGTGAGAAATCGAGAAAACGATAAAACTCGGTGTTACCGAAAAATCGAGAATGCAACCCGAATAGGGGCATTGTGGTCATTTGACACCCCGAGTTGTCTTTTGACCTAAATGTCCATTAAAAATACATGATATTACACTTGGAAAATATTATGAAAAATTAAATTGGTGGTACATAAATTAAATAGCGAAAATTAGGAGTTAAATGTGGAATTTGAAAACTTTAGAATATTAAATACTTAAATCTCCACTTAGTGGTCCACTAACACCTAAAGTGGACCATTAATCTTCATCTTGGACAGCAAAAACACACTTTCTTCAAGCTCTCAAAATCCAGCCAAAAATGGAAGAAAGAACCTCCATGGCCGCATTGTTTACAAGCTCCATGCAAGCATGATCCAACCATGGAAACCTCAAGCCTCCTTCATTAAAAGTTGTCTATACACCTTGGGCCATAGATAGACAGCAAGAAGATCAAGTTTAGTCAAGGTTTTGAAGAGTTTCCAAAGTGGTAAGTAGGTATTTTTGATGCTTGCTTCATTAAAGTTTGTGTGGATGTTATGGGTAGTTGAATTGTGAAAAGATTTTTGGAGTTTGAAGTTTTAAGGGAGAGTATATTTTTGGCAGCCATGGAAACTCCAAAGAACAGTTTATCCTTGCATGTAAATGGTAGATTAAAGTGTTGATGAAGTGTTTATATGTGTAGGAATAAATTGGGTGATGTATACTAAGTATATGTGAAAGTACACTTGATTTTGGAAGCTTGGAAATTAATTCAAGGAGAGGTACAATTCGACAATGTGAAGTGTGGACCAAAATATGTTGCTTCTTGGTTTGGTTTATGGAATATTATTGTTGAATTATGGTACTTGTTAAGGCAGGATGTATATGTGTATAGGAGTTTGAGTTTGGACTTGTAAATGAGCTATATTATGTAGTTAAATTGTGTATAATTTGGACTTGATAAATTCTGGACTATAATGTGCATATTGAGTGTGGCTATAAGTTGCCTAAATGACCAAAAATGTGTTGTGAAATGTGTTTTTGTTATGGTACAAAACAGAAATGGCATGAATGTGTAACTTGGTAATGTTAAATGTGTCCTTTGATGAGTGATAAACAATGTGCAATAAGGCAGTGTGTATTTTGGCTTAGAACCTTTAGTGTGTGGCTCCAATTGGTATGAGATCAATTGGAGGTGAAACTAGGCACAAAAAGTGCCAACTTTCATGAAGGAAGCTTGCCAAAATTCTGCTTGGAAGGTAACTTGAAAAATGACCAAATCCGGATTAGTGCATTTAAGGCTTGAAAATTGACCATTTGGGCAGCAGTTAGTGTTTTGGCCATAAGTTACTCAAAACAGGTCCAATTGACCTGAAATTTTTACCATGAATAGTTGAGACAAATATTTAGAATTCTGATGAAGACACCAAAGCCCAGAAATAACCATAAGCAAGTCAAATAGCTTGCATAAATTTGGATCCAAAAACTGGCCGAACCGAAAGTGGCCTAAAAATGACATAAAGTGACCATTTTGATGCTTTTTGACCAACATTAGTAGATTGACCATAACTTGGTCTACATAACTCAGAATGACCTGAAATTTTGCCCTGCGTGCAATAAGACATAGATCTACAAGTTTTTTGTTTTGACCAAAACCCGAAAACGGAGGGAACTAGGTCATCCGGCTAGGTCAAATTGGTATACCGGAATCTGACAAATTGCAATAAAATGCAGTATAGATGGAAATGAATTTGGTAACATGTACCAATATAAAAAGGCTACAGATGTGACATATTGATAACATTAAAACCTAATTCACCTAGAATGCATCGAGGGTCAACAACTTAGGTTGACTAAGGAAATAATAGAATTCAATAAGTTATTTTTTAAGCATTATCATTAGAGACAGTTTAAATGAGTACTGAAACACTTAAAATTGTGTGTTTTAGTTAGCAAAGACTCAGGGAAGGGGAAGGAAACACTGAGTCAGAGCCAATAGATAGTTATTAGAGGTTTGTGCACAACTTGTTTTTAATTGATTTTGTTCTGAATATTTCATATGATTAAATGACACATTTTTCTTATGTATTATGTTTAACAAGCATTGGATTTAATTCAATGATTATTGAAATTTTTATAGTATGTATGAATTTATCTTTGTGAAATGGTATTTCAATGAGTGTTAAGCATTATTGCGAATTGAATAAATTATGTTTTGGAAAATTGTGATAGAACATGTTTTGAATTGTGATGTGTAATTTGCATGAAAAAATGCAAATTTATGATTTGAATTGTGATGAGCATAAAAATTATTGGATATTAGAATTGACTTTGAATCGAATTGTATTGTGATTTATGCTCACTAAAAGGATTGTTATATTGTTTTATATCTCACTATAGATGCTTGAGTAGGTTATTGCCCGTCTCTCTCATTTGTTGAGAAGACAATGGAGTTAGTTGTGTTTTGATTACCATGGTACGTGCATAGGCTTAGATTCTCCTCTTATTAGAGGTTAGATCTAAGTTCTTATTTGTTATGGCCCTTTCGGAAGATTCATTATTGTGATGTGTACTATGCACGATGATTCGACCTCCCCAACCATAGGGGGTTAGAATTCGATTTGACCTCCTTGACCATAGGGAGATAGAATCACCCCGAAAATGGCCCTTGCGGATTAGTCTTGCATAGTTAGTGAGATGCATAATGGTTTTTGAGATACAGAATGGTTTTGAGATGCAGAATGGTTTTTGAGATACAGAATGGTTTTTGAAAAACAGAATGGTTTTTGAGATACAGAATGGTTTTTAATATACAAAATGGTTTTTGAGATACAGAATGTTTTTGAATAGTAAAGAATTGTGATTTCAATTATGATTTATGTATAATTAATTTTGTTGGAATTACCTTAAATGGTTAGTTATGATTTGATAAATTGAATTTCAGGATCAAAGTCATTTTATACAAATGATTTACATTATTGGCAATGAATATTTTGAGTTTTGGAGTTTGATGAGTATTCAGATTTCCAAATTATGTGCTGTAAATTTTATCAATGTATATTGTACTATGTTTTAAATTATAGTTGTGCACCACTGAGTTCACCACTCAGCGATAGCTTTGTATGCTGTCGTAGGTGAAAAGAGCATAGAGCAATTGAGTATGCTTCTTTGAAGAGACATTCAGATCAGCTCCAGGTTTACCCATGTACACAGGTTTTGATGTATGCATGTAATAATATATATGTAAATTATTTGAGCAGTTGTATAAAAACTCTTGTAAAACATTTTGGTATGTAATTAAATGTAAATTATTGTAAATGTAAATTTGAGATTTCATTTACTTGAATAGTTTTGTAATATAAATTTTGAGTCTTGTAATCAATGAAATGTTTCTTTTATGATAAGGTTGGTTTGAAAATAAATTGATTTGATTATTGAGATTGAATTGTGAGATGAAATGAAGTTTATTGGAGTTGTATTTGAGAAATTATATTAGAAGTGTGTTTCTTTGCAGGTTTTAAAGAACTGTTTTATTTAAAATACAGATGGCACTTCGCCAAAATTTTTATAGAAATTACTAATAATTCAAATGTGTTAGCTGTTTCTCTTCAGTTCAAAAAAAAAAAATTTATAACACCAAATTTTAATCGATGATTTAAATTTCACGAAATTTGTTTTAAAATCCCTTGTAGTATATCTAATAGATTATCGGTAGGCGAAGTACGGTAATTCATTTAGCGTACTACAGGATCACGTTACATCTTACGGGGGAGTAGGCTGTGACATGTATGACCGCTCTATTGTTATCACAGTAAAGAGGAACTACTGACTCAATGGAAGGAACTACTATAAGTTCTGTCATGAACTTCTTTATCCAAATAGCCTCTTTTACAGCATCTGATGCAGTAATGTACTCGGCTTCTGTAGTGGAATCAACAGCGTACTCTGTTTGAAACTTTTCCAACTAACTACGCCTCCATTACAAATGAACACAAAACCAGAGGTAGACTTTCTATCATCGATATTTGATTGAAAATGAGAATCAACCATCCAATTGTAGGTCGCCACCTCCATAAATCAAGAATAAATCCTTAGTTTTTTTCAAGTACTTAAGGATATTCTTGACAGCTATTTAGTGTTCCAAACTTGGATTGGATTGAAACCTGCTAGTCATACTAACAACATTGAATACATCATACTTCCAATAGCCGAGGCATATGGAATCTTGGCCATTTTGTCTCTTTCTTGCATTTGGAGACATCTCTTTAGAAAGATGGATATGGTAACAATCCTCTTTTGGAATCAAGCTTGTTAAACCTCTTTAACACATTTTCCAAGAATAGACTTTGGGATAAACCAATTATTTTTTTCACTGTATCTCTATAGATGCGAATTCTAAGAATATAGGTTGCTTCACCTAAGTCTTTCATAGAGAATGTATTTGACAACCATACCTTGACAGTTGTCAACATACCTATGTCATTGCCTATCAACAAAATGTCATCTACATATAAGACAAGGAAAATGACAGCACTCTCACTAACCTTCTTATATACACATGGCTCATCCACATTTTTTATAAAACCAAATGATTTAATTATTAGTAGTATGCCCTAGAGTATATCATTTAGTATGTATCTTGTACATGTTTTATGAATAAAAGGCATTTTCACTTTTCCATTTACATAATATATTTATGTGTAATAGAAAAAGTCCATTGATATTTTGTTAGAAATTCTATTCTTAAGTTGTTAAGAATATGAGTGACAGTATTTCTAGCACAAAGTATCATAAATTGGTTCATAATTGAGGATACATCACAATAAGGACATGACTTATCCAGAAAGATTATAATCATGTTTGTTCCCAAGTTATTTATATGAGATGTAAATAAGATGGAATGGTGAGTCTCATGCCATATAACAAACATGATAAGCACTTATATATGATAAGTAGGTCAAACCAGTGACATTTATGACAAGCACATAGAGTTTACTCTTGTCAATATATTGTCATAAATCATATCAGTGCATATAATCTTTGGACCTGAGATAGAATAATTATCTTGTATATAGGTGGTTTGAGTTTGATACTGCTTTCATACTTGTATGGTGTATGGGTATATAGGCATGTGTTGGCTCCTACTAGTTATATATGGAGATAAGTGTTGATCAAGATGGAGTCTGTTCCTCTAAGTAAACAGGGATAAAATCCTATGTTCATTTAATTGTTCTTGATGTTTCAAGTTCCTAGCCAGGACAGATAGATTTAATCAGAAAAGAGTTTCTGATGAGAAAATCTTTTAATCAAGAACTGGAATTAAAAGAGAACATAATATTCATAGCAAATGGGGTTTGACATAAACCATGACTCCAGCTTGAGTTGGGATTTTTTAACAGAGAGATTCTAGTGCATGGTAACATATGATTATAAGTTCATTTAATATAAACCTTATTACTAATTGGGTGGCCATGGCATGCTATGCTAGGTGTTAACTGTAACATCCTCCCGGTAGCAACTCCGTACATTCTACTGTTCCGGTGACCGGTGTCGGTTCGGACAGCTAGAATGTAACACCCTCCCGGTAACCACTCCGTACATCCTACTGTTCCGGTGACCGGTGTCGGTCCAGACAGCTAGAACGTCCGGAAAAATATTTAAACTAAAGTCAGGAACCATAATTAACTCAAATATTAATAAGAAAAATTTAGTAAAAATTTTAGAAATAAAATACAACCAAGTAAAACGAGCCGGTGCCCAAGCGATGGGTAACCGGAGGGAAGTTGCTTCGCAACGAGGAGCCCTAGATTCGGAAAAATTATAAAATAATTTTTGGGACTCCAGAGAAGGGTAATTGAGGTTCTCATGGCATTAGAATGCCAAGAAAATACCTAGAAAAAATTTTCAATCGGTACAGACGATTTTGACCCGTTAACCCAAACGGAGGGCATTTTGGTCATTTCGCCTTCAGAGGTGATTTTTGGCCGACTTGTCCAGTTGAGTAAATAATTAATATGACATAAAATATGAATTAATGTTGATGAAAAATTTATTAAAAATGAGAAATGAAAATAAGAAAACAAAAGTAAGAAGAAAAGTAAGTAAATGGGAATTATGATGTCATTAAGAAAAACTATGACCAATCAAAATTTAGCCATTATTTGACTAACTAATAAAGAGATAAAAGAAGACCTAAACAATTAAAAAACCAGCTGCTTTCTTCTTCTTCTTCTTCCTTAAAAACGTGATCCTCTCTTCTTCCTCCCTCCATGAAAATTTTCTTTCATTACCTCCATTTCCCATGAGTTTCCACCACTAAACCCTAACCCCTTTCATTAAACCTTGACCATATCACTTGGAGAAGCTTTTGGCAGCCAAGGAAAGGAAGAAAAGTGAGGTTTAGGGCTTTGGAAATTCTGCCCAAACAAGGTTAGTGCATTTATACCCATTAAACTCTTTATTTCCATGATTTTGGACTTGAACTTAGTAAGATTTGTAGTTTAAATGAACAAAAAACCTATGGGTATGAACACTTGAATTTCGGCAGCCCTAATAGAGGAAGGGTTTTGAATATTTTTAATGGACTTAGCATGAGTTGAAGATTGTATTTAAGTTATATATTTACATAGATGTTTAACTAGGGTGCTAATGGAGGTTTATGGGTAAATTGCCTTGGACACTAGGGTTTTGAAGCATGAAAAATTGATTTGGCTTACCAACCTATTAAAGAACACTCTAATGGTCAATAAGTGACCATTTGAGGTATGTTGGCCACAAATTGAACTTAAAAATGCTATGGCAAAGTGAGGTTGCAGGCTGTCCTATGACAGCAGCATAGGGACTGAAAATTCAGTCCCTTTGCACTGCCATAACTTGGGCTGTGTTAGTCCAATTGAAGTTTGGCCAATTGGACATGAAACTAGGCTTATAATGGCACATTTTTGCTGAAGAAACCATGCCCAAAAGACCAAAGCAAGAGGACCAAAACTTGGCCCCAATCCGGAACCCTGAAACTGCCTCTGCAGAATTAACCAAATGAACAGTAACTGTTCATTTGGCCATAACTCATTGTAGATTTGGTCAATTGGCCTGAAATTTTTACCGCAACAAGCTAAGACATAGACAAAAAACTTTCATGAAGGAACCTACCCCAAATTATGGCCAGAACCCATTCAACCAAGTGACTCAAGTTACTGTTCATGCACTGTAGATATGGTAAATTTCTGCAGAATGCATATCCGGACAGCTTGGGTTTTTGAGCCATATCTGGAGCTACAAAACTCCAAATGGAGTGATTCAAAAAAGGAAATTCAACTAGACAAAATAAGGAACAACTTTCATGTTTTACATTTCTTCAAATTCCAACAGTAACAGTGTCCAATAGAACAGTAAAGTTGACTCACCAAAACTGAAATTTTCTGCTTGTGTGGGTTATACTTTGAACACTTAATGCCAACAAGTTTTAAACACCAAATGT
The DNA here is from genome assembly GCF_030052815.1 of Hevea brasiliensis. Taxonomy (NCBI): domain Eukaryota; kingdom Viridiplantae; phylum Streptophyta; class Magnoliopsida; order Malpighiales; family Euphorbiaceae; genus Hevea; species Hevea brasiliensis. The sequence continues at coordinate 79,391,356 of NC_079504.1, forward strand.
GGTATGTTGGGAGTGCCAAAGGCAAGGTACACATTTTTATTCCAAAAGTCAACATTTTTGTTGACCAATGATGAATAGTGACACCAAAAAAGTTGAAATTCATAAATTGACAAATTTAAGAGTTTCAAATGCCCTAGTATACCTAACAAGATTGGTTTGGATAGTTTGGCATGCCAATAGGGTATTGTTTTAGCAGTACTGCGAAAGGCTTTATGCCTGTATTCATGGCTTTATGCCCGTATTCATGGCTTTTATGCCCGTATTCATGGCTTTTATGCCCGATTATGTGATATCATGGCTTTTTAGCCATACTGACTGCATACGTGGTAGACGTTCTGCGTCCCATGGTATAACGGCCCGAGGCACCGCGGTGTCCAGTGCCAACGACCCGTTATCCAGTCCAGTCGTCCAGTATAGGTTACTTGGGCATGGAAAAGTATAACTGTAACTGAACTGATTGTTAAAGAAAATACGAAAATTAAATATCAGGAATGATTATGATAGAATACAAAGAAACTCAAGATCATGAAGAAAATAATTAACGAAATGCATGAAGAAGTTAATATCATAAAACATAATTAGCCCTCGACTAAACAACAAGTTAGTAATTATTCATTTCTTATGAACACAATAGCAAGGAAATTATTATTTTTTTTATTTGCATATTATATTTTCTTGTATTATTGGCACCACTAAGCTTTATGCTTAGCGCGTCGCTTTTGCAACGCGTAGGTACTGAAGATTTGGACAGAGGGCCCAGTAGACCACAGATTCGGTAAGGCAGTTCACAGTTCTGCATAGTGTCCGTGTCACCTCACCATCCACAGTGCATTGGTAGGACACTAGGTTTCATTTTGACATTTTGTAACTAATTTTTATTTTCTCATATGTATTTGGGATTATGTAATGTATTTTGAGGTTCATGTAAATAATAAAGATTTATGGTCATGTATGGTATTAATTTGAGTTTTAAATGGTTGTTTATATACGAGAACCACGAGAAAGGATGTTACGAGAAATGAAAAGGCTATTGAGAATCGAAATTTAGAAATATTGTTGAGTTTTGATTTTGAGTTTCTGTTGATGAATTTAAGTTGGGTTTGTTTGAAAATTATTTGGAAGTGTTTTCCACGAAGAAGCAGTTTTCTCCATTTTTACTGATTTTCATTAAAATTTTCGGAACCTTAAATGAATAAAAATTTCGATAAATGGCTTAAATAAATCATATTTCATAAATTATCTTCAAAAGCATGATACAAATTAAGTACGGTATATTATAGTGTGCCAGTACACAGTGTGGCCTTACTTACTCGGGTATACTGTACACGGGTAAGGGGTGTCACATTTAGTGGCCACACTATGTACTGGCACACTATAATATACCGTACTTAATTTGTATCATGCTTTTGAAGATAATTTATGAAATATGATTTATTTAAGCCATTTATCAAAATTCTTATTCATTTAAGGTTCCGAAAATTTTAAAGAAAATTCGAGTAAAAATGGAGAAAACTGCTCTTCTAACTCCGAAAACACTTCCAAATAATTTTCAAACAAACCCAACTTCAATTCATCAACAGAATCTCAATATCAAAACTCAACAATATTTCTAAATTTCAGTTCTCAATAGCCTTTTCATTTCTCAGAACATCCCTTTCTCAGGGTTCTCGTATATAAACAATCATTTAATACTCAAATTAATACCATACATGACCATAAATCTTTATTATTATCGGAACCTCAAATAAATTACAATTTCAATAAATGAATTATAATTCACAAGTTATTTTCAAAACTATGATAAAAATGAATTAAGATAACATAGAGTGCTCCGGCACACTGAGTGGCATAACTTACTCAGCTACACTGTAGTCGGGTAAGGGGTGTCACATTAACCATAATCTATGAGGCGCACAAAATGATTTAGAGAAATCATTTATGATAAAAAAGAATTCTGATGATATTAAGAGTTGATATCATGTCTCATTACTAATTAGTGATGAGCCTAGTAAGTCACACACATACACAAGTAATCACCAAATTAAATATGATTTAATTAATTAATTAAAGAGTTTAATTGATTAATTAAATAGGTTTGGTTTGCAATTAGATTGCAAAGTCCCTAGCATGGCTTGAAAGCAAATCTAGGTTATTGGATGTATAGTATAAGTTAAATTTATATTTAAAATGTATAGAGATTAATTAATTAATTTATATTTGATATAAATTGATTAGAAGAAGAGAAGTAATTATTTTGGGTTGAGAACTCAAAATTAAGACAAGGGTATTTTGGTCATTTCACAGGGTGACATGTGGCACCATGAGATGATGACACATGGCACTACACATAAGCTTGCCAAATGTCTTTTAATCATGTAAGATGATTAAAGTCAAGATTAAATATTGATTTGACACTTGGCACAATGTGATTGGGTCAATTAAAACCTAGAGCCAATCAGAAGGTGACATGTGGCAAGGGTTTTAAGTGGTGACCTAGCTATATAAGTGTAAGGATGAAAGAACAAAATACACAAGCTGCCATTCTCTCTTTTTCCTACCACCCTTGGCTACCCTCTCACCTCTTCTTCTTCATCTCTCATTAATTCAAAGAGATTAGCAAACAATCTCTTGAATTAAAAATACTAAAAATTGTTTCTAGTGTCCTGTTTACATCTGTAATCTCTTAAAAGGCAAAACTTAATTTTCTAATTCATAGAAAAAGCTTTAGAAGCTATTCAAGGGCTGCCATAGGTGATCTTGGTGTGGACAAGCTAGAGGGACAACATCTGGTGTCCTAAAGACGCATCCCAAAGGTGCCAAACACACTGCAGTGCATCAAAAGGTTAGTGCACTTATTCTTGATCTAATCTAGGGTTCTAATGGATTAATCTATTAATTCTAAAATCTTAAATGGAAAATGTAGATCCAAAAATATGTTAAAAGAGTTTTAATATGCTATTTATCATTGAAATCAAATAGATAAAAATAAATCTTGCATGATGCATGTGACCTTAGAAGAAATATTTTGAATTTCAATGATATAAACTTGTGTTTTTCATGCTTTCGCTCCTTCATTAATGGCTTCATCAAAATGGAAGTTCCAACTCCTCGAAGCTTGTTTCAACCCATAAATGGATCATTTTAGCTTGCACACCTTGGAACTATCTTGGGATTCAAAACTGCTAGGTTGTTCCATGAAAATGCTTTCATCAATGTTTCAATTGAGAAAAGCTATTTTGACATCCATCTACAAATTTCATAATCATAGTATGCAACTATTACTAATAAAATCCTAATTGATTTAAGCATCGTAACAGGCGAGAAAGTCTCCTCATAGTCGATTCCTTGCCTTTGAAGAAACCCTTTTGCATCTAGCCTTGCCTTATAGGTTTCTACCTTTCCATCAGAACCAAATTTCTTCTTGAAAACCCATTTATTTCCTATAGGTACAATACCTTCAGGTGGGTCAACAAGATCCCAAACTTGGTTCTTATACATGGAATCAATTTCGAATTTCATAACTTCAATCCATTTAGAAGAGTCTATATCTGATATAGCTTCTTCATAGGTAAAAGGATCATCTCTATGATCTATTTCTTCATGAGCAAATAACTCTTGTTCATCTACATGAAGAAAATCATATCTCTTTTGTGGGTGAGATATTATGGTTGATCTGCGAGGAATTATTGTAGATGTTTCATCAATAGGTATAGGTTGACTAGATGGATCTATATCCATTTGATTTGTTGGTTGGTCAGAATTCTCTAATTCTAACTCTAGTTGCCTTCCTTTGCCACCTTCTCGAATAAACTGTTGTTCAAGAAATATGGCATTTCTACTTACCACAACCTTTTGTGATGTAGGCAAATAAAAATAATGTCCAAAACTTTCTTTTGGATGTCCAACAAATCAACCCCTTTCTGATTTGGTTTCCAATTTATCAGTCTTCAGCTTTTTAATGTAAACTGGATAGCTGTAACACCCATATATGCATAGCTATGTGTAATACACTGTTTCGATTACCAATGTCGGTATGGACAATTAAGAAGATTAGAACTATGTTTAAGACACCTAAAAAAGCCCTGAATGGAAATAAATAGTGACTACTAGATAGTGAAGTATAAATAAGAAAAATAAAGCATAAAAGATTAAATGAGCAGGGGGTCACACTGATGGGTGTCCTTACTAGCAAGGGGCAAATTGGTCAATTCACCCTTAGAGGTGACTCATGACCTAACTATTCAATAAAATCTGAGAAATGAAAATTTTAAAATATAGAATTAAATTAAAGAGCTACGAAAAAGTAAAGGAAAAATAAAAGAAAAGTAAAATTTGATTAATGACATCACAAAGATGACATAAGCAATGACCTCAAAAATGAATTTCATTTAATTATTTTTTTACCAATTCAATTATGGGCATAAAATAAAATTAAAAAGTCATTTTTTTTACTTCTCTTCTTCTTGGTGTCGTGGTCTTCTTCTTCTCCCAACTCTCTATCTCTAAAACTCCATGGAAGCTTAATTTTAAACTTCATAAACCCCAAAAATTCCCATCAATTCCCCACTTGTTTTTTATTAAACCTTGCTCTTGCAACTTGAGAAGGAGATTAAAGAAGGAATTGTGAAGGGAAGTGGAGAAAATTGAAGAATTAGAATTCAAAGAAAAGGTTAGTAGTGAAATTCAATTTCACTCTTTAAATTTATGTTTATGTCGTTAAATTAACTTAGAAATTGTGAAAAATTCAAACAAATCAAACTTGTTAGACTCTTTGGGGATTTCGACCAGCACATAGGGAGTTAGGCTTTGCTTGAGTTTGATGAATTTAAAAGGTTAATTAAGTTGAATTAAGTATATAGAAGATGATTGTGCACTTTAATTGTACTAATTGAGCCATTTGCAAAAATTAGGGTTCTTGAGTTCATGAAATTGGGGGGAAATGGTCAATTGATGTAATTGACCCTAATTGAGGTTAGAAATGGTCAATTGTGACTAATTGAGATGTGTTGGAGTGATTAGAAGTGTAATGCAATTCGGATTAGAGAAGAGTATATTTTAGGTAGTATGACCTAGGTCCCTTTCAGGGACCAAAACTGTAATTCTGCCACCCCAATTGGTGTGAGGCTAATTGGATATGAAATTAGACACATAATGGCACAATTTTTGTGTTGAAACCATGCCCAGAAAATGACATTAAGATAGTGAACAATTAGGTCAAATCCGAGTAACGTACACCGCTACTGTACCAGACTGGCCAAATGAACAGTGTTTGTTCATTTGGCCATAACTTGGTGTAGGAAGGTCAAAATGACCTGAATTTTATACCTATTGAAATTTGAGACATAGCACTATAACTTTTATGAATAACATCAACCCAAATTCTGACTATAACTCATCCAAAAAGTGAGCTGCAGTCAGCACACCAAAACTGTCATAACTAAGAAAGTGCCCAGAATTTTGGCTTTGAACTAATCCGGCCAGCCTTAGAAAAATGACCATATCTTGGGATAAAAAACTCCAAATGGAGTGATTCAAAAAGGGAATTAAAGATAAGACAATAAGGAACAACTTTGATGAAGGACACTTAGCCAAATTCCCACAGTAACCAGACCAATGGAATAGTGCAAAACAGGGGATCAAAACTGAAAAATGGCAATTTCTCTTAGGAGAGTTAGAAATTAAAATGGCAACTATTGCCAACAAATAAGACACTCAAAATGTGGTATGTGGGTGTATTTGGAATCCACATACCTATTAAGCATGAGAAAGTCAATAATTTGACTTGAATAATACTATGAATAGTAACCCTGAAATGCAAACTTCAAAGAATATTATTTTAAGCAAATTAAGGCTAGAATTAAGTAGGTGTGAATTTATTTATTGGATTAATTATGAGATATGATACTGAAATACTGTAAATTACATGTTTCGGTTGAAAAGGACGTTCAGAAGCTAAAAGAACATTGAGTCAAGGCCTAGAGGCGACTCAAATCAGGTCTGTGCACAATAACTGTCAATTATTGTTTCCACCTTGAAAACTTGATTTATTATGTATTGTAAATGTATTGTATTAATTATGAATTTCGAGAACTATTATGTTGCCACTTTGTGAATGAAAATGTGACTTTGGAAATTGAGTGTATTTTGCATGTAATATTTGAATAAATTGTTTTAAATTGATTTCTGATTCACACTTAGCATGACAGTACCATATTATTCCTCCTCCATTTATGGGGTTGAGATCGATTATTTTTCCTCCCTCTCTGGCTTACCAGTTGAGGTCGAGATCGGATGAGTACTCATTAGCTAGCTAGCCACCTCCCTCATTGATTTCGATTAGTGAGGTTGTAGATTGCTTTGTCGTGGTATACAACACGACATTGATCAGAAATTTTGTGCCATGACTTAAGTTGTGTATGGATTGGCAATACTGTGTTTATTAAATTATTTGACAAAATTGTGTTATAAATGTGATTTGAAAATTGTGAAATGTGATTGTGTAATGTTTAAATTATGATTTGGCAATGAATGATTTATGTTCAGCTTTTTAAATTTTATTGTGCACCACTGAGTAAATTATACTCAGCGATAGCTTATTTTGCTGTCAGAGATAAAAGAAAGGAAAAGGCAGCAGAGTGAGCTGCTGAATTGACAAGGACCGCATTGACTTTTTGGTACGGGTATTATTTATACCCTTATAGTTTATTTTGATGTAAATATCATAGTGTCATATGTATTAATGTAAATTGAGCAGTTATACAACAAACTTGTAATAATATTATTTTTGAAATTTCTGTCTGTAAATTTAACTTGTGAATGTAAATTAACTATTTTAAATGCAATGTTGATGAGTTTATTTAATTGTTTTGAAAATATTGTGTGTTGAGAATTTTGAATTGCATTTGTGTTGATTGGATTGATTATGTGGATTTGAGTTGCATTGGAGGTTGAGATTTGTGAAGTGATTTATTGGAAGTGCTTTTTACAGGTTTAAAATTTTTGTTTTTCTCAATTACAGACGTCACTCTGCCAAAATTTTTATAAAATTTGTGAAAAAATAAAAGTTATCAAAATTTTTACCTAGTCTTTAAAATGAAATTAAAAGTTTTTAATACCTGTTAAAAGTGCTAACCACCTTCAAAAGAGATAAAATTGTTTTAGAATCCCTTGTGCTGTATTTAATGGGTTATCAGTAGGCGAAGTTTAGTAATTCATTAAGTATACTATGGGATCATGTTGTGCCTTACGAAGGGGTAATGTGTGAAATGTTTTAGTGGTATCAGGGCATGGATTTGAAATGAGTTTTGATTATGATTGTGATTATTTCTTTGGATAAGTACAACTACTCAAGTGTCCTAAATTGATACATATGACATATTTACATCATGAATATGCACTGACGGAGGTTAACCTCCTTGTATTTGTTATCAAGAAGTAAAAAATTATTGAAATTAGAATGGAAGAGGGAGATCATTCTGTTGAACAATCTATCGAGGCTGAGGCACAAGGGGAAGTTCCAGCACTCCAAAATGTGAGTGGGTCAGGCACTCCAGCTCCTCCTCAAGTGTTACAGTTTCCTACTCAGTTTGTACAATAGATGGCTGCGTTGTTTCAGCAAATGGTTGGGAACTTGCTAACACTAGCATAGACACAAACCCCTGCAACACAACCACAGCACCCAACAAGACAATATGAGAAGCTAATGAAATTTGGGGCTACTGAATTCAAAGGAATCGTGGATCCACTGGAAGCAGAACGGTGGTTAGAAAGGATGGAATGGGTGTTTAGGAAGCTACAGTGCGCAGAAGAGCTGAAGTTTCAGTACTCTGTTTCACTTCTACAAGGGGATGCCTATAAATGGTGGAAGACCATCCCCCACAGCCTGGTGGAACCTCCAGTCCTTACCTGGTCAGACTTCTTAAGGGAGCTTCGACAGAAATAGGTCCTTGATGCTTCTGTGGATATGAAATTGTAAGAATTTTTTGAGTTTTAAGCAAGGGGACAGAACCATAGCAGAGTATGAGAGAGACTTCTCTCGATTGAGCCACTATGCTGGAAGCTTAGTTTCCACCCTCAGAGATCGGTGTAAGTGGTTTGAGGCTGGGTTAACGCCTAATCTGAGAATGCAAGTTGTGGGGTTCCAACATTAGAATTTCTCTGAGCTGATCTCACAGGCTTTGGACTTAGAAAGAGTTAAAAAGGGAGGATCAGTTAAAAGGGGTACACAAGAGAAAGAGAAGACTGAAAAGGCCACTGATCAAGCACCTGAAAGTGGTTCAGGAAAGAGGAAGAATTTTAGGGGATCCAGCTCCCATAAATCTAGCAGAGGCAGATTTTTCGGCCAAAGACCACCCCGATTTGGTCAGCAGACCCAGCAGACACCTAGAGGGGCATTATCAGTCTGTGAATGTGAGACTTGTGGCAGAACACATGGTGGGGTATGCTTCAAAGCCATAGGCGGATGTTTTAACTGTGGAGGGACTGAACATTTTGCAAAAGATTGTACTAGTCCACGACATTCTGGACCATCTACCACATCAGAGGGATCAGCCCAAGCCTCTACACCAAGGGGTTCACAGCTAGCTAGTAGAGGCAGAGGTAGAGCACAGTAAATCAGCCTGAGCAAGCACCAGCTAGAGTCTACACCATGAGATAGTGAGAACAGGCTGAGACTTTAGACATAGTTGCTGGTACCTTCTCAATCTTTAATCAAGATGTGTATGTTTTGTTTCACCCCGGGTCTACACACTCATATGTTAGTGCCAGCATTACTTACCTTACTACTGTTATTTATGTGAAAATGGATTTTGAGGTGCTAGTATCAAGTCTGTTGGGACAAGAGGTCAGGGTAAATAGAAAGTCTAGAGATTGTCCTTTGGTGATCCAAAGACATACTTTTCTGTTCGATCTGATTGAAATGCCCTTCAGATATTATGATATTATCTTGGGCATTGATTGGTTAGCTAGGCATCACGCCATGATTGACTATAGATCAAGATACCACTTTTGGTCTCCTCGATCGTGATGTGGTAATACATGGGGAGAGGCAACTATTACCGTCAAACATCATTTTAGCTGCACTGGCTAGAAAAATAACCAGAAAGAGGTGTAAAGCATACTTGGCACATGTGGTAGACACCTGAGTGGGAAGTCCAGCAATAAGGGACATCCCTACCATATATGACTTTCCGGATGTGTTTCTTGATGAGTTGCCAGGATTACCTCCTGAAAGAGAAGTGCAGTTTGAGATTAATGTTATGCCTGGTGTGGACCAATCTCCATAACGCCATGCAGAATGGCACTAGCAGAATTAAAAGAATTCAAAATACGGTTGCAAGAGTTGCTTGATAAGGGTTTCATTCGCCCTAGTGTGTCACCTTGGGGAGCGCTAGTGTTGTTTGTTAAGAAGAAAGATGGCACTCTCCACTTGTGTATTGATTATCAGAAGTTGAATAAGGTGACAATAGAGAATAGATACCTATTGCCCCGCATTGATGACCTGTTTGATCAACTAAATAGTGCAGCTGTGTTCTCCAAAATTGATTTGAAATCGGGTTATTATCAAGGTGTAAGAGCAGAGTATCCCAAAAACTACTTTCAGAACTTGATATGGCCATTATGAGTTCCTTGTTATGCCATTCGGGTTAACTAATACTTCGGCTGCATTTATGGACTTGATGAACACTATCTTCAGGCCATAGCTAGATCAGTTTGTGGTGTTATTCATTGATGACATATTGGTCTATTTTAAGAGTGCAGAGGATCATGACAGACATCTGCGAATTGTGCTACAGACTTTGAGGGAGAAATAGCTATACGCCAAATTATCGAAATGTGAATTTTGGCTAATAGAAATTTCTTTTTTGGGGCACATAGTAACGGCAGAGGGTATTAAGGTAGATCACAGTAAAATTAAAGCTATCCTTAATTGGAAGCCACCTAAAAATATCACAAAAATTCACAGTTTTCTGGATTTAGCTGGATACTATCATTGGTTTGTGAACGGATTTTCCATGTTGGCTTATCCACTGACTAAGCTGCTTCGGAAAGATGTGAAATTTTAGTGGATGGATAAATGCCAGTAGAGTTTTGATGAATTGAAGAGATGTTTGACTGAAGCTCCAGTTCTGACTTTACTGACACCGGTTAAAGATTATATAGTTTATAGTGATGCTTCTCACAATGGGTTTGGCTGTGTACTGATACAAGATCGGAATGTCATTGCATATGCATCACGCCAGCTAAAACCACATGAGAGAAATTACCCAACACATGACTTGGAGCTTGCTGCCATTGTATTTACTCTGAAAATCTAGCGACATTATCTGTATGGGGAGAAGTGTTACATCTACACAGATCACAAGAGCTTGAAGTACTTGGGCACCAGAAAGAATTGAATTTTAGACAGAGGATATGGTTAGAGCTGATAAAGGACTATGATTGTCTAATAGACTACCAGCCAGGGAAAGCTAATGTGGTGGCTGATGCCTTAAGTCGAAAGACTATGGCAAGTTTAAAAATTTCTCCTTTGTCCATGGTACATGAGTTGAAAGTACTGCATGCTAATTTAGAGATTAATGATGAGGGATAGACAGTAGTTGCATGGCATGCATAGCCAGTGTTGACTGATTAGATTAAAATGGCTGCACAGAATGACGAGAAATATCAGAAATTTATGAAGGAAGCTCAGGATGGCAAGAAACCTGAATTTTCTGTGAGAGATGATGGCTTATTGGTACACCAGGGCAAGATGTGTGTTCCTAATGATGTTGACTTGAGACAAATCATTATGAGAGAAGCACATGAGTCTCCTTTTACTATGCACTCTGGTGGCACTAAAATGTACAGAGGGCTAAAGGAGCATTACTGATGGATGGGTATGAAAAGGGATGTAGCTGATTTTGTCTCCAAATGACTAACTTATCAGCAAGTGAAGGCAGAACATAAAGTCCTAGCTGGTTTACCACATCCATTGCCAGTACTTGAGTGGAAATGGGAACGAATAACCATGGGTTTTAGGATGGGACTTTCGAGGACACAGAAGAGCCATGATGCAGTATGGGTCATTGTTGACAGATTAACCAAGTCTGCTCATTTTCTACTAGTCTGAATGGACTATAGCTTAGAGAGATTGGCCAAACTATACCTTGATGAAATAGTGAGACTGCATGGAATGCCAGTGTCGATTGTGTTAGATAGAGATCCTAAGTTTACTTCTAGATTCTGGGGTAATCTTCAGAGAGCCCTAGGAACTAGATTGAACTTCAGCACGGCATTCCACCCACAGACAGATGGCCAATCTAAGAGGGTAATTCAGATATTGGAGGATATGTTTTGGGCTTGTATAATTGAGTTTGACGGTAATTGGAATACACACTTGCCTTTGATTGAGTTTGCTTATAACAACAGCTATCAATCAAGCAATAGGATGCCTCCATATGAAGCTTTGTATGGCAAGAAGTGCAGAACTCCCCTGTGTTGGGATGAAGTGGGCGAAAGCAAGATAATTGGGCTAGGAATTGTTTAGCAGACAGAGGAAAAGATTAGACTAATTAGAGATTGACTCCAGCCTGCATCAGACCGTAGGAAGTCCTACATTGATTTGAAAATGAGGGATATTGAATATGCAGTGGGTGATAAAGTATTCCTCAAGATTTCCCCTTGGAAGAAAATTATGAGATTTGGCAGAAAGGGGAAACTGAGTCCTCATTTCATTGGACCTTATGAGGTTCTGGAAAGAGTAGGTCCTTTGGCATATCGATTGGTGCTACCTTCAAAGCTAGAGAAGATACATAATATCTTCCATGTGTCTATGTTGAGGAGGTATAGATCTGACCCATCTCATGTACTACCAGTAGAAGAGAATGAGGTAAACCCATACCTGACATATGAGGAAGAACCCATAGAGATTCTAGCATATGAGGTGAAGTAGTTGACGAACAAGCAGATACCACTGGTTAAAGTGCTGTGAAACCATCATTCAGGCCAGGAAGCTACTTGGGAGCGAGAGGAGGACATGAGGAAACAACACCCACAGCTATTCAGAGACTGATACCAGGTAAAATTTCGAGAGGAAATTTTTTTTAAGGGGGGGGGGGGAGAATTGTAACACCCCTATATGCATAGCTATGTGTAATACACTATTTCGGTAACCGATGTCGGTCTGGACAATTAAGAAGATTAGAAGCATGTTTAAGACACCTAGAAAAGTGTTGAATGGAAATAAATAGTGAGTACCAGATACTGAAGTATAAATAAAAAAAACAAAGCATAAAAGGTTAAATGAACCGGGGGTCACAGCGATGGGTGACCTTACCGATAAGTGACTGAGAGGTCAACTGTAATCTTAATTTTGAATGGAAAATTGTGACACCGCAGTCCTAAGGACTATGGCAAAGCTAGTGGAAAAGAGAAAATCACATAAAAGAGTTGATAAGTAGGTTAGATAATTAGGTTAGGGTTCCGGAAGAAATACCAAATTATTTGCACACTGGATCAGACCGACGAGGGGCAAATTGGTCAATTCACCCTTAAAGGTGACTCATGACCTGACTGTCCAATAAAATTTGAGAAATGAAAATTTTGAAATATAGAATTAAATTAAAGAGCTATGGAAAAATAAAGAATAAAGAAAAAAAAGTAAAATTTGATTAATGACATCATAAGGATGACATAAGCAATGACCTAAAAAATGAATTTTATTTATTTATTTTTTTACCAATTCAATTATGGGCATAAAATAAAATTAAAAAGTCATTTTTTTTACTTCTCTTCTTCTTGGTGTCATGGTCTTCTTATTCTCCCAACTTTCTCTCTCTAAAACTCCATGGAAGCTTAATTTTAAGCTTCATAAACCCCAAAAATTCCCATAAATTCCCCACTTGTTTTTGTTTAAACCTTGTTCTTACAACTTGAGAAGGAGATTGAAGAAGGAATTGTGAAGGGAAGTGAAGAAAATTGAAGAATTAGAATTCAAAGAAGACGTTAGTAGTGAAATTCAATTTCACTCTTTAAATTTATGTTTATGTAGTTAAATTAACTTAGAAATTGTGAAAAATTCAAACAAATCAAACTTATTAGACTCTTTGGGAATTTCGGCCAGCACATAGGGAGTTCGGGTTTGCTTGAGTTTGATGAATTTAAAAGGGTAATTAAGTTGAATTAAGTGTATAGAAGATGATTGTGCACTTTAATTGTACTAATTGAGCCATTTGCAAAAATTAGGGTTCTTGAGTTCATGAAATTTGGGGGAAATGGTCAATTGATGCAATTGACCCTAATTGAGATTAGAAATCAATTGACCCTAATTGAGGTTAGAAATGGTCAATTGTGACCAATTGAGATGTGTTGGAGTGATTAGAAGTGCAATGCAATTCGGAATGGAGAAGGGTCAATTTTAGGCAGTATGACCTAGGTCCCTTTCAGGGACAAAACTATAATTTTGCTACCCCAATTGGTGTGACGCCAATTGGATATGAAAGTAGACACATAATGCCACAATTTTTGTGTAGAAATCATGCCCAGAAAATGACATTAAGATAGTGAACAATTAGGTCAAATCCGGGTAAATTGCACTGCCACCCTACTAGACTTAAGTTGTGTATGGATTGGCAACACTGTGTTTATTAAATTATTTAAGAAAATTGTGTTATAAATGTGATTTGAAAATTGTGAAATGCCATTGTGTAATATTTAAATTATGATTTGGCAATGAATGATTTATGTTCAGCTTTTTAAATTTTATTGTGCACCACTGAGTAAATTATACTCAGTGATAGCTTATATTGCTGTTGCAGATAAAGGAAAGGAAAAAGCAGCAGAGTGAGCTGCTGAATTGACAAGGACCCCATTGACTTTTTGGTACGGGTATTATTTATACCCTTGTAGTTTATTTTGATGTAAATATCGTAGTATCATATGTATTAATATAAATTGAGCAATTATACAGTAAACTTGTAATAATATTATTTTTGAAATTTCTGTCTGTAAATTTAACTTGTGAATGTAAATTAACTATTTTAAATGCAATGTTGATGAGTTTATTTAATTGTTTTAAAAATATTGTGAATTGAGAATTTTGAATTGCATTTGTGTTGATTAGGTTGATTATGTGGATTTGAGTTGCATTGGAGGTTGAGATTTGTGAAGTGATTTATTAGAAGTGCTTTTCACAGGTTTAAAATTTTTGTTTTTCTCAATTACAGACGGCACTCTACCGAAATTTTTACAAAATTTGCAGAAAAATAAAGGTTATCAAAATTTTTACTTAGTCTTTAAAATGAAATTAAAAGTTTTTAATACCTGTTAAAATTGCTCACCACCTTTAAAAGAGATAAAATTATTATAAAATCCCTTGTGGTGTATTTAATGGGTTATCAGTAGGCTAAGTTCGATAATTCATTAAGTATATTACGGGATCATGTTATGCCTTACGAAAGGGTAAGGTGTGATAGCAACCCCAAATCTTAACATGTTTAAGACTTGGTTTTCTTCCATGCCATATCTCATAAGGTTTGGAAGAGATCGATTTTGATGGAATCCTATTTAGAATATAGAAAGCTAATTCTAATGCAAATCCCTAAAAAGAGATTGACATGTTAGTATAGCTCATCATACTATGTACCATATCTAATAGGGTATGATTTCTCCTTTCAGATACACCATTTAATTGTGGCATTCCTGGAGGAGTCAACTGGGAGATAATGCCATGCTCTTTCAAGTATTCATCAAATTTAGTACTTAAGTATTCACCTCCACGATCTGATCGAAGAGTTTTAATACTTTTTACCGTTTGATTTTTTACTTCAAATTTAAATTCTTTGAACTTTTCAAAGGATTCATATTTGTATTTCATCAAATAAAAATACCCAAACCTTGATTTATCATCAATAAAGGTAATAAAGTAATGAAAACTGCCTTTAGCCATTTCCTTAAATGGACCACATACATCGCTATGTATTAGTTCTAAAATATTTTCAGCTCTCAACCCTTGTCCAACAAAAGGTGATCTAGTCATTTTGCCTTGAAGGTAGAATTCACAAGTTAGAGTAGATTCATAACCCAATGAGGATAAAATCCTCATTTTCTCCAGCTTTGTAATTCTATCTTCTGCAATATGACCTAATCTTAAGTGCCAAAGAGGTTTTGAACTTGAGTTGATTTTCATTAAGGCATTATATTCATTTAGATTACTTGCATTAGATTTGTATTTAACATTATTATCCAAATAATAAAGTCCATCATGCATATAACCCGAGCCAACATATTCATTTCAAAAATAAATATTATAAACAACATTTGTGAACTAAAATTCATAGCCATTTTTAGTCAAACTAGATACAAAAATGATGTTCTTAAAAGCATCAGGTACATACAAAATATTATTTAAATATAAAACATGTTCATACATGTACAAAGATTTAGATCCTATGGCTAAAGCTTCAATAGTTGAGCCATTGCCAATCCGGAGTCTAACATCTCATGACTGCAAGCTGCTACTACTTGCTAGTTCCTGCATATCAAAAGTAATGTGAGAACTAGCACCAGTATCTAAAACCTAAGCTGTAGATGAACTATGAGCATCATCAAAATCTAAATAACAAGATATAGACATACATTCTCAAGGTTTATCTTTCTTGTCCTTCAGAAAAGCAAGATACTTTGGGCAGCTCCTCTTCCAGTGCCCATCCTTCTGGCAGTGGAAACACTTTCCTTTGCTTTTGTCAGCTTCGGTCTTGCCCTTCTATTTGGCTATCTTCTTGGAAGGTCCAGGAACTTGAGGTTTCTTTTTCTTATTGCCCTTCTTCTTCTTGGACTTTTCAGTAGAAGAAGAAGATGCAACCAAAGCCACCTCTTTTCCTTTATTGTCTGACATATTCTTTTAGGCAATAACTAGCATGTTAAGCAAGCCAGCCAGAGTGCATTCTTGCTTAGTCATATGGAAATTTGTCATGAAATTCCCAAATGACTTTAGTAGGGACTGAAGGATCAAATCCGTCTGTAGTTGGAAATCCATGTGGAAATAAAGATGTTCCAGCTGCTCTATAAGCCGAATCATCTTGTGGACATGATCTCCTACATTTTGTCCCTCTGACATCCTCATCTGGAATAACTGTCTAGATATCTCATACCTAGCATTCCTGCTATAGTCACCATACAACTCTTGCAGGTGAAGGAGGATCTTATTTGCACTTTGCATGTTATCATGCTGCTTCTATAACTCATTAGTCATAGAAGCAAGCATGTAACATCTAGCTCTCATATCATTCTCCTTCCACTTGTCCAAAGTTTTCTGATTCCTCTAGAGTGGCCCCTGAAGGTAAGGGACCAGGAATCTTTGAATCTAGAACATATCCAATACATTCTAGGTTCAGGACAAGTTTTAAATTTCTAAGCCAATCAGAAAGATTAGGTCCTGTCAACCTATTATGATCAAGTATCCTCACAAGGATATTGGATAGTGGTAGTTGTTGTGTGCTCATAATTATCAGAAAATAAACTACAGAAAATAATAAGATTAATTAGTAAATGTATCAAGTAATTAACCAAAATGATTATGGTCTTTTAATCAAATTAGTCCTCCCACTAACTTGGCGAATCCTACACTTCCAAAGCAGGAAACGAAAATCCTAGTTGGATGACTTTCTAGTGGGTGATTTATAGTCTTATTGATCATCCTCAGGCACATCCATTATTAGAATCACAATAAACTATAAGTGAGCAACTCCTTACCCATCACATCTCATGTGAGGCTCAATCATTTATTTGGCTCCTAATGCTCAAAATTTCAGGCACATCCATTATTGATTTATTTTGCATTAGTTAAGTTGATCCCATTGAGCTAGTAAGTATGCAAATAATTTTAATGACCTCAGGCACATCCATTATTGGTCACCAACCATTTAAATACTTACGACATCTTTTGCCTAACAATTATTCTTAAGAAAATCTTTTAAACAAATGCATCATTCCCAAGCTCATATAGCTAATAATGGAAATATTTAAAATTTCTTAAAATAACTGCATCAATGGAGGGCCATGATATAATTAACATAATTATACCATTACCAACTTAATCATTTGTTTGGAAGATTTTGTAGTCGGCCTAATTACTATTATGGTCTCACTTTGCACATTATCCAGTTGGCATGCATATATCACATACTTGCATACATTCATACACATCTCATGCATACATGGATAAACAAATAATATGGTATGATCATGGACTTTTTAAGGGATTCAATTCTGAGCCACCAAGAATTGAATCAGGGCATTCCTAGGTGTATTTTATTCATTTATTTTATAAGAGTTGCTGAAGAAGTACATAATCAACCCTTGATCTTGATCTCCTCCCACTGGTCCCACCGATGCCATTGACCTCCTTGTTCTTCTTGCAATCCAATTACATTGTAATCCTTGGCATACCAAGGTGTATATACAAGAATATGGACTTTAAAGTCCTTAAATAAATGAAGTTACATCCTAAGTTATCACAACATTTATGATACGTGCCACTAAAATAAATTAATTATTTTACACACCAAAGAAAAATAAAAGAAATAAATTCAATCATATTGATCTTTTATTGTCCGTGATCATCTATCATGCGTATTAAAATTTAATAATTAAATAAAATATACATGTTTAAAAATTAAATTGAATATCACATATTCAACTAAAAATTAAATTTGAATCTTATTTAAATAATTTTAAATTTAGAAACTTTTTCCAAAATGAATTTTATGAAAACAATTTTCATAAATTATTTGTGTGATTGGAATTCCTAATTAAACCATTTAATTATGTTTGGTCTTAATTATGGGCTTTAAATTACACAACAATTGCATAAAAGGCCCAAAAACTAAGCCCAACATGCCCCTAAGAAGAAAACACTGCCCGTGTAACCTTTGCATGGCCTGAGGCGCGCCGAAACACGGGGTAGCCAGTATAAACACTATCTTCAACATGGGGTGAGGCGTGTGAGGGACATGGGCAGTGTCATCGAACGACACATCCCTGGGCACGCGTTAACACACCCGTGTACATTGGAAACACCCCCTAGGCCATGTAAAAACCCAGAACACGGTCTAGGCCGTGTTTCTTGCAGTAGTTTGACAATTTTGAT
This sequence comes from Hevea brasiliensis, assembly GCF_030052815.1. Taxonomy (NCBI): domain Eukaryota; kingdom Viridiplantae; phylum Streptophyta; class Magnoliopsida; order Malpighiales; family Euphorbiaceae; genus Hevea; species Hevea brasiliensis. The sequence continues at coordinate 79,409,483 of NC_079504.1, forward strand.
CTGAACCAACTTCAAATCAACTCAAACTTCATCCAATCACACAATTAAGCCTCAAAATCAATCCTAATGGAAAATATAGTGGCTCTGATACCAATTGAAGGCATGGAAGCATGAAATTTAGGGCATTAGAACCTTGAATTTCAAAAATTAATCTAGAGTTACATTTACCATGCTTGATGAGTTATGTGCCTAATCAATTTCCAATGCCCAAAAACATACCAAAACACATTTTAGCATGCACTAAACATTCATTTACCATTAAGAAATAAACTTTAGGAACTTAATCAATTAAACCCTAACTAAAAGAGAGGTTTTGATTACTAACCTTCAAGATGCACAATCAATGAATCCCTCTTTCTTAGGATGCTATTAGGACCCCAATTGTAGTCCCTCTAGCTTGTCCACCATAAGCACACCAATGGTAGCCCCATTCTTAACTTACCAACCCTTGCCAACCACTTGTAATTGGGGTTTTAAACTTTAGTGAGGGTGTATGGGTGTATAGGGCACTAGAAACCTTTTTCTAGCAATTTTAATTTAAAGGAAACAAATGTTTTCTTTTTGAATCAATTGAGAAATGAGGAGAGGAGAATGAGAGCCAAGGTTGCCATCCAAATGGAGAGAAGGAAGAAGAATGAATTCTCTTTCTTCCTTTTTCTCCCTTATATACAAAAGTCAACACTCACTTACTCCCTTGCCACATGTCACCACAAGATCCAATCTTACTTTTATTTGACTTAATCTCATGAAGCCAAGTGTCAAGCTCCAATTAAATCACAAAAAGGTGGTCTTCCATCATAGAAAGACAAGTGGAAAGCTTATATGGTGCCATGTGTCACCATCTTATGGCGCCACATGTCACCTTATGAAAAGACCAATTTACCCTTACTTTTTAATTTGAGTTCTCAACCCAAAATTATAATTTCTCCTCTTCAAATTAATTTATATCAAATATAAATTAATTGATTAATTAATCTTCATTAATTAATTTTTCACAATTAAATTCATATTTAAATAATTAAATATAAATTTAATTTATGCTATACATCTAATAACCTAGATTTGGTTTCAAGTCATGCTAGGGACTTTGCAATCTTATTGCAAATCAAACCTAATTAATTAATTAATTAAATTCTTTAATTAATCAATTAAATCACAATTTTCTAGGTGATTAACTTGTGTAGATGTGTGACTTACTAGGCTCATTACTTATTAGCAATGAGAAATGATATTATCTCTTAATATCATTAGAACTCTTTCTTACCTTAAATGATTTCTCTAAATCATTTCAGGCTTCTCATAGACCATGGTTGAAACCTAGCATAGCATGTCATGGTCACCCAATCAATAATAAGGAATACCTTAAATGAACCTTTAATCATATGTTACCATGCGCTAAAATCTCTCCGTTACAAAATCCCAATTCCAGCTGAAGTCATGGTTAATTTCAAACTCCATTCACTATGACCATTATGTTCTCTTTTACTTCCAATTCTTGATTAATTAGATTTTCCTGTCAGAAACTCTTTCTGACTAAATTTATCTGTCTTGGCCAGGAACTTAAATCATTAAGAATAATTAAATGAACATAGGATTTTATCCCTATTTACTTAGGGTAACGGATTCCATCTTGATCAACACCTATCTCCATATATTACTGGTAGGAGCCAACACATGCCCATATACCCATACACAGTACGAGTATGAAAGCAGTATCAAACTCAAACCATCTATATACAAGATAATTGTGTTATTTCAGGTCTAAAGATTATATGCACTGATATGATATATGATAATGCATTGAAAAGAGTAAACTCCATGTGCTTGTCGTAAGCATCACTAGTTCGGCCTACTTATTGTGTATAAGTGCCTATCATGTTTGTTATGTGGCATGAGACTCACCACTCCAACTTATTTATATCTCATATTAATACTTTGGGAACAAATATGATTACAATCTTCTTGGATAAGTCATATCCTTTGTGAAGTATCCTCGATTGTGAACCAATTTATGATACTTTGTGCTAGAAATATTGTCACTCATATTATTAACAACTTAAGAATAAAATTTCTAACAAAATATCAATGGACCTTTTCAATTACACATAAATAGATTATGTAAACAGAAAAGTAAAATTGCCTTTTATTAATAAATTATGTACAAGATACATATAAAATGATATGCTCTCGGGCATACTACTAACAGTATCAACACAATCTCATCAATCTCAATTTATTTCAAACTCAGTTTCATAATTTCATTCATCACATATTTAAGATCAATTTCATAAAGAAATACTCAAATATTTATTTATTAACAAAATCTATAACTAATTACATCAATCTATAAGTACATGAGTTTATAATGTACATGGCAAAATGATAATCTAACTACAAAATTTAAAATATCTAATGAAAGCCTAATGGCCCTACCAAAATACATAGTAGCGGAGGTGACCCTGGACTCACTATAGATCTGAACGCTCACTAAGTCTGAGGTCTGCTGGGTTCTCTATCAGTGTCTCCAGTACCTATGCATAGCTAAAAGCGACGCGCTAAGCAATACAGCTTAGTGGTGCCAATAATAAAATAAAATAAACTAAATAAATAAATATGCGGATATTATGTTGCTATTTTATGCAAACTAACATTTTTGGTAATTATTAATATTATTATTATTTTAGTACTTTTTATGTTCATTATTTGGTAATAATTTGTTAAGACGTAATTTGGTTGCCCAAGTAGCCTAGGCAAATTGACTGGATTGGATAAACGGGTAAACTGGCACTGGGTACTAAGTACCTCGGGCCGTCACACCATCGTTCACAAAGTGTCTCCAGGTGTGCAACAGAATGGCTAACAAGCCATAGTAATCATCGGGCACAAGGCTAAGTATATCAAGTGTATCAAAATGGCTAAAAGCCATAATATCACAAAATGGCCACAAGAGCCATAAATCACAGAATGGCATAATGCCATATGCAGTACTACTATCGGAACCCTATTGGCATCCAACCTATCCAAACTAATCATTCTACGCATACTAGGGTATGTTACAAAGTTAATTATTGAATTCTTTACATTTGAGGTTTGGTGATTACTATTCATGTATAAATGTTGACTTTTTATAAGTAATAGGAAGGTAAGTCCTAATTACACTAAAGTGCCACACTTTTGCTTTTATACTTGTTGGCATTAGTTGCCAATCTCAATTCAAAGCTTATTAATGGCTATTTCAAATTTTTAGATTTCATGAATATGTTTACTATTCCATTAGACCAATCTACAGTGGGATTTGGCTAAACTTTCTTCGCCAAAGTTGTTCCTCAATGTGTCTTCTTTAATTCTTTTTTTGAATTACTCCATTTGGAGTTTTGTAGCTCAAGTTATGGCATTTTTACCATAACTAGCCAGATTGGTCCAATTCTAGAATTCTGGGTAGAATTTGGTTTTGTCAATTTTGGTGTCCTAAATTTGGTGGATAATTTCATTGGGTTATAGTCAGAATTTGGGTTTCTGTTCTTCATGAAAGTTTTTCTAAATTGTCTAATCTTTCCATTGCCATAAAAATCAGGTCATTTGAACCTTTCTACACCAAGTTATAACTATTTGAACAAACACTATTCATTTGATCAATTTCTAGGTCCAGCATGTTGGTTACCTAGATTGAGGTAGAATTTAGGTCATCCTAAGTTGGTTTTCTGGGTAGGGTTTCTCTATAAAAAATGTGGAATTATGTGTCTAATTTTACCTCCAATTGGCCTTTCACTAATTGGAGCTACACAAGTCAAGTTATTATAGCCTAACCACACTGGACTCAAGTCCAGAAACTCTGGCACAACAGGGGCAGCATACCAAATCAATTCTTAATGCCACAATTCATTCTAAATTAGGGTCAATTCATCTCAAATGGTCACTACTTGACCATTAGAACCTCAATTCCACAATACATGAGCAAAACCCCAATTCGCAATTTCACTAATCCTGCACACATATACAATTTAGGATTTCAATTCACCTATATACATCAAAAGGCATCTCTACACCAATTTAATTTCATTAAAAGCCATTAAAACCAATTACGTTCATGGCTGCTGAAAATTAGAGAGTGCCCTAACATGTTTATTTCTGTTCAATTTTCACAAATCCTAACTCAATTCATAGTCCTAACAAGGAATTTAAAGAGAGAGAAGAAGAAATGGACACTAACCTCAATTGGAGTTTTCCAAACTTGTTAAGACTCCTTCCTTTCTACTTCTTTTTGCTTCTAGGCACCTTGGCAAGGTTAGAAATGAAAATTTAATGAAGGTGATTAGGGGAAATATGGTGAGAATCAAAGGTTATGCAAGGTAGAAGGAAGAGCAACAATGGAGGGAGGAGAGAGATGGATTTCAGCCAAGTGAGGAAATGGAGAAGAAGAAGCTGGTTTTTATTTGTTTTTATCCTCTTTTAATTGTTTTATGTAAGCTTGTTGAATGGTGATTGGTTGGGAAATTTCTATTGCATCATGGTGACATGTGCATGATGTCATAATTGAGTTTTAAATTTCATTTTGTTTTCTTTTTCTTTCTCCTTTCTTTACTCATTTTTAATTAATTTTTCATCAATATTAATTCATATTTTATGTCATAAATCTCACTTACTTAAATGGATAAGTTGGTCAAAAATCATCTCTGTAGGTGAAATGACCAAAATGCCCTTCGTGTAGCTTAGCGAGCTAAAATTGTCTGTACTGATTGATTCAATTTTCCTTGTGTTTTTTAATAATATATTGTTAGCAAACCTCAATCTTCCCTAGAGTCTCAAAAATTATTTCACAGAGTTTCCCCCATGTCTAGGGTCGCTAACGGCCAGCACTGTTACTTCCCGTTAGGTCACCCATCACTGGAGCTGCGGCTCATTTGACCTTAGTGTATTTCATTGCTTAAATTTTTTCTTAATTTTTCTTGTCATTATTTAGACTATTTATGACTCCTCACTCTAATTTAAATATAGTTTTAGACATTATGGCTTTTCAAACTGACATTAGTCACCGAAACAGTAGAATGTATAGACTAGCTAAAGTAAGGGCGTTACAACAAGTATATGAGGATCAAGTGAAATTGAGGAGATCAATTGAGAAAGAAAACACTAGTGAGGTTGAGAGTAAAAGTGTAGAAAAAGGAGAGGACGAGAGTTCTAACGAGGAGAAGAGAGTGACTGAGAGTAAAAATAAAGAGAAAAATAAGGAGAGGAGTGAAAAGTCATTGAGTGAGACTAGAAAAAAAGTGAATCCAGTGCAAAAAGAGAGCAAAGAGAGAAAAATGAGCTTATTTGCAAAAAAAAAAAAAAAAAAAGGAGATGTTAAGAGTGCATTTTTTGCTAAAAAGCCAATTATTATACTTATGTACAAGGAGGCTTATTTGAATCTTACTGACCTTAACAGTTCTTTTCCTAGTTTTGTTGTTTCTCTTTTACAGGAGTTTGAAGATGTCTTTCCTAAGGATATGCCTGATGAGTTGCTACCTATTAGAGGGATCAAACATAAAATTGATTTTGTTCCTAGAGCAGTAATTCATAATTGACTGGCTTCCAGAAGTAATCATGAGGAGAGAAAGGAACTTCAGTGGCAAATTGAGGAGTTATTGGCAAAAGGGTATGTGATAGAAAGCCTGAGTCAATGTGTAGCTCTAGTGCTATTGGTGCCTAAGAAGGATGGTTCTTAGCGGATGTGTGTTGACTGTTAAGCTGTCAACAAGATTATGATAATGTAACACCCTCTTACACGATCTACAGTGTAGCCAAGCAAAGGAATGCCACATTCTGTGACAAAGCATCTAGTCTTTTCTTATTTAATTTATTGCTCAATTTCATTCTATTAAAATTTAATTTAAAGAATTTTTAACTAAAAAATTGCAAGAGTTTCCTCGTATTATTAATGTTTGACCTGTTAAATAATTAACCTGTTTAAATCATCTCAATAAAATAATCTCAAATTTGTATCAATTCAACGTCTCAATCATATTTCATAGTCATTCACATAACCATTTTCATCCATGAATTTCCTTCATTTCATTGATTTACAAATCTACATAATTGTCATACAATTCAAAATTTAATTACAACATTATTTAATTACATCATACATAATCATGCACTGCTGTGGGCTACAATTCTATACCAAAATGAAGTGCTGAGGTGACACTATTCACTACTACAGATCCCACTAAAAATCTCTGTCCGACATCTACTGGGTTTTATCTCCTGGACCTACGCGAGGAAAAATCATCGCGCTAAGCATTTCTGCTTAGTGGTGTACTAATATAATAAAAATAAAATATACAAAGAAAATAATTTTCATGCTTATGTGTAATAAAGATAATTCACATTTAACTATTCATAAATCATTTAAGAGAGAATATAGAATTTATACATCACAATTTGCAATCATTTCATTAGTTTCCCACATAAATATTTCGAATATCATTTATCATATTTTTCTCTTTATCCCATATTTTCATGTTCTTTGGAATGTTTAGTTTCATGGGATCTTTCTATTTCTTTAATTTTGATATTCAACTTCTTTAATTTATTTTAGTGCCCAAGTAACCTTAAATTAGACTGTTTTGACTAGATATGCGGGTTTTACTAGCACTGAACACTCGGTGCCTCAGGCTAGCATGCCATCAGACACATTGGTGCCTACTGAATATATAAATATAATTAAGCATAAAAGCCAAAGGAATAATCATATCAAACACTCAATGCCTACCAATGATTATTCAAAATGATCATGAACATGGGATAACCATATCGGACACTTAGTACCTGCCAATGGTATCCAGGCATAAAAGCCATTAGCAGTTCAATAATCTCATTATTTCATCATTATATCATCATTTCATTCATCATGGAAACTTAGGTCCCAACACAATTTCACATGATATTCATGCTAGTCATACTATTGACATCAAGTACCATGCATATTTGGAGCCATTATGTTGACATTTCATAGTTTTCAGATTTATTGCCTTAAATTCTTTAACAATTATGACTAAGGTATAGAAGGAATTTGATCATATTTTCTCCATGAAATTTGTAGATTTAAGTCTTATGTTTACTTTGGCTTTGGAATCATTCAATTTGTCTATGTGTAGCTCAAGTTATAACCATTTTACCAAAACTGGTCCAATGACCAACTTCCAAGTTTCAGGGCATTCTAGAATCCAGGCAGATTCTGGGCTCATTTTGTCAAGCTATTTTGGATAGGTTTCAGTCATAATTTAACTTTGTGTTCTTCATATGAATTGTTCTTCTATGTCTTAGGATTACACAAGTTCAAGAATCACTCAATTTGGGGTTTTGTAGAGTGTGTTATGGCTAGATGATCAACCCTAGTTCACGAATGCAGTATCCCTTGATTTCCAGGTTTATAGGTTTTTAGGTCAATTTTGCATTAAACATTCAAGTGTCTTACACCTAGAATTAGGATAAAGTCTCTAAAACAAAGTTATAGGCCTATGTCTTAAGTTTCCAGATCAGTTTTTGAATAATCTCAATTAGATTTATACAATGAGAGATATGCCTTGATTACTATAGGGGGGTCACAGAGTAATTTGCTGGAATTACACGAAATTTCAGATTCAGCAATTCTAACTTATTCTAGAAATTTAACTACATTACCCTAGGAATTTTGTGACACCCCTTACCCATCTACAGTGTAGCCGAAAGAGAGGCATGTCACACTTGGTGTCAAAGCGCATTAACTTATCTTATTTCATTTCTTAGTAAATACATTTTATTTTGTTTACTTAGGGTCGATTTATTGACCGGAGAAACTAATGGAGTTTTTCCTAATTTATTTATAATTTTGACGATTTTCACCTGTTAAAAGTCTCAACAAAATTTTCAAATATGTATAATTTTTCTCAATCTCAATTCTTATATAAATATTTCAAACTCAAATCTTCATTCATATATTTCATACATAATCAAAATGGTACTCATTCATGGATGAAATACTAAACTTCATTAATTTACATAATGACAAATAGTTACATAAGTCCATAATTTACATAACAAAATAAATATATAACACAAAATATAAAATACAAACTACATGATATAGCCTAGTCTCTTACCCAAAGTGCACTGTAGTAGAGGTGACACCAAACTCTATGCAGATCAAGACTCTCACCTAGTTTGAGGTCTACTGGGCTCTCTCTTTGTGTCTCCTATACTTACACATGGCAAAAAGCAATGCGCTAAGCAATACAACTTAGAGGTGCTAATATAAAATAAAAATAAACTAAAATAATTAAATATGCAGAAATCATGGTATTATTTTATGCAGACTAAATTTTTGGTAATTATTCATGATATTATCCATTTAATACATTTTATGTTATTATTTGGTTATAAATTATTAAGATTATTTTGGTTGCCCAAGTAACCTATACTGGTGACTGGACTGGGTAAATGGGTAAACTGGCACTGGATACCAAGTACCTCGGACCGTGACACCATTGGTCACAAAGTGTCTGCCAAGTGTGCATCAGAATGGCTAATAAGCCATAATCATTATTGGGCACAAGGCCAAGTATATTAAGAGTATCAAAATGACTAAAAGCCATAATATCACAAAATGGCACTATATACCATAAATCACGAAATGGCACGAACCATATGTAGCACTACTATCAAAACCCTATTGGCATGCCAACCTATCCAAACCAATCATACTAGGCATACTAGAGCATATTACAAGGTTAATTATTTAATTCTTTGCATTTGATGTTTAGTGGTTACTATTCTTCTTACTATTTATGCAAAAATGTGGACTTTTTTATAGTTATTCGTTATGCTAGTTCTAATTACACCCAAATAACACATTTTGGATTTTACATTTATTGGCATTGGTTGCCAAACTCAATTCAAAGCTCATTGGAAGTTATTCTAAATTTTCAAATTTGGTCACTTAAGTTTATTATTCAATTGGACCAATCTACAGTGAGAATTTGGTTAAACTTTCTTCATGAAAGTTGTTCCTTAATGTCTTTAATTGTTGTTTTGAATCGCTCCATTTAGAGTTTTTTTAGCTCAAGTTATGGTATTTTTACCATAATTTGCCGGATTGGTCTATTCCTAGATTTTCTGAGCAAAATTGGTTCAGGCAGTTTTGGTGTCCTAATTTTGGCTAGCAATTTGAATTGGTTATGATCAGAATTTGGGTTTCTGTTCTTCAAAAAAGTTGTTCTACATTCTCTAAGCTTTCCATGAGTTTAAAAATTAGGTCATTTGGACCTCTCTACGTAACGTTCTGGCTAAATGAACTAATACTATTCATTTGGTCATTTTCCAGGTCCAAAATTTTGGTTACCCAGATTTAGATAATTTTTAGGTTAACTTAAGTTGATTTTCTGGGCAGGGTCCCTTCATAAAAAAATGTGAAATTATATCCCTAATTTCACCTTCAATTGGAGTTACACAAGTCACGTTACAGTTGCCTAAACACACTGGACTCAAGCCCAGAATTTCTGCTACAAGAGGGGCAGCACATTAATTCACAATCCAATACCACAATAACTTCATTTTATGGTCAAAATTTATCAAATGATCACTAATTGACCATTAGAACACCAATTGACCATCGATTGAGAAAAACCCTAATTTCTAATTTTTCCAATCTTAGACTAAACATACAATTTAAGATTCTAATTCACTTGTTCACATAAAAAGGCATCTCTACACCATTTTAATTTAGTCAAAAGTCATCAAACCCTAGCTGTAACACCCCTCGCCCGTCTACAGTATAGCCGAGCAAGGCGTGTTAAACGGCGTGCCGGAGCACCTAGTCTGTGATTATCTCATTTTTCTAAACTCAATTTGATTTTTAAGAAGTCCTTTATGTAAAATTCATATCACGCTGGCTCTATTTTCATACTTTAATAAAGTCAGTGTTTCAAAAATGGTAATAAAAATCTGGCAAGGTGTCATCTGTATTTCAAACAAACTGTCCTTCTAAACCTGTTAAAAACAGTTCAATATGATAATATCAACCTTCCAAATAATTTTTCAGTCTCAAAATTTAAAAGTTTCAAAATACAATCCATCATAATTTACATTTATCTAAACTCTCTCCATAAGAGTTTAATATGTACAATTTATTACAAACCTTAAAGTTTTAGAATATACAAAATTACATAACAAAATGTCAAAATACAACTGATAATGGTTACACAAGATCCTAAGTCCTACCATGTATGCAGTGTAGTGCACATGACTTTGGACTCCTGTGCAGATCTGATATCTCACCCAGTAGTAGGTTTGCTAGGCTCCCCAGCTTTGTCTCCAATACCTACGTGTTACAAAAGCAACGCGCTAAGCAATTTTGCTTAGTGGTGCCAAATATAAAGAAATATACACTAAAATAAAGTAAATGAATTATTTATGAATTTATGACATTGATATTCTTTGCAATTGCAGTTTATACTTTTATTTGCTAACATTTCAATTTTTTGCTAATTTTGGTGGTGCTGTATGTCAGAAGACTGGATTTAGCTATTTGAATTTAATAATGCTTAAATTAACTGCTCGTGTAGCCTATATACTGATCAGACTGGATAAACGGATATACTGGCACTGGGTACCTAGTACCTAAGGCCGTCACACCATCGATCACAAATTATCTCCCGATGTGCAAATAGTGTGGCTAAAAAGCCATATAGTCAATCTAGCGATAAGCCAAGTATAATAACACAATACGTATAGCCATAGCCTATTAAAGTCACAGTGCGGCATAATATGCCATAAAAACACAGTATGGCATAAAGCCATTTACAAAACAGCTGTCAGGATCTTATTGACATGCCAACCTATCCAAACTAGTCAACTAGGCAAACTAGGGCACCTTACAATTTAATGTTTAATTCTTCATTTTTTTTTTAGTTTGCTAATTATCATGTAATTCACAAGTCAATGTAAATGTTGACCTTTTTAGGTACTATGGATAAGTTGATTCTAGCATCAATATGTCACAAATTGTAATTCAATATGCTGCCAATGTAGTGCAATTTACCATTTTTACAAGTTGGCATTCATTGCCAAATTACTTCAAGCATCATTGTATGCAAATGTCAAATTCTCAATTTTAGTGTGCTAGATTGGTCTAGCTTAAAGTCCTATTCCTCTTGGTTTTTAGCTTCAGATCAAAGAAGCAAAATTGTAGCTCTATGTCTTATTGAACCTTTCGCAAAATGTCAGGTCATTCTGAGTTGAATAGACCAAGATATGGTCAATTAACTAAAGCTAGACAGATTGTACCTTTAGTGTAAAATTTGGTCAAATTTAGGTCACTTTTAGTTCTGACAGTTTTGGTACGCGAACTTATGTAAGCTATTTGACTTGGTTTTGGCCATTTATAGGCTTTGTTGTCTTCATAAGAATTGTAGCTCTATGTCTAAGCTATCCATGGTAAAAATTTCTAGTCAATTGGACCTGTTTTGAGTGAGTTATGGTCATCCTAATGACTATTGTTCATATGGTCAAAAATGAAGGTTGCCATTCTGGATTTTGGTTATTTTTAAGGTCAGTTTCTAGGTAGAATTTTGGCAACATTTCTATATGAAAGTTGGCATATTTGGTGTTTAGTTTCACCCGCCATTGGTCTCATACCAATTGGCTTCACATTTTTGCACTTATGACCTAATTTTGGTGCTGCCAACACACACAACCTGCATTTGAAAATTACACTTTGAATTTTGACAGTCCTCCTCCTCCCAATACTTCAATATTCAATCATGGCACTTCTATGTATATTGTACACAATTCCAAAAAAGTATTTTGGACAAAACATTCAAGTGCTCAATGCACATGATATACCATTCAAGTTCAATATTTACTTCAACCCAAATTCAATGTACATCAACACTTATATTACACATACACTTCCATGGCAATTACACAAACTGCCCACCATTCAACACCATCATATTTCATTAATAAATTTCATAAACTCACACACAAATTCATGACATTTAAGACTGCCCAACATGGTAGTTTACTAAAGCATCAAAGTCCCACTTTTAAACCCTTAATTCAAGCACTAACATACACATACTTGGATATTAACTTACTACAACTTCCATTTGAGTTAATCAACCTTAAATCCCATCCATTAGAGATAAGAAAAACTCAAATACAATAAACCTTCATGACTGCCGAAAATGGACAAGTTCATATCTCAATATTTCCTTCCTTTCTCTTCACCAAATTACTCACCTCAACCTAAGCACAAGGTTTACTAAAGCAAGGGAGAGGATTTGGACACTTACCACTTTTGGAGCTTGTTAAAACTTCACCAAATCTCTTCCTTTTTTTTTCCCTATATTCTGCCCAAGAGGTGTGGACCAAGTTCAATGAAAGAACTTGCAAGGAATCATGGCTTGATCATGCACCAATGGAGCTTTGCATGGGCAGCAATGGTGCTTCCATGGAGGACTCATTCGGCTGGTTGTTTGGAAGGAAGAAGATGGACTGAATTTCTGTCCATAATGACTTCAATAGGTGTCCCAAACTTGAGTTAGTGGAGCACTATCTTGAATTAATAATTCATTAATCTTAACTTCCTTAATTTGCTCATTTGCTACTAATCTTTTACTATTTACATAATGTATCTCATTTTAATTTTTCATAACATTTCCAAAGTGTAATATCATTTATTTTTAATGGAAATTGAGGTCAAAAGGCAACTCTAGGTGTCAAATGACCAAAATGCCCCTCTTCGGGTTGTATTCTCGATTTTTCGGTAATACCGATTTTTGTCTGTTTCTCGATTTTTCATTTTTCTTTGTACTAATTTATTAATTTTTATTTGATAATTCTAGTATCAATTATATTTCAATAAACCCTTACTTACATCCTGAAATTTAATTCTGAGGGTTCCCTGCGATCCTGGGGTCGCCAACGGCCTTCCCGGTGCGATCACCCATCGCTGCGATGCCGGCTCGTTTAACTTAGTTTCATTTTCTCTCTTTTATTTTTCTTTAATTTTTCTTGTATTTTCTTTTTATTTATTTCATCATCATATGTCTGTTCACTATCATCGAAGTGTAGTTCTAGACATCCTAACTTGCCTGGACTGATATTAGGTCACTGGAGCAACATAATGTACAGAACACGCATAGTGGGAATGTTACAACTCTTCCCTTCTAAATAAAAATTTCGTCCTTGAAATTTACCTGATGTGAAGAGCTGAGAGAACTGTTGCCTCATTGTCTCCTCGCTCTCCCATGTTGCCTCTTCCGTGTTGTGGTGCCTCAATAGGATTTTCAATAGTGGAATTGTCTTGTTTCTGAGCTCTTTTACCTCTCGTGCCAAGATTTTAATTGGTTCTTCTTTATATGTCAGGTCAGGTTGTACCACAATTTCTTCTACTGACATGACATGCGAAGGATCTAATCTGTATCTTCTGAGCATCGAGACATGGAACACATTATGTATGTTGTCCAACTCAAGTGGTAAGGCTAATCTGTAGGCTACTAGTCCCACACGTTCAATAACTTCATATGGGCCAATGAATCTAGGGCTTAATTTTCCTTTTTTCCCGAATCTCAACACTTTCTTCCACGGTGATACTTTGAGAAATACCTTCTCGCCAACTTCATACTCAATGTCCTTTCTTTTCAAGTTAGCATAAGATTTCTGTCTGTCTAAGGCAACCTTTCAGATTGGCCTTTATCAGTTTCACCTTTTCCTCTGTCTATTTTATCAGGTCTAGCCCCACTAGCTTATCTTCACCCAATTCAGTCCAACATACAGGTGTTCTGCATTTTCTCCCATCCAGTGCTTCATAGGGTGCCATTTGTATGCTAGCTAGATAGCTATTATTGTATGCAAATTCTACCAGTGGAAGGTATCTGTCCTAGCTTCCCTCAAACTCAACAACACAACTCCTCAGCATATCCTCGAGGACCTATCACATATGTTCAGTTGTTATTATCATTATTAGTTCAATTTATTGTTTGCAATAACTCAATGAGTTTTAGAATTTATCTGGATTATTCTTTCTGACTGTCCATCCATCTGAGGATGAAAAGCCATACTAAAATGGAGTTGTGTGCCCAAGGATTCTTGTAATTTCTTCCAAAATCTAGATATAAACCTCGGGTCTCTATCAGATATAATGGAAAGTGGAATTCCATCTAGTCTAACTATCTCACTGATATACAATTATGCTAGCTTTTCCAGTGAGTAGTCAGTTCTGACTGGCAGAAAATGTGCTGATTTGGTCAACCTATCCACAATCACCCATACTGCATCATGCTTCTTCTGAGTGAGAGGTAGACCACTAACAAAGTCCATAGTGATTCGGTCCCATTTCCATTTAGGTATGTTTATGGGCTGTAACAAACCTGATGGAACTTGATGTTCTACTTTTACTTGCTGACATGTTAAGCATCTAGTTACATAGTCAGCTATGTCCTTCTTCATACCCGGTCACCAGTATCGAAGTTTCAAGTCACGGTACATTTTTGTGCTTCCTGGGTGCATAGCATACACACTGTTATGTGCTTCTCTCAGAATACTGGTCTTCAACTCTTTATCATCTGGTACACATACTCTTTCTTTATAGTGCAGGCACCTATTTTCTTTCACTTCATATTCAGTCTCCTTTCTCTTAGTGATTTTGCCCATAACAGCCATTAATTTCTCATCTATCTTTTGCCCATCCTATATCTGTTGTAACAGATTCGGCTTCATTTGCTACTCAATCAAAATAACTCCGTCATGAGTTAAGGACAGTTGGGCATTCAGAGATCTTAATGCTACAATAGATTTTCTGCTTAAGGCATTAGCGACTACGTTTGCCTTGCCAGGGTGGTAGTCAATCACACAATCATAATCTTTTAGGAATTCAATCCATTGCCTCTGTCTCTAATTAAGTTCCTTCTGGGTTGGCAGATACTTCAGACTCCTATGGTCTGTGTATATGTTGCATTTTTCTCCATACAAGTAATGCCTCCATATCTTTAATGCAAAGATAATTGCTGCTAACTCCAAATCATGAGTAGGGTAATTCTTTTCATGTGGCCTTAACTACCTGGAAACATATGCGACCATTTTCCCTTCTTGCATGAGTACACACCCTAACCCATTATGTGAGGCATCACTATAGACTACAAAGTCTTTTCCCGACACTGGCTGTGTTAACACTGGTGCCTCTGTCAATATAGCCTTTAACCTCTCAAAACTGGTTTGACACTTGTCATTCCAGTCAAATTTCATATTCTTGTGTAGTAATTTGGTCATTGGAGCAGCTATCAGGGAAAATCCCTTTACAAATCTTCTATAATATCCAGCTAACCCCAAGAAACTTCTGATCTCAGTTGTATTTCTGGGAGGCTTCCATTCCATCACTGCTTCAATCTTCTTGGGATCCACTCTAATCCCTTCAGCTAATACTACATGTCCAAGGAATGCAATCTCATTCAACCAGAACGCACACTTGGACAATTTGGCGTATAGTTTCTTCTCTTTTAGAGTCTGAAAAACAATTCTCAAATGCTCATCGGTAACACCGATTTTTATTTGTTTCTCAATTTTTTATTTTTCTTTGTACTAATTTATTAATTTTTCTTTGATAATTCTAGTGTCAATTATATTTCAATAAACCTTTACTTACGTCCCAAAATTTAATTCTGAGGGTCCCCCGCGGTCCTGGGGTTGGCAACGGCCTTCCCGGTGTGGTCACCCATTGCTGTGATGCCGGCTCATTTAACTTAGTTTCATTTTCTCTCTTTTATTTTTCTTTAATTTTTCTTGTATTTTCTTTTTATTTATTTCAACATTATATGTCTGTTCACTATTACCGAAGTGTAGTTCCAGACATCCTGACTTGCCTGGACTGATATTAGGTCACCGGAGCAACAGAATGTACAGAACACGTACAATGGGGATGTTACACTAGCAATTTCAAGGTTGCCAAAAATTAAGGGTGCCCTAACACTAGGACCTGAACAAGCATACAGCCCCCAAGGCTCGTAGTAAGCCTTACTATTCCCAAACCCATGACCAAGCCCATAATTTAGGCCCAACATGCATATAAAATAATTTAAATTAAACTATTATAATTTTATTTCAGGCCAACTTAACCCAATAATTATCAGAAACTAAAATTAGGAGACCCAGCTCAACCCTGTTACATTATTTACAAACTATTTAAAAATCATAAAATTTTTCATTTATTAATACAAAAACTTAAATTCATATAGTCCCTGGCAAGATCAATGCTACTGCTAGTACATGCAGAGTTCTAAATTACAAATTTAGAGAATAATAATAAAATTAAGTAATTATTGATAATCTGTGAGAAAAGAAGCAGGTTATTCTAAAAAAGGTCTTCTCTTATAGCCTGAAAAAAATGGATGAACAGGAGTAAGCATTCGACTAAGAGAGTAAAATACCAAATTTAAGTACAATTTCTATAGCTATCTAAAGTTAATGCATCCTAAAGAGTGGAATGCAACACCATCATAAATTTCATACAAATCATATCATAACAGCAAAAAGATAAATTTGGAGCACTCACACACCCATATAATATTCAAACAATACATATATGGGAGTTGATCCCTTATATAGCTCTCTTAATCCAACCTCTGCCAGCGAGTGTCTCTTAAGCCAGACTTTTGCTTAATAAACCAAATGTGAGGACCAGTGAGATCATCTCGAGCTGTGCCTACCCCGACTAATTCATAAAAGGATCGGGTCCAACCGAGTCAAGCTTCATCCATGCCAACACATGCACACTGCACCAAATTACCATAAAACAACATCCATGGCACTTCATCAATTAAGAATGCAATATAAAACATGCTTAATGTTTAACTACATAGATATATATTTATAAGTGATGCATGCGCATGCCTGAACATAAAATAATATTGAAATTATAATTAAAATTAATATTTTACTCATAGTACACCAGAGACGACTGTAAAGGTTGGGTGAAGGAAGATTGTTGACCCTGATCACCTACATAATTTTATTGTGAATTTATTAGTGCTAATTCAAAT
This sequence comes from Hevea brasiliensis, assembly GCF_030052815.1. NCBI lineage: Eukaryota > Viridiplantae > Streptophyta > Magnoliopsida > Malpighiales > Euphorbiaceae > Hevea > Hevea brasiliensis. The sequence continues at coordinate 79,426,537 of NC_079504.1, forward strand.
AAAAATAAATTTAAAGAGGCAAATACATCCTAATTTGTGTTGAAAATTCGGTAGAGTTTTTCCTATAGTTAGGACCTACCCAACCTACAAAAAGATTCAAACAACACTTCTAAATCTCAATTTTCACAATCACTTCTCATCAATGTCATATGGCCCCTCCTGGGCCCTCCAAAATAATCAATACTCACAATCTTGAAAATTACATTTTAATCCCTAAAATTAACCTTTTTGCAAAAGCCACTCAAATGTGCTCTAAAAATTTTAAAATTTTGTCTTGCAGTCCTTAGCAATATTACAAGGCTATTGTAAAAGGAATTCCAATTTTTTAATCACCCATGAATATTTTATTCATGAATATTACTCAATTCCATAAGTTTCCAACAGCTAACATATTCTTAATTCAACCCAATTCAATATTCACATATTTAAACCCCTATTCTCAAGCTTCAACCAATCATATAAAATTTAAATATCATAGTTCCAGATAATCTTATATGCCCATATGCTAAAAATATAATTAAAATCCATCTATATTTTTCAAAAATATTCAACAATCACTAAAAAATTCAACAAACACCATAGAATATATCCAAATAATTTTACTTTCATCATATATTTTTCTTAGAATTTTTCTTTAATTTTTTCTATTTAAGAAACACTGCATTTAAGCACCACAGATAAAGAAATAATGAAAATAATCTTACCCAAAGCTTATCTGTGCCTCAAAAGTTCCAAAAATTTATGAAGAAGCCTCTAAAGGTTGAATCATCCCCAAAGCTCGCCGGAGTCATCACCGAAATCATCGCGCACGGTGGCTGGCCGTTGGTTGCCGCTGACATCTGCCAGAACTGGTCACACCAAAATATTCCTCTCCTCCTCCTGAGTCTATAGGTGGTCTTAGATCATTCATCCAATAGTAGAATTGCCAGAAATCTCATTAGAAAGTCAAAAAAGTCTATTTTCTCTCTCCTCGTCGGCACCGAAAACGGCCACCAAATCTGCGAGGCTGGTCTCAACTGAAAAAGCTCTCTATTAGGAGTCCATAGCCTTTAGAATCACTCCAATCGGACATCGGGATCGCCGGATACGAGCATTTAAAGTTTGGGACTCATTTTTCTCTCTCATGCCTTGCCACCACTTCTGTTGCCGCTGGAGGCTCACCGGATGTTGGTTGGAGGTCATCGGTAGTTGGTAGTGTCGCCAGTCGGTGGGGGGGGGGGGGATCGCCAGAGTAAAAAAAGGGAGAGAGGGAGAGAGATGAGAGGGAGAGTAATGGTGGTGGGGGAGAAAGAGAGGGAGAGAGAGAGAGAAAAAATTATTTTTTTTTTTAAATTGTTGCTGCAGCAGCAGTGGATGTAGCCCATTGCTACACGCCACTGTCACCTCCCAAATTTCTTTTTTTTTTTAATTATTATTATTATTATTAAATTAAACTTTCAAAATATTTAAAATAAACTCTTACTTAATAAATTAATTAAACATAATAATATTATTAATCATACTATTAGTAATTATACTAAATTTAAAAAAAAATGTTAAAACATGAAACTATAATCTAAATTCAATAATCTAAAAGATTAAATATAAAACTTTATAGTAATTTTATAAAATATATTAAAATCACAGAATAATATTAAAATAATATTTTAAAATCTATATTTTAAATTTTCAGGTTATTACAATCTTTCCCCCTTAAGAAAAATTTGTCCTCAAATTTTCAAATAAACAAGAGAAAAGGAAAGAGGGCTATTGGGATAGGTGCGAGCATTTACTCCTCCAGCTAAGCAAAAATGATTAAAACACTTTATTCTCCAAACTCTTCGTGTACTATAAATCGCATTCCTCTACTCTCATATTTTACTGTAGTGTCATAACTGTCATCATCTCTTACTAAAGATGCTCTTATCTCTTAGCTATTCATTGACCGTTTTTCTGACATCTCAAGTATTCACTATACTTCTCTGTACTTGAATTGATGCCTCATAACTTCAATCAACCTTGGTGCTTACCACTCAACCTTCTGCTTCCCAAGGACATGACTTATGTTCTTTAACCTATAATGTTCTATAAGATGTTTCCTGTAGCACCTATCATAAGCATCTTATTCTAAATCTTTACTTATCCTTTGATCTCAATGGTTAGCACCTATGCATCTTCTTATTTTCATGATACTTCAAATTTCCAATCTATTTGTGTCATTACTAAGGTACTTAGACCAACCTTTGTCCTTCTTATATAACTAGTTAGGTAGAGTTCCCTCCAAGGGCTAAGTGTACCATTTATCAACAATGGAAAGTGAACTGGGTCTCTTCTCTTATATGACAAAAGTGTTTATATTCCCTGACAACCCAGCCCATGTGACTTTGTCACACTCTACCCCTCTGTAAGGCATAACATGATCCCGTAGTATACCTAATGAATTACCAACTTCGTCTACTGATAACCCATTAAATACACTACAAGGGATTTTAAAACTTTTCTTATTTCTTTTTATAGTGGTGAGCACTATTTACAGGTGTTAAAAACCTTTTTGAACTGAAGTAAAATAGCTAACACACTTGGACTATTAATAATTTCTGTAAAAATTTTGGCAGAGTGCCATCTGTATTTTGGACAAAACAGTTCTTCAAAAACCTGTAAAAAGCACTTCAATATTTTTCTCAATCTCAAACTCCAACGTAATTCAACACAATATGTTTTTCAACTCAAATCCACAATAATTTTTAAAAAATTGAGGTAAGAGAAATACAGTACAAATTTTACAAGCCAAAATAACTCATAATTTACTTTACAACTTCAATGTACAATTTTAATTTACAACTGCTCAAAACCAAGAACAATATATACATACAGTGAACATACATTACAGTACAAAATGCAAAATGTGGTATACTCAATATACCCGATGATCTCTCAATGTAGTACTAGCAGCCTAGTCTGCTGTCATTACCATCTACTGCGACAGCAATGAAAAGCTATCGCTGAGTAAAATTTACTCAGTGGTGCACAATAACAATTTGAAATGCGATATATAAATCTTTTATTGACAGTTCACAAATCGAATGATTCATAATTCCATTTCACAATTTATAAAATTCATCTAACACAAATTTGATCAAGTAATTGAATAATACCGTTTTGCAAATCAATAACACAATTCGATCAAATAACTGAATAATACCGTTTTGCAAATCAATAACACAATTCGATCAAATAACTGAATAATACAATGTTGCCAATCGATAACATAATTTAGGCCATGACACAATTTTTTCTACACATGCCGTGTTGTACACCACGACAAGACACACACACCCTCACGACAAGACACACTCACCCCAATAATCGAAATCAATGAAGGAGGAAGCTAGCTGAATAATGAGTACTCATCCACACTCACCTCAGACTGGGAAGTCAATGAGGGAGGAACATAATCACACTCACCCCAGACTGATAAGTCAAAGAGGGAGGAATATATCACACTCACCCCATAAATGGAGGAGGGACATGGTAACAGTGTCATGCCAAGTGTGAATAAAAACAAATTCAAATCACAATATTTCATACAAACCATAAATCACATTTTATCTCAGTATTTCCATTTGCAAAGTTGGCAACACAATAATTTCCAAATAATATTCCCAAAACCAAAGCAATCAAAACTTATTCATAACTCATTTCTCCACATAAATTTGCTAGTAAAAGTAGTGAATATAAAAGTATTGTGCACGGACACAATTTAAAACTATAATGTTGAATTAAATTTTTAAGTAGAAAATGAGAAGTCAAAATTATTGTGCACAAACACAATTTAAAACAATAACATATAAATAATCGTAATTTATTTCAATTGAAAAATTCAAAAGAAATACTTATTGTGCACAAATACAATTTAAAACAATAACATACAATTAATCATATGAAATATTATTCAGAGTAAAATCAGTTGAAAACTAGTTGTGCACAAACACAATTTAAAACAATAGCATATAAATAATCGTAATTTATTTCAATTGAGAAATTCAAAAGAAATACTTATTGTGCACAAACATAATTTAAAACAATAACATATAAATAATCGTAATTTATTCCAATTGAAAAATTCAAAAGAATTAATTATTGTGCACAAACACAATTTAAATCAATACAAATAATCATAATTTATTCCAAATGAAAAATTGAAAAGAATTAATTATTGTGCACAAACCTCTGATATATGCCTCTTGGCTCTGACTCAGTGTTTCCTTCCCTTTCCCTGAGTCGTTGCTAACTGAGAAACACAATTTGAAGTGTTCAGTACTAATTTAAACTGTCTCTAACGATAATGCTTAATAATTAATTCATTGAGTTTTATTATTTTCTTAGTCAACCTAAGATGTCGACCCTCGGTGCATTCTAGGTAATTTAGGTTTTAATGTTACTAACATGTCACATTCGATAGTCTTTTAGGGTTGGTACATGTTACCAAATTCATTTCCGTGTATACTGCACTTTCTTGCGATTTGCTGGATTCCGGGATTCTAGTTTGACCTAGCCGGACGACCTAGTTCCCTTGGTTTTCGGATTTCAGTCAAAACTACAAACTTGTAGATCTATGTCTTCTGGAGCGCGGGGCAAAATTTCAGGTCATTCTGAGTTATGTAGGCCAAGTTATGGTCATTTTACTATTGCTGGTCAAATTGCACCAAAATTGGTCATTTTAGGTCACTTTAGGTCATTTTAGGTTCGGCCAGTTTTTGGACCCGAATTTGTGCAAGCTGTTTGACTTACTTATGGTCATTTCTGGGCTTTGGTGTCTTCATAAGACTTGTAGATATGGGTCTTAACTATTCATGGTTAAAATTTCAGGTCAAGTGGACCTGTTTTGAGTGAGTTATGGCCTAAACACTAACTGCTGCCCAAATGGTCAATTTTCAGGCCTCATTTGCACATAATCCGGATTTGGTCATTTTTCAAGCTACCTTGCAAGCAGAATTTTGGCAAGCTTCCTTCATGAAAGTTGGCACATTTTGTGTCTAGTTTCACCTTCAATTGGTCTCATACCAATTGGAGCCACACAATTAAAGTTATAGGCCTAAAACTCAAACTGCCTTATTGAAATTCTTGCATACACATCAAGCATCACTTTTAACACTCACCAAATTTAACCTTCAAACCAATTCTGGTTGTACCACAATCTAAACATAATTTATAACATATTATAGGTCATTTTGGCAGCTTACAATTACATTCAATGTGCACCAACAAGTGCAGAATTTGTCCAACTCAATTTACAACAATTCAATCACCAATTCATGCCCATTTACATGCCCAACTTCACATCATCATACATGCACTCAAACTGTCATAACTCCTATCACAAATTAACATCATTATTCCATAAACCAAGCATGAATTCCAGCATTCCTCAAGAGTTAGCAAACTGCCACAATGGTACACTTACATTCCATTACTTTCCAAGCTTTAAATCTCATTTTACATTTACATATACTAAGTATACATTACCCAAACAATTTCCTACACAATATACATTTAATAAATCATTTAATTCACCATTTACAAGCAAAAATAAACTGCCCTTAAAGAGTTTTCATGGCTGCCAAAAATAAACATCACCATTAGAACATCAAACTCCAAAATTCTTCTCACAATTCAAGTACCCATAACCTCCTTACTAACTTTAATGAAGCACTAACCAAAAACTCAAACTTACCACTTTGGAAACTCTTCAAAACCTCTCCAAAACTTGGTCTTCTTGCTGCCTATCTACTACCCATGGTGTGGTGGTTAAGTTCAATGAAGAAACCTTAACCATTGGGAGCTTGGATCACGGACGCATGGAGGTTGGAGCTTGGACGGCCATGGGAGAATTTGGGAGCTTTTTGGCTTGGCCATGGGAAAGTTTGAGGAAGAAGATAGCTGTGCAGAAGTTAGTGGATGATGACAGGTTTTTAATTGATTTACAAGGTGTTAGTGGTCCACTAATGCAGAAATAACATTAGTTTAATCAAAGATTTTATTTTCCCACATTAAGCTTCCCATTTTTGCTATTTACATTAGATACCACTAATTTAATTTTTCATGAAATTTTCCAAATATAATATCATGTGTTTTCAATGGAAATTTAGGTCAAAAGACAACTCAGGGTGTCAAATGACCACAATGCCTCTGTTCCGGTTGCATTCCCGATTTTTCGGTAACACCGGGTTTTGTCTGTTTTTTGATTTCTCACTTTTCTTGGTACTAATTACTTAATTTTTATTTAATATTTCTAATGATATTTATACTTCAATAGGTGTCTCTTTAAGTTTTAAAAAATATTTTCTAGGGTTCCCCGGGGTCCAGGGCTAGTCAACGGTCCACGCCGTGACTTCCCGGTGCAGTCACCCATCGCTAGGGTTCTCGGCTCGCTTAACTTAGTTGCATCTCTTTACTATTATTTTTCCTTTATTTTTCTTGTATTTTCTTTTCTTGTATTTCATTATTTAATGTCTCCTCACTCATATAAAGTGTAGTTCTAGGCATTCTAGCTGTCCGGACAACACTGGTCACCGGAACAGTAGAACGCACTACCGAACTTAGGGGTGTTACAATTCTCCTCCCCTTAAAATAAATTTCGTCCACGAAATTTTTCCCAATAGCCATCTTACAATAGTCATCCGTTTATTTTCTCCTTTCTATATGATCGTATAATCTTCTTTCTCTCGAATTTGTATAAGACTTTTAACAATCTAATACAATATTTAATTTGTTTGTATAACACCAATCTTCTCTTACTATTGTCCTGTCTAATATTTCGATTCATGTTCCTTGTTGAATGACCCTTGAGGTCATGTTAGAATAATTTATCTAGTCATTGGTCCTCTGACCATTCTAGTCCATAGTCTTCCTCACATTCGTAACATTTCTTTGTTATATTTGAATCAACTGTTTGAATTTTTACTTCCATAACTCTTTTTATCTGTCAATATTCTAGAACTTACTTTCTTTTGTACTGAACTATAACCTTTCGATATTCTAACCTTTGAGTTTTAGATCCCTAAGTAGGATTTTTAAACTTATTTCTAACAATTAAATTCTGTCATGGCATAACTATACCAAAACAGATGCCATTGGCAACTATTCTTATCTAGGTGTACTATCGGATAGTACGTAGCTCTACACAATAATCTCAAGTCAGTACTGTAATCTGCAGCTTACAGTATAAACATCAAGAACATTGCATAGTTACTACGATACATTCCAATAGATCAAATTTTCCTATCTTTTATCCTTGTCGAATTCACTAATATCTCGAACTTATTATGATTACAATATCCATTAACAATTACTAACAGTGACATCCTTGCCCTCATCTAGAGCGATTCCATTACTGCATCTTACTTTTACGTCCTCTTACCATACATTAAGTAGGCTCGCCAATTAGCTTTATAATTTATGGTGTGTTAGAAAATACTTTTCGCCTATAAACTCTTTCAAAACTAATTTCACTTATTATCACAATCCTTATTTTAAAGGGCTAATCACTAATGCATCAAAATTTATTCCCCTGTAAAGGAATAACAATAGAACATATAGTTCTAACACTAACATAAAAGTATATAGACCCTAGGTCAAACAATACATATATATATGTATATATATATATATATATATATATATATATATATCTTAGTTACTATTTGAGAAAGTACCAGCAATAATATTAAAAGTCTAAGTCTCTTCTCTCTGCCGTATAGCGTATACTCCAGTGGAGCATCACCTGCTCGCTGATTCACGATTCGACTTCTAGGTGTACTACCCTACCTATACCTTTGCCTCTACTAACTGATGGTGAACTCTTTGGGGTAGAAACTTGGGTTGATCCCTTTGGTGTAGTAAATGATCCAGAACGACCTGGATTTACACAATCCCTAGCAAAATGGCCAGTCTCTCCACAGTTAAAACATGCTCCTACGGCTCTATAAGATACCCCACTATGTGGTTTATCACAAGTTTCACAAAGTCGATCTGACTGTGCATTCCTGGGTTTCTATTGAGTTTGCTGATCGGATCGAGGTGGTTTCTGTCCAGAAGATTTATCTCTACCGAACTTCTTATTATCTCTGTTGTATCCCCCAAAGTTTTTCCTCTTTCCAGTAAGACCACTAGAACTCTGTTCTACTGACTTTCCATCTTTTTCTGTCTTCTCTGATTTCTTTTTCTCAGAAGCTGCTTCAGATTCAATTCTTTCTAATTCTAGTGCTTGAGAAATAAGTTCAGAGAAGTTGTTATGTTTGAATTTGACCACTTCTAATCTGATACTAGGCTTCAAACCGGTTTCAAACCTCTTACATCTCTCACTACTGGTAGAAAGTAGAATTACTGCATAATGGCTCAGGCGGAAAAATTCCCTTTCATATTCAGCCACCGATATACTCCCCTGTTTCAAACTTAGGAACTCTTGCAGTTTCTGATCTACATAAGCATCAGAGACATATTTTTGTCTGAATTCCCTGAGAAAGTCACTCCAAGTTAGCACTGCAGGTTCTACCAAACTGTGGGGAATGGTTTTCCACCAGTCATAAGCATCCCCCTATAGCAAAGATACTGAGTATTCAAATCTGAGCTCCTCTGTGTAGTGCAGTTTCTTGAATACCCTATCCATCCTTTCTAACCACTGTTCTGCCTCTAGAGGATCTACTGTCCCCTTGAACTCTGTAGCCCCATATTTCATCAATTTGTCATATTGTCTAGCAGAAGACTGTGGTTGTACCATTGGTGTCTGTATTGGGGCTTGAGTAGGCACATTACCAGCCATTTGTTGGAACATTGCGACCATCTCACGAGCGAATCGAGCAGGAATTGCGATCTTGCGAGGGTCTTCTTGAACCACCGACATTATGTAGGGTCAGCATCCTTGCACCTCAGCCTCTATAGATTGATCGACTGAACGATCACCCTCTTCCATAGTCAATGCAAGGATCTTAGACCTTCTAAGCAAATAACACAAGGAGATTTCCTCCCGTTAGTGCATATTTATAATGTAATGTACTGTATGTATCAGACAATGATATTAAGCAGTTTTACTATGAAGAAAGAATATTCAAGTAACATGTGAAAATAGAATTTAAAAAAAACTATCTCTCATACCACTAAAACATGTCACACCATACCCAACTGAAAGGCATAACATGATCCCGTATTATACATAATGAATTACCAACTTCGTCTACTGATAACCCATTAAATACACTACAAGGGATTTTAAAACTTTTCTTATTTCTTTTTATAGTGGTGAGCACTATTTACAGGTATTAATAATTTCTGTAAAAATTTTGGCAGAGTGCCATCTGTATTTTGGACAAAACAGTTCTTCAAAAACCTGTAAAAAGCACTTCAATATTTTTCTCAATCTCAAACTCCAACGTAATTCAACACAATATGTTTTTCAACTCAAATCCACAATAATTTTTAAAAGACTGAGGTAAAAGAAATACAGTACAAATTTTACAAGCCAAAATAACTCATAATTTACTTTACAACTTCAATGTACAATTTTAATTTACAACTGCTCAAAACCAAGAACAATATATACATACAGTGTGTTAGTAGTATGCCCTAGAGCATATCATTTAGTATGTATCTTGTACATATTTTATTAATAAAAGGCATTTCCACTTTTTCGTTTACATAATATATTTATGTGTAATAGAAAAGGTCCATTGATATTTTGTTAGAAATATTATTCTTAAGTTGTTAAGAATATGAGTGACAATATTTCTAGCACGAAGTATCATAAATAGGTTCACAATCGAGGATACTTCATAATAAGGACATGACTTATCCAGAAAGATTGTATTCATGTTTGTTCCCAAGTTATTTATATGAGATATAAATAAGATGGAATGGTGAGTCTCATGCCATATAACAAACTTGATAGGCACTTATAAATGATAAGTAGGCCGAACCAGTGACACTTATGACAAGCACATGGAGTTTACTCTTGTCAATGTTTTGTCATAAATCATATCAGTGCATATAATCTTTAGACCTGAGATAGCACAGTTATCTTGTATATAGGTAGTTTGAGTTTGATACTGCTTTCATACTTGTACTATGTATGGGTATATGGGCATGTGTTGGCTCCTGCTAGTTATATATGGAGGTAGGTGTTGATCAAGATGGAATCTGTTCCTCTAAGTAAATAGAGATAAAATCCTATGTTCATTTAATTGTTCTTGATGTTTCAAGTTCCTGGCCAGGACAGATAGATTTATTCAGAAAAGAGTTTCTGGTGAGAAAATCTTTTTAATCAAGAACTGGAATTAAAAGAGAACATAATATTCATAGCAAATGGAGTTTGACATAAACCATGATTCTAGCTTGAGTTGGGATTTTGTAACAGAGAGATTCTAGTGCATGGTAACATATGATTATAGGTTCATTTAAGGTAAATCTTATTACTAATTGGGTGGCCATGGCATGCTATGCTAGGTGTTAACCATGGTTTATGAGGTTCATAAAATGATTTAGAGAAATCATTTATGGCAAGAAAGAGTTCTGATGATATTAAGAGTTGGTATCATGTCTCATTGCCAATTAGTGATGAGCCTAGTAAGTCACACACATACACAAGTTATCACCTAATTAAATATGATTTAATTAATTAATTAAAGAGTTTAATTGATTAATTAAATAGGTTTGGTTTGCAATTAGATTGCAAAGTCCCTAGCATGACTTGAAACCAAATCTAGATTATTGGATGTATAATATAAGTTAAATTTATATTTAAAGTGTTTAAATATGAATTTAATTGATGAGAAATTAATTAATAGAGATTAATTAATTAATTTATATTTGATATAAATTAATTAGAATAAGAAAATAATTATTTTGGGTTGAGAACTCAAAATTAAGACACAGGAGCATTTTGGTCATTTCACAGTGTGACACGTGGCATCATGAGATGGTGACACATGGCATAACACATAAGCTTGCCAAATGTTTTTTAATCATGTAAGATGATTAAAATCAAGATTAAATATAGGTTTGATACTTGGCACAATTTGATTGGGTCACTTAAACCTAGAGCTAATCAAAGGGTGACATGTGGCAAGGGTTTAATGTGTTAACCTAGCTATTTAAGTGTGGTTATGAAAAGAAAACATAACCAGCAGCCTCTCCTCTCAATTGTCACGCCACTTTGAGCCTCTCCAGCTATTTCTCTTCATCTCTCATCAATTCAAAGAGATTAGCCATCAATCTCTTGAATTAAGAACACTAGAAATTGTTTCTAGTGTCCTGTTTACATCTTTAATCTCTTAAAAGGCAGAACTTGAATTTCTAATTAATAGAAAAGGCTTTAGAAGCTGTTCAAGGGCTGCTATAGGTGTTCTTGGTGTGGACAAGCTAGAGGGACAACATCTGGTGTCCTGAAGACGAATCTCAAAGGCGCAAACACGCAGCAGTGCATCAAGAGGTTAGTGTAATCGTTCTTGATTTAATCTAGGGTTCTAAAATTAATCTGATTAATTTTAAAATCTTAAATGGCAAATACAGATCCAAAAACATATTAAAAGAGTTTTAATATGTTGTTTATCATTGAAATCAAATAGATAAAAATAAATCTTGCATGGTGCATGTGACCCTAGGTGAAAATTTTTGAATTCAATGGTATAATCTTATGTTTTTCACGCTTCCGTTCCTTCACAGTGAACATACATTACAGTACAAAATGCAAAATGTGGTATACTCAATATACCCGATGATCTCTCAATGTAGTACTAGCAGCCTAGTCTGCTGCCGCTTATCTATCTACCGCGACAAAGAATGAAAAGCTATCGCTGAGTAAAATTTACTCAGTGGTGCACAATAATAATTTGAAATGCGATATATAAATCTTTTATTGACAGTTCACAAATCGAATGATTCACAATTCCATTTCACAATTTACAAAATTCATCTAACACAAATTTGATCAAGTAATTGAATAATACCGTTTTGCAAATCAATAACACAATTCGATCAAATAACTGAATCATACCATTTTGCAAATCAATAACACAATTCAATCAAATAACTGAATAATACAATGTTGCCAATCGATAACATAATTTAGGCCATGACACAATTTTTTCCACACATGCCGTGTCGTACACCACGACAAGACACACTCACCCCAATAATCGAAATCAATGAGGGAGGAAGCTAGTAATAATGAGTACTCATCCACACTCACCTCGATCGAAGTCAATGAGGGAGGAACATAATCACACTCACCCCAGACTGATAAGTCAAAGAGGGAGGAATATATCACACTCACCCCATAAATGGAGGAGGAACATGGTAACAGTGTCATGCCAAGTGTGAATCAAAACAAATTCAAATCACAATATTTCATACAAACCATAAATCACATTTTATCTCAGTATTTCCATTTGCAAAGTTGGCAACACAATAATTTCCAAATAATATTCCCAAAACCAAAGCAATCAAAACTTATTCATAACTCATTTCTCCACATAAATTTGCTAGTAAAAGTAGTGAATATAAAAGTATTGTGCACGGACACAATTTAAAACTATAATGTTGAATTAAATTTTTAAGTAGAAAATGAGAAGTCAAAATTATTGTGCACAAACACAATTTAAAACAATAACATATAAATAATCGTAATTTATTTCAATTGAAAAATTCAAAAGAAATACTTGTTGTGCACAAACATAATTTAAAACAATAACATACAATTAATCATATGAAATATTATTCAGAGTAAAATCAGTTGAAAACTAGTTGTGCATAAACACAATTTAAAACAATAACATATAAATAATCGTAATTTATTTCAATTGAAAAATTCAAAAGAAATACTTATTGTGCACAAACATAATTTAAAACAATAACATATAAATAATCGTAATTTATTTCAATTGAAAAATTCAAAAGAAATACTTATTGTGCACAAACACAATTTAAAACAATACAAATAATCATAATTTATTCCAATTGAAAAATTCAAAAGAATTAATTATTGTGCACAAACACAATTTAAAACAGTACAAATAATCATAATTTATTCCAATTGAAAAATTGAAAAGAATTAATTATTGTGCACAAACCTCTGATATATGCCTCTTGGCTCTGACTCAGTGTTTCCTTCCCTTTCCCTGAGTCGTTGCTAACTGAGAAACACAATTTGAAGTGTTTCAGTACTCATTTAAACTGTCTCTAACGATAATGCTTAATAATTAATTCATTGAGTTCTATTATTTCCTTAGTCAACCTAAGATGTCGAGCCTCGGTGCATTCTAGGTAATTTAGGTTTTAATGTTACTAACATGTCACATTCGATTGTCTTTTAGGGTTGGTACATGTTACCAAATTCATTTCCGTGTATACTACATTTTCTTGCGATTTGCTGGATTCCGGGATACTAGTTTGACCTAGCCGGATGACCTAGTTCCCTCGGTTTTCAGATTTTGGTCAAAACTACAAACTTGTAGATCTATGTCTTATGGAACGCAGGGCAAAATTTCAGGTCATTCTGAGTTATGTAGGCCAAGTTACGGTCATTTTACTATTGCTGGTCAAATTGCACCAAAATTGGTCATTTTAGGTCACTTTAGGTCATTTTAGGTTTGGCAAGTTTTTGGACCCGAACTTGTTCAAGCTGTTTGACTTACTTATGGTCATTTATGGGCTTTAGTGCCTTCATAAGACATGTAGATATGGGTCTTAACTATTCATGGTTAAAATTTCAGGTCAATTGGACCTGTTTTGAGTGAGTTATGGCCTAAACACTAACTGCTGCCCAAATGGTCAATTTTCAGGCCTCATTTGCACTTAATCCGGATTTGGTCATTTTTCAAGCTACCTTGCAAGCAGAATTTTGGTAAGATTCCTTCATGAAAGTTGGCACATTTTGTGCCTAGTTTCACCTCCAATTGGTCTCATACCAATTGGAGCCACACAATTAAAGTTATAGGCCTAAAACTCAAACTGCCTTATTGAAATTCTTGCATACACATCAAGCATCACTTTTAACACTCACCAAACTTAACCTTCAAACCAATTCTGGTTGTACCACAATCTAAACATAATTTATAACATATTATAGGTCATTTTGGCAGCTTACAATTATATTCAATGTGCACCAACAAGTGCAGAATTTGTCCAACTCAATTTACAACAATTCAATCACCAATTCATGCCCATTTACATGCCCAACTTCACATCATCATACATGCACTCAAACTGTCATAACTCCTATCACAAATTAACATCATTATTCCATAAACTAAGCATGAATTCTAGCATTCCTCAAGAGTTAGCAAACTTCCACAATGGTACACTACATTCCATTACTTTCCAAGCTTTAAATCTCATTTTACATTTACATATACTAAGTATACATTACCCAAACAATTTCCTACACAATATACATTTAATCAATCATTTACTTCACCATTTACAAGCAAAAATAAACTGCCCTTAAAGAGTTTTCATGGCTGCCAAAAATAAACTTCACCATTAGAACATCAAACTCCAAAATTCTTCTCACAATTCAAGTACCCATATCCTCCTTACTAACTTTAATGAAGCACTAACCAAAAACTCAAACTTACCACTTTGGAAACTCTTTAAAAACTCTCCAAAACTTGGTCTTCTTGCTGCCTATCTACTGCCCATGGTGTGGTGGTTAAGTTTAATGAAGAAACCTTAACCATTGGGAGCTTGGATCATGGACGCATGGAGGTTGGAGCTTGGACGGCCATGGGAGAATTTGGGAGCTTTTTGGCTTGGCCATGGGAAAGTTTGAGGAAGAAGATGGCTGTGCAGAAGTTAGTGGATGATGACAGGTTTTTAATTGATTTACAAGGTGTTAGTGGTCCACTAATGTAGAAATAACATTAGTTTAATCAAAGATTTTATTTTCCCACATTAAGCTTCCCATTTTTGCTATTTACATTAGGTACCACTAATTTAAATTTTCATGACATTTTCCAAATATAATATCATGTGTTTTCAATGGAAATTTAGGTCAAAAGACAACTCGGGGTGTCAAATGACCACAATGCCCCTGTTCGGGTTGCATTCCCGATTTTTCGGTAACACCGGGTTTTGTCCGTTTTTCGATTTCTCACTTTTCTTTGTACTAATTATTTAATTTTTATTTAATATTTCTAATGATATTTATACTTCAATAGGTGTCTCTTTAAGTCTTAAAAAATATTTTCCAGGGTTCCCCGGGGTCCAGGGCTAGTCAACGGTCCACGCCGTGACTTCCCGGTGCGGTCACCCATCGCTAGGGTTCTCGGCTCGCTTAACTTAGTTGCATTTCTTTACTATTATTTTTCCTTTGTTTTTCTTGTATTTTCTTTTCTTGTATTTCATTATTTAATGTCTCCTCACTCATATCAAAGTGTAGTTCTAGGCATTTTAGCTGTCCAGACAACACTGGTCACCGGAACAGTAGAACGCACTACCGAACTTAGGGGTGTTACAGACTTTATCATTTCCGACTCCTCCTCTGGAATGGGAATATCCTGACTTCTTCCTAAAGCTTCTTATTATGTGAAGTACTTCCTGACACATTGACACTTAGGTTGAGGTTCAGTTACTCCTTAAATCTATTACCTCACCATAACTTGTTTTAAATATCCCTTGGTGTGCCCCTAGCAGGCTTATTCCTTCTTATTCTCATCATTGTAACTAAATCTACTGAGCTCTTCTCCTACCCTTTGGATCTTATCCACTTCCTTTTTCTATTTCTGCTATTGTTGATATCCTTTCAACCTACTGTACTTATTCTTTAACCTTTGTCCTCTCTCATTCTTATATTTTTTTTTTCAAGGATGTCCATCCCATCATCAACTTTAACTTTCTTTTTATTTCTTAGTCCTATCTTGATTACTAGTTCCATTACTTTGAGAATTCTAACCTTACGATTGACTCCTACAAGCACATCCTTCACATTATGTAACACTTGTAATTCACCTTAGATTTTTTTTTTGTCCCCTTTTCTAACTTAACTATCAGAACATTATCATTCCCTACCACCCTTAGTAGGAAATTGCTCATCCTAGATGAATAGGAGCACCGAAAACTATAAGTTCCACCCAAACTAGTATGGTTGTGGGATATGTGTGTCATGCCTTAATTCCAAACAAGATACTTCACGTGTTCATTCTCCTTAATATAATCACATATACTGCCCATAGCTTTCCAAACTTTAGCCTCAATTTTTCCCATTAGCAACAATTTCATCTATTAAAAATCATCCACAAATAGTACTTCCTTCAGCTCATAGTTTAAAATGATAGCAAGCCTTCGTAACTAACTCAATTTAACTCCTGTCACTACTTTGATCGTCCTTTTGTACTTAACATTAGGTATGCACTTACCGTCAATCTCATATTAGGAGATTGTATATGAATTGGTGGCTACCAAACTCTCAAATAACTAGGTCTCCTTGACTCTGTCTCTATTCCTTATATAATCCTCTAGAACCAAAAGCACAAGCTAAACTTGAAGAGGAAGAAAAATATCCTCTTACAGTCAATTATGCCCGATTGTCTATATAATAATGTTTAACTTATGTTTCTTGGTTTTTCTCTTCAAATTTAATCATCTCCTAACACAATTATGCTCTACCCATAAGTTATCATCTACATGAACCCTTTACCATACCATTATCCTTCCTAACATAATATTTTATAATTTATTAACTTTACTTATACTCGATCTATGATTCATACCTATTTTCATTTATATTGTACCCTTAACTTTTGTTGAATCCTGAAAGATTTCTCTCACTAATAGTTTTTTCCAGCACTAAATATGGTCATTAATTTGATCATTGAAATTTCTAGTGATTTATAACCACCTATACTTGTCGCTTTTTTTTTCTACCCTTACTGTTGTTCTGTTATTATTGCTTCACTATAAAGTGATTCTGTTGATCACATTAAAGACGTGCCCTGACATTCATAACGAACCTCTAACTACCTTCTCACTATCTCAAAGTCCAACCTAAAGCTTATGTGTCATTATCCATCATTCTTTCCTCTCATCATACCTATTTGATTCATTAGATTGACTTTTATTCAACTTACTACTTACTAACTTCTTTTCTTCCTACCTGATTAGATAATTCATAATACCATTGCACACCTTCTAGCTTTTGCTCATTATTATTGTATTCCTCACCTAATCTTCTTGATACTATTAACAAGTTAAAGAAATCTTGCTTCATTGCTATCCACTTCACTTTAGGAAAAGGGAATAGATAAAGTATGATCCAATCATGTAACTCTAAGCTCTATATTCTAGCCCTTGGCATTATCTCAACTACATCATGCTATGAGTATCACATTACTAGATTTCATACCTCCATCACTATTCTCACTAATGTGGTCCCATTTTGGGTTCTCCATCCTTGTCATTCACCTTACCAAGAATAACACTTAGCCTACCCTATATCTTAACTTTGTTCATTTTATTCTGCGCCTTTCAAGTTGTCCTTTCATTTATTTCTTTTATTTGACCCAAAATAGAACTTGACTATTCTATCATTGGTTCCATTCCTCTTCCTAACATGACAATTGTATTTGCTAACTATATCTTTCAGAGTCTCTACCAGGTTATCACATATCTGTGTTACTAAGATTTGGTCCTTTGACCACTCTAGCTAGTACTTCCACTTGCATTTAAATTATGTTGCATCTCCAATTAATTGTCCAAATTTTATTCTACACTTGCTCTATCTACTGGCCTTCTGTGATTTATCTTCACAAATTTATTAATCTTAAACACTATTATAATTAGATTATACTATTGTTTTGAATAATATAAAGTTAGAAAGGAACTTAGGAAATTGCAATTATACATTTATTATGTGATCTCTATTCTTATCCTTTAGCCTACATAATACCCTTACTACCTCGAGAACTGATTCTATAACAATTTTATTTTTTTTTTCCATGTTTACTCAATTAGCCAAAACTTAGGATACTGGGCACCCAAACCCATCATTCAATTCAAAGGCTTTGCATCCATCATGATTTGATCATTTATGGTTCATATAATGGAGCTTGTATCCTCTCTAGGATACCCAAGCTAACTACTCTCTACCACACTCTACAGTCCCATCTAGGTCACTATGTTGTTGGTCACCATCATTAGTAATAAACCCCTATCTTTCTTAAAAAATAAGACTTCTTTACATCATAACTGACTGTGAAAAAGGTACTACATCTACCACCTTGCCACAACCATTTCAGGCTATCTACTCTCTTATCATACTGCAAACCCCTTAAAGCGTCATTTCACAGGCTATGAACATCATCCATAGCATTCTATCTCCTTTAGGGGAGAAAAATCGTACCCTACGGCCTGCTGCTGCATAATGAAGATACTGTTTTTCACTAAACTTTAGGCAAAATGCCAAAACTCTCTAAGACCCCATATCAGAGACCAAATGGCCTCACCCTATGGGTGTTAACTTTAATTTATGACTATACGGAAACCTCTAGTCTTTCAGCAATTCCTGATGTAACTGTAGCTTATGCTAGGGTAACTGAGTCACTGACTCTAGCTACCTTACAACTGTGACCCTTCAATATTCTAGCTCTAGGGTTTTAAATCTCTACCTAGGATTTCCAAACTCTTTTGCAGTAATAAAATCCTATTCTAGCATAACTGTACCAAAGCAGAGATTGTCTGCAAACATCCTCGTCATGAACCCTATAGGGAAGCACACAGCTCTACACAATAATCCCATATCAATACTGTAATCTATAGCTTACAGCACAAACATCGAGAATATTGCATAGTTGCTACGGTACGTCCCAACAGACTAAGTTTCCCACTCTTTTATCTATCCTGAATCCACTAATAGCATGAATTTACTTCGATTGACTATTCACTGATGACTGCTAGGAATGATATCCTCACTCCCATTTAGGGTAGCTATACTACCAAAAATCACCTTTAGGTCCTCATGCCTTGCACTAGACAGGCACACCACTTGGACCCATACTGATAGAAACATAGTGTTTCTTAGAGTAAGTATTTCCATGGTAGACCTCAATATGTCTACTAAATCTATTTCACATCACCATGTACTACACAAAACTGAGGTGATAAACTGAAGCACTGTTTTATTAACCGAGGAATAACATAGAATCTAGAAGCAAGGAATTACAAAAAAAGATGAAATAAAACCCTATACTCCGCATGTGACAACTCTAGGTGCACACTTTTCGATGAATCTAAAGCCTAAGCTCTTATACTACTCTTGTCACGACCCAACCTATGGGCCAGACTGGCACTAGGACCTGGGCTAGCATAAAGCCCCCAAGGCTCGTAGTAAGCCTTACTGTTCCCAAACCCATGATTAAGCCCATAATTTAGGCCCAATATGCATATAAAATAATTTAAATTAAACTATTATAATTTTATTTTCAGCCAACTTAACCCAATAATTATCAGAAACTAAAATTAGAGGAGCCCAGCTCAACCCTGTTACATCATTTATAAACTATTTAAAAATCATAAAAATTTTTCATTTATTAAAATAAAAACTTAAATTCACACAGTCATTGGCAAGATCAATGCTACTGCTAGTATATGCGGAGTTCTAAATTATAAATTTAGAGAATAATAATACAATTAAGTAAATATTGATAACCTGTAAGAAAAGAAGCAGATTATTTTGAAAAAGGTCTCCTCCTGTAGCTTGGAAAAATAGGGTGAACAGGAGTGAGCGTTCGACTCAGAGAGTAAAATACTAAATTTAAGTACAATTTCTATAGCTATCTAAAGCTAATGCATCCTAAAGAGTGGAATGCAACACCATCATAAATTTCATACAAATCACATCATAACAGCAAAAAGGTAAATTTGGAGCACTCATGCACCCATATAATATTCAAACAGTACATATATGGGAGCTGATCCCCCATACAGCTCTCTTAATCCAACGTCTACCGGCGAATGTCTCTCAAGCCGAACTTTTGCTTAATAAACCAAATGCTGAGGCCAAAGAGATCATCTTGAGCCGTGCCTACCCTAACTAATCCATAAAAGGATTGGGTCCAAGTGAGTCAAGCTCCAGCCACGTCTACCCGTCCTGTCCATATCCAATACTAAACACCACACGCACGCCAACCCAAGCACACTGCTCCAAATTACCATAAAACAACATCCATGACACTTCATCAATTAAGAATGCAATATAAAACATGACTAATGTTTAACTACATAGATATATATTTATAAGTGATGCATGAGCATGCATGAACATATAATAATATTGAAATTATAATTAAAATTAATATTTTACTCATAATACACCAGAGACGACTGTAGAGGTTGGGTGAAGGAAGATGGTTGACCCTAATCACCTACATAATTTTATTATGGATTTATTAGTGCTAATTCAAATTAAAATAAATTTAAAGAGGCAAACACATCCTAATTTATGCCAAAAATTCGACAGAGTTTTCCCTACACCTAGGACCTACTTAACCTGCAAGAAGATTCAAATAACACTTCTAAATCTCAATTTCCACAATCACATCCCATCAACTTCATATGGCCCCTCTTGGGCCCTCCAAAACAATCAATACTCACAATCTTGAAAATTACATTTTAATCCCTAAAATTAACCTTTTTACAAAAACCACCCAAATGAGCTCTAAAAATTCAAAAATTTTGTCCTGCAGTCCTTAGCAATGTTACAAGGCTATTGCAAAAGGAATTCTAATTTTTTAATCACCCATGAATATTTTATTCAAGAATATTACTCAATTCCATAAGTTTTCAATAGCTAACATATTCTTAAGTCGATCCAATTCAATATCACATATTTAAACCTCTATTCTCAAGCTTCAACCAATCATATAAAATTTAAATATCATAATTCTAAATAATCTTATATGCCCATATGCTAAAAATCTAACTAAAATCCATCTATATTTTTCAAAAATATTCTAAAATACTTAAAAATTCAACAAATACCAAAAAATTCAACAAATACCATAGAATATCTCCAAATAATTTTACTTTCATCATATATTTTTCTTAGAATTTTTCTCTAATTTTTTCTATTTAAGAAACATTGCATTTAAGCACCACAGATTGAGAAATAATAAAAATAATCTTACCCAATGCTTATCTATGTCTCAAAAATTCCAAAATTGATGAGGAAGCCTCTGGAAGTTAAATCATCCCCAAAGCTCACCGGAGCCATAGCCGGAACCACCGCGCATGGTGGCCGGCCGTCGGTTGCTGACGATATCTACCGAAACTGGTCACACCAAAATATTCCTCTCCTCCTCCTAAGTCTATAGGTGGTCTTGGATCATCAATCCAACAGTCGGATTGCCGAAAATCTCGTCAGAAAGTAAAAAAAAATCGACTTTCTCTCTCCTCGCCAGTATCGAAAATGACCACTAAATCTGGCGAGGCTGGTCTCATCTAAAAGAGCTCTCTATTAGGAGTCCATAGCCACTGAAATCACTCCAATTGGACGTCGGGATCGCTAGATACGAGCATTTAAATTTGGGACCCATTTTTCTCTCTCATGCCTTGTCGCCATTGCCGCCGCCACTGGAGGCTCACTAGACGTCAGCTAGAGGTCACCGGTGGTTGCTGGTGCTGCCAACCAAGAAAGGGGGTGGGGAATCGCCAAGCAAGAACAGGGAGAAAGAGAGAAAGATGAGAGGGAGAGTGGTGGTGGTGGGGGAGAAAGAGAGTGACAGAGAGAAAAAATCAAAATTTTTTTTTTTTAATTGTTGCTGTAGCAGCAGCAGGTGATAGTCGGTGTAGCCCACTGCTACACACCACTGTCATCTCCCAATTCTCTTTTTTTATTTTAATTATTATTATTATTATTATTAAATTAAACTTTCAAAATATTTAAAATAAACTCTTAATAAATTAATTAAACATAATAATATTATTAATCATAATATTAATAATTATACTAAATTTAAAAAAAAAATACTAAAACATAAAACTATAATCTAAATTCAATAATACAAAATATTAAATCTAAAACTTTATAATAATTTTATAAAATATATAAAATCAAAGAATAATATTTAAACGCTATATAAAAAAATATAAAATCTATATTTAAAATTTTTAGGTTATTACACCTAACATGTGCATTTTGATTCAATTCCTTTAATTTCTAACTTGATTCATGCTCCCAACATAGACTATAAAGAGAGTGAGATGAAATTTGGCACTAACCTTTAGGTGAGCCAATCCCTAGCTTGCAAAACCTCTCTTTTTTTACTTCTTTTTGTTGCCTCAAGCTTGTTCAAGGTGCAAGGATTAATTTTTGTGAAGACAACTTGAAGTTTTGGGGTGAGATAAATGAGGAAATGAAGCTTAAGAGTTCATCAATGGTGGAAGGCTTATGGAAGGGGTTCGGCCAACTGAAAAAAGAAGAAGACAATTCTGAATTTTTCTTTGAGTTTATCTCTTTTTAGTTGTTTTATGAGTGCTTGTTGCATTTTGATTGGTTGGGTCTTTTTAATTGCATCATTATGATTTCATGTTTATGTAATAAATCTAATTAAATTTCATTTTGTTTTATTCTTTTCTCTACTAATTTTTTAATTAAATTTTCATTAATATTTATTCACATTTTATATCATGTACCTCACTTATTTGAATGGACAAGTTAGTCAACAATCATCTCTGAAGGTGAAATGACCAAAACGTCATTCGTTTAGCTTAATGAGCTAAAATTGTCTGTATCGATTTAGAAAATTTTCTTAATATTTTCTTGGCATTGTATTTCCATCTAAGTCTCAATAACTCTTCACTAGAGTCTCAAAAATTATTTCGTAGGGTTTTCCCATGGGTCTGGGGTCAGTAACTGTCTTCACAGTTGCTTCCTGTTAGGTCACCTATCACTGGAGCCACGGCTCATTTAACTTTAGTGCATTTCATTGCTTAAATTTTTTCTTAATTTTTCTTGTTATTATTTGAGTTATTTATGATTTCTCACTATAGTTTAAATATAGTTCTAGACATTCTGGTTGTCCAGACAGACATTAATCACTAAAATAGTAGAATGTATGGACTATTTAAAGTAAGGGTGTTACAGCTCTTCCCCTCTAATAAAAATTTCATCCTCGAAATTACCTGATGCAAACAGTTAAGGAAACTGTTCCCTCATCATCTCTTCACTTTCCCAAGTTGCCTCCTTGGTGTTGTGGTGCCTCCAAAGCACTTTCACCAGTAGAATATACTTATTCCTCAATTCCTTCACTTCCTGAGCCTAAATCCTTATTGGTTCCTCTTCATATGTCAAGTCCGGTTGTATTTCAATTTCTTCCATGGAGATGACATGTGAAGGGTCTGATCTATACCTTGTCAGCATAGACACGTGAAACACATTGTGGATCTTGTCCATCTCTGGCGGTGAAGCTAGCTTGTAGGCCACTGGACCCACACGTTCAATGACTTCATATGGGCCAATGAACCTAGGGCTTAACTTACCCTTTCTTCTAAATCTCAATACCTTCTTTCCATGGTGAGACTTTGAGAAACTCCTTATCGCTAACTTCATATTCTATATCTTTTCTCTTCAAGTCAGCATAAGACTTCTGTCTATCTGAGGTAACCTTCAAATTAGTTATTATCAACTTCACCTTTTCTTCAGTTTGTTTCACTAGGTCTGGCCCCATAAGCTTATCTTCACTCAGTTCTATCCAATATAGCGGTGTTCTATACTTCCTCCCAAACAATGCCTCATACAGAGCCATCTGAATGCTAGCTTGGTAGCTATTATTGTATGCAAATTCTGCCAGTGGGAGATATCTATTCTAACTTCCCTCAAACACAATAACACAACCCCTCAGCATATCCTCAAGGACCTATCACATTTTTAGGTTATTACTATCATTTTAGTTCGATATTTATAATAATTCAATAGGTTTCAAAATTAACCTGAATTACTCGTTCTGGCTATCCATCAATTTGAGGATGAAAATGTAACACCCTCCCGGTAACCACTCCGTACATTCTACTGTTACGGTGACCGGTGTCGGTCCGGACAGCTAGAACGTCCGGAAAAATATTTAAACTAAAGTCAGGAACCCTAATTAACTCAAATATTAATAAGAAAAATTTAGTAAAAATTTTAGAAATAAAATACAATCGAAAGTCAAACGAGGTGCCCAAGCGATGGGTCACGGAGGGAAGTTGCGTTCAACGAGGAGCCCTAGACCCGGGGGAAAAATTATAAAATAATTTTTGGGACTCCAGAGAAGGGTTATTGAGGTTCCTATGGCATTAGAATGCTAAGAAAATACCTAGAAAAATATCTCAATCGGTACAGCCAATTTTGACCCGTGAAGCCAAACGGAGGGCATTTTGGTCATTTTGCCTTCCGAGGTGATTTTTGGCCGACTTGCCCAGTTGAGTAAATAATTAATATGATATCAAATATGAAGAAATATTACTAGAAATGAAATTTGAAATGAGTAGTGAAAGAAAAGAAAAGAAAATGCAAAAATAAGGCAAAAATGACATCATTTAAAAATTTTGACCAATCACCATTGAGCTCCCATTTGACTAAACTAATAAAAGACATAAAAGAAGACCAAATTAAGGAAGAAAATGCAGCAGCCATCCTCCCCCAAACAGCCAGCCGAAACCTAGTCTCCCAAGCCACCTCCATGAAAGCTCTTCCAAGCTTTAAACTCCCATCATTTCCACCATATTTCCCTACCCTCTAAGTGCAAAAATTAATTGTTTCACCTTGAGAAGAAGATTGATAGTAAGAAGAAGAGAAGAAGGTGAAGAAATTGAGCTTTTGAAAAACTCCTAAGTGAGGTTAGTGCTACAAATTTCATTCTTCTTCTTTTAATTTTAGTTAGAACATCATTTGAGCTAAGAAATTTTAAGGAAATTAAAGTAAATTGCATGTGTTAAGTGCACCTTCAAATTTCGGCAGCCCTATGGGAGATTGAGTTTGATTGTTTAACAAACTTAGAGTGGTTGGAAATCATGGTTAAGGTGTTAAAATGCATGAAGATTGAACTAAGTATGTTAGACAAGGTTTATGAGTAAATTTAGTTGAACATTAGGGTTTGGGAAGGTGAAATTGTGACTTAGCTTTGGAAATGGTTAGAGGACTTTTTAATGGTCAATTAGTGACCATTTTAGGTAGGTTGACCCTAATTAGAACTGAAAAATGGGATGGTAAAGTGAAAGTATAAACTGCCCTATGGACAGCAGCATAGGGACTGAAATTTCAGTCCCTTTGCACTGCCATAACTTGGGCTGTGCTTGTCCAATTGATGTTTGGCCAATTGGACATGAAACTAGGCTTATAATGGCACATTTTTGCTGAAGAAACCATGCCCAAAAGACCAAAGCAAAAGGGTCAAAACTCAGCCACATTCCGGAACCCTGAAACTGCCTCTGCAGAATTTGACCAAATGAACAGTAACTGTTCATTTGGCCATAAGTCACTGTAGATTTGGTCAATTGGTCTGAAATTTTTACAGCAACAAGTTAAGACATAGAAAAACAACTTTCATGAAGGAACCTACCCCAAATTATGGCCAGAACCCATTCAACCAAGTGACTCAAGTCACTGTTCATGCACTGTAGATATGGTAAATTTCTGCAGAATGCATATCCGGACAGCTTGGGTTTTTGAGCCATATCTGGAGCTACAAAACTCCAAATGGAGTGATTCAAAAAAGGAAATTAAACTAGACAAAATAAGGAACAATTTTCATGTTTTACATTTCTTCAAATTCCAACAGTAACAGTGTCCAATGGAACAGTGAAGTTGACTCACCAAAACTGAAATTTTCTGCTTGTGTGAGTTTCACTTTGAAATGGTATTAACACTTAATGCCAACAAGTTTTAAACACCAAATGTGGTATGTTGAGAGTGCCAAAGTCAATGTACACATTTTTATTCCAAAAGTCAACACTTTTGTTGACCAATGATGAATAGTGACACCCAAAAAGTTGAAATCCACAAATTGACGAATTTAAGAGTTTCAAATGCCCTAGTATACCTAACAAGATTGGTTTGGATAGTTTGGCATGCCAATAGGGTTCAGTTAGCAGTACTGCACATGGCAAAAATGCCATTTTGTGATTTCATGGCTTTTAGCCATTCTGACTTTGTATTGAGATTTGGCCTTGTGCCTGAGATTATTTACAGCTTGTTAGCTGTTCTGTTGCACACCGGGAGATGCATATGTGACCGATGGTGTGACGGCCCGAGGTACTAGGTACCCAGTGCCAGTTTACCCGTTATCCAGTCCAGTCGTCTAGTGTAGGTTACTTGGGGCAACCAAATGAATGAAAATGAGCAATGTAGAAGAAATCAACGAATGGTTATACAAATACATAACAAACAAAACATGCACATGCAATACATATTTATATCTGCTATTTCTTGTTATTATATTATTGCACCACTAAGCATTATTGCTTAGCGCGTTGCTTTTGCCACGCGTAGGTACTGGAGATCCCGACCGTGAGCCCAGTAGACCACAGACTGGGTGAGTTCATCCTGTAGATCTGCTCAGTGTCCGTGTCACCTCAACTTCTGCTGTGCATTGGTAGGACACTAGGTGTCATTTTGACATTTTGTATCTAAATGTTGATTTTTCTTCATATGTAAATTAAACTTGTGTAATGTATATTGATGTATATGTAAATTATGAAAATTGTATTTCTTAATGGAAAAGTAAATGTATACTTGTGATTTATATGCGAACATCACATGTGAATGATGAATGAAAATAGAAATTGAAATGTTGAAATCTTGATATTGAGTTGGTGTTGACAATGGATGTTTGAGAAATATTGTTGAGATTTTGGATATTGGAGTTTGAGATAATGAAATAAAAATATTGGAAGTGTTTTTAACAGGTTCCGAAGAA
The DNA here is from genome assembly GCF_030052815.1 of Hevea brasiliensis. NCBI lineage: Eukaryota > Viridiplantae > Streptophyta > Magnoliopsida > Malpighiales > Euphorbiaceae > Hevea > Hevea brasiliensis. The sequence goes on from NC_079504.1 coordinate 79,453,455, forward strand.
CGGTTTTCTCCATTTTTAGCCGGTACTCCGCCGGATTTTCTTTAAAAATTTTCGGAACCTTAAATAAATGATACTTTTGATAAAGGGTTTAAATAAATTGTATTTCGTAAATTATATGCAAAAGCATTGTATAAATTAATTGAAGAATATTAGAGTGTGCCGGTACACCGTGTGGCATACTTACTCGGGTATACTGTACACGGGCAAGGGGTGTCACATTTAGTGGTATCAGAGCACGGTTTAGGTTTTTCTGGGCCTAGATTGAGTCCATACCATGCATTGCATTTGTAATAGTCGAGGTGACACTAACGCAGATCTGTTTATCTTTCTTATTTTGAATAGGATATGGACCCGTCATCTCAGAGAGCCGTCGAGGAGGAAGTGGAGAGTCATGCTCCACTGCGGCTGAGACTGGGGCATGAGAGAATCTGCTCCGCCACTCAAGCGAGCTCGCCAGCCTCCACGAGCCATGTTCCAACAAATGGCCGACTTCTTTAGACAAATGGCTGGAGTAATGCCAGCACCACCACCACCACCACCACCAGCTCCACAGCAGAAATCACACCTGGAAAGGTTAAGAAAATTTGGGGCAGTGGATTTTTATGGCAAGAGAGAAGATGACTGCATTGCGGTAGAGAATTGGTTGAGCAGGCAGGCGAGTTCTAAAACAACTCCACTGCACTCCAGAGCAAAACCTGGAAGCTGCTATATCCTTGCTGCAAGATGATTCTTATGAGTGGTGGGACACGGTATCCAGTGAAGTGCAGCCCGAAGCTGTAACTTGGGACTTCTTCCTCTCTGAGTTCAAGAAGAAATATGTGGGTACTGTATACCTGGAAGAAAAAAGAAGAGAATTTATTAACCTGAGGCGAGACAATTGTCGTGGTGAGTATGAGAAAGAATTCGTCCGATTAAGCCGCTATGGAAGGGAGATAGTCCCAAATGAAGCTGAAAGATGCAAGAGATTTGAAGAGGGACTAAATGACAATATCAAGATCCAGCTCACTGCCTTGGGAATCACAGAATTTACCAAGTTAGTGGAAGCTGCAATAAAGGTTGAAAAAGTGAGAATTAGTGAGTGGACTAGAAGAGAGAGGCAGCAGAAGAGGGGACCGGGTCAGTCTAGTTCAGCTCCTGCATCAGGGAAGAAGTTCAAGGGTCCTCCTGCACAGAGTTCGGCCGCCACGTGGTCGTGGTCAGTCTCGGGGCCCAGCCACGATTCACCCCTAGGAGAGGTCACCCACACCATCGGGCGCCTCTCGAGGATGGGGTTCAGGACCAGCCCCAACATCTTCTCGCATGTCCACACCGGCCGAAATGGCATAAGAAGTGTTGGAGAGTAATCGGTGCCTGCTTGAGGTGTGGGTCAATAGAGCATCGGTTGAAGAACATCCCACGCAGAACTACTACAAATGCTCCAACACAAGCGCATGCACTGCTCTGCACCACCAAGGGGTAGAAGGTGCAGTAAATCCAGTGGTGGGACCATCTCGAGGCTGCATCCGAGCCGCCAGAGAGGCCGGATAATGACCACTGCCGAAATTATGCCTTGAGAGCTCGGGAGGAGCAAAATGCCCGGGCGTCATCGAGTACGTTCTCCCTCTACACTACACCTGTGCATGCATTGGTGGATCCAGGATCCACTCATTCATACATCTACATCAACCTACCCGTAGAAAGGGGGATACTGGTAGGGGAGAGTGACCAAGACATTCTGGTCACTAATCCATTGGGCCACAGTGTGGTAGTGAACAAAGTGTACAAGGGTTGCCCTTTAAGGATTCAGGGGTATGAATTCTTGGCAGACCTGATTGAGTTGCCCTTCCATGAGTTTGACGTGATTTTGGGAATGGACTGGTTGTCACGTCATCAGGCAATGGTTGATTGCAAATTGAAGAGAATTTCTCAAAAAACTTCAGAGGGTAATGAGATCACTGTTGTGGGTGAAAGGACAGATTTCTTGTCCAATGTCATCTCACCACGCTGCAAGAAGAATGATGAGAAAAGGTGTGAAGCCTACCTAGCACATGTGGTGGATACTAGGCGGCTAAGCCAAACTTGAGTGACATACCCACGTGAAGAGACTTCCTGCAGGTATTTCCTGAAGAGTTGCCTGGTTTGCCACCAGAAAGGGAAGTCGAATTTGCTATTGAGACACTACCGGGTACAGCACCCATTTCCATTGCTCCTTATAGAATGGCACCCACGGAATTGAGAGAGTTGAAAACTCAGTTGCAAGAGTTGCTGGATAAGGGGTTCATACGCCCCAGTGTGTCACCATGGGGAGCTCCAGTGCTGTTTGTGAAAAAGAAGGATGGGACTTTGAGGCTTTGTATTGATTCACAGCTTGAATAAAGTGATATGAAGAACAAATATCCGTTGCCTAGAATTGATGATCTGTTCGATCAGTTGAAGGGAGCAGGAGTATTTTCTAAGATTGATCTCAGATCAGGGTATCATCAGCTGAGGGTAAAGGATGTAGATGTGCCCAAAACTGCATTCAGGACCCGGTATGGGCATTATGAGTTTCTGGTGATGCCCTTTGGCTTAACAAATGCACCAGTATTCATGGACCTTATGAACCGTATCTTCCATCCACACTTAGATCGGTTCGTAGTGGTCTTTATTGATGATATTTTGGTGTATTCCAAGACCAGGGAAGAACATGATGAGCATTTGAGGATTGTCCTACAAACCCTAAGAGAAAAGGAGCTGTATGCTAAGTTGTCCAAGTGTGACTTTTGGCTGAATGAGATTGCATTCCTTGGACACATAGTGTCAGCCGATGGGATTAGGGTGGATCCCAAGAAAATAGAGGCAGTGATGGAATGGAAGCCTCCCAGAATACAAGCGAGGTCGAAGCTTCTTGGGGCTAGTGGGTATTACAGGAGATTTGTGAAGGATTTTCCTAATACGCTCCAATGACCAAGTTGTTACACAAGAATGTCGATTTGACCGGAATGACAAGTGTCGACCAGTTTGAGAAGTTGAAGGCTATGTTGACAGAGGCACCAGTGTGTTAACACGAGGTCGTGAAGGACTTTGTGGTCTATGATGCCTCTCTTAATGGGCTAGGGTGTGTATTGATGCAAGGGGGGAAAGTGATCGCCTATGCTTCCAGACAGCTAAGGCCACATGAACAGAACTACCCTACCCATGACTTAGAGCTTGCAGCAATTATCTTCGCACTGAAGATATGGAGGCATTACTTGTATGGTGAAAAGTGCTACATTTACACAGACCACAAAAGCCCAAATATTTGCCAACCTGAAGGAGCTCAACCTTGACAGAGGCGATGGATTGAGTTCTGAAGGATTATGACTGTAATTGACTACCATCACAGGAAGGCAAATGTAGTTCTTGATGCTTTGAGCGTAAAATCCATGACAGCCTTTGAGATCATTGAATGCCCGTCTATCTTTGGTTCGAGATGGAGCTATTTTGGGTGAGTTGCAAGTGAGGCCAACTCATAAAGAGGTTTTAGATGGGCGAAGCGGATGAGAAGCTAATGGCTATTGTGAGCAAGATCTCAGAGGGAAAAGCAACTGATTATGAGGTGAAGGCAGATGGGTGTCTGTACTACAAAGGAAGACTGTGTGTACCAGATAATGGGGAATTAAAGACCAGTATTCTAAAAGAGGCACACACCAGTGTATATGCTATGCACCCAGGAAGTACAAAGATGTATCATGATCTGAAACTCCAGTATTGGTGGCCTGGTATGAAGAGAGATATCGGTGACTATGTGACTAAATGCTTAACATGTCAGCAAGTCAAGGCAGAACATCAAGTTCCATCAGTTTGCTACTGACCATACGCATACCTGAATGGAAATGGGATCGGGTCACCATGGATTTTGTAAGTGGTCTACCTCTCACCCGGAAGAAACATGATGCAGCATGGGTGATAGTTGATAGATTGACGAAGTCAGCACACTTTCTGCCAGTTAGGACTGATTACTCACTGGAGAAGTTAGCAGAATTGTATATCAGCGAGATAGTTAGACTGCATGGAATCCCACTTTCCATCATATCTGATCGAGACCCAAGGTTTACATCGAGATTTTGGAAGAAGTTGCATGAATCCTTGGGTACACAACTCCATTTCAGCACAGCTTTCCATCCTCAGACGGATGGGCAATCTGAAAGAGTAATCTAGGTAAATAATTGAAACCAATGAAATTGATACAAATATTGAATCGAAATGATAACAATAACGTGAAATACTTGCCAGGTCCTTGAGGATATGCTGAGGAGTTGTGTCATTGAGTTTGAGGGAAGTTGGGATAGATACCTCCCAGCAGTAATTTGCATACAACAATAGCTACCAAGCTAGCATTCAAATGGCCCCATATGAAGCAATCGTATGGGAGAAAATGTAGAACTCGCAGTCTTTGGACTGAATTGGGCGAAGACAAATGGTAGGGCTGCACTGTGAAACAGCCGAGGAGAAGGTGAAATCAATCAAAGCCAACTTAAAGGTTGCCTCGCATGCATGTAAATCTTATGCCGACCTGAAGAGGAAAGAAATAGAATATGGGGTTGGCGACAAGGTGTTCCTCAAGGTGTCACCATGGAAGAAAGTGCTGAGGTTTGGAAGAAAAGGTAAGTTGAGCCCTAGGTTCATTGGCCCATATGAAGTCATTGAACGTGTGGGTCCAGTGGCCTATAGGCTAGCTTTACCACCAGAGCTGGACAAGATCCACAATGTGTTCCACGTGTCCATGCTCAGAAGATACCGCTCAGACCCTTCACATGTCATCTCCAGAGAAGAAATTGAAATACAGCAGGATTTGACATATGAAGAAGAACCTCTATGGATCTTGGCTCGGGAAGTAAAAGAGTTGAGGAACAAGCAAATTCCATTGGTGAAAGTGCTTTGGAGGCACCACAACACCGAGGAGGCAACTTGGGAAAGTGAAGAGACGATGAGGCAACAGTTCCCTCAACTGTTTGCATCAGGTAAATTTCGAGGACGAAATTTAAATTAGAGGGGAAGAGTTGTAACACCCTCCCGGTAACCACTCCGTACATTCTACTGTTACGGTGACCGGTGTCGGTCCGGACAGCTAGAACGTCCGGAAAAATATTTAAACTAAAGTCAGGAACCCTAATTAACTCAAATATTAATAAGAAAAATTTAGTAAAAATTTTAGAAATAAAATACAATCGAAGTCAACGCAGTAGTGCCCAAGCGATGGGTCAGGAGGGAAGTGCGTTCTGCAACGAGGAGCCCTAGACAGGGAAAAATTATAAAATAATTTTTGGGACTCCAGAGAAGGGTTATTGAGGTTCCTATGGCATTAGAATGCTAAGAAAATACCTAGAAAAATATCTCAATCGGTACAGCCAATTTTGACCCGTGAAGCCAAACGGAGGGCATTTTGGTCATTTTGCCTTCCGAGGTGATTTTTGGCCGACTTGCCCAGTTGAGTAAATAATTAATATGATATCAAATATGAAGAAATATTACTAGAAATGAAATTTGAAATGAGTAGTGAAAGAAAAGAAAAGAAAATGCAAAAATAAGGCAAAAATGACATCATTTAAAAATTTTGACCAATCACCATTAAGCTCCCAATTGACCAAACTAATAAAAGACATAAAAGAAGACCAAATTAAGACATAAATTGCAGCAGCCATCCTCTCCCAAACAGCCAGCCGAAACCTAGTCTCCCAAGCCACCTCCATGAAAGCTCTTCCAAGCTTTAAACTCCCATCATTTCCACCATATTTCCCTACCCTCTAAGTGCAAAAATTAATTGTTTCACCTTGAGAAGAAGATTGATAGTAAGAAGAAGAGAAGAAGGTGAAGAAATTGAGCTTTTGAAAAACTCCTAAGTGAGGTTAGTGCTACAAATTTCATTCTTCTTCTTTTAATTTTAGTTAGAACATCATTTGAGCTAAGAAATTTTAAGGAAATTAAAGTAAATTGCATGTGTTAAGTGCACCTTCAAATTTCGGCAGCCCTATGGGAGATTGAGTTTGATTGTTTAACAAACTTAGAGTGGTTGGAAATCATGGTTAAGGTATTAAAATGCATGAAGATTGAACTAAGTATGTTAGACAAGGTTTATGAGTAAATTTAGTTGAACATTAGGGTTTGGGAAGGTGAAATTGTGACTTAGCTTTGGAAATGGTTAGAGGACTTTTTAATGGTCAATTAGTGACCATTTTAGGTAGGTTGACCCTAATTAGAACTGAAAAATGGGATGGTAAAGTGAAAGTATAAACTGCCCTATGGACACAGCATAGGGACTGAAATTTCAGTCCTTTGCACTGCCATAACTGGGGCTGTGGTAGTCCAATTGGTGTTTGGCCAATTGGACATGAAACTAGGCTTATAATGGCACATTTTTGCTGAAGAAACCATGCCCAAAAGACCAAAGCAAAGGGTCAAAACTCAGCCACAATCCGGAACCCTGAAACTGCCTCTGCAGAATTTGACCAAATGAACAGTAACTGTTCATTTGGCCATAAGTCACTGTAGATTTGGTCAATTGGTCTGAAATTTTTACAGCAACAAGTTAAGACATAGAAAAACAACTTTCATGAAGGAACCTACCCCAAATTATGGCCAGAACCCATTCAACCAAGTGACTCAAGTCACTGTTCATGCACTGTAGATATGGTAAATTTCTGCAGAATGCATATCCGGACAGCTTGGGTTTTTGAGCCATATCTGGAGCTACAAAACTCCAAATGGAGTGATTCAAAAAAGGAAATTAAACTAGACAAAATAAGGAACAATTTTCATGTTTTACATTTCTTCAAATTCCAACAGTAACAGTGTCCAATGGAACAGTGAAGTTGACTCACCAAAACTGAAATTTTCTGCTTGTGTGAGTTTCACTTTGAAATGGTATTAACACTTAATGCCAACAAGTTTTAAACACCAAATGTGGTATGTTGAGAGTGCCAAAGTCAATGTACACATTTTTATTCCAAAAGTCAACACTTTTGTTGACCAATGATGAATAGTGACACCCAAAAAGTTGAAATTCACAAATTGAAGAATTTAAAAGTTTCAAATGCCCTAGTATACCTCACAAGATTGGTTTGGATAGTTTGGCATGCCAATAGGGTTCAGTTAGTAGTACTGCACATGGCAAAAATGCCATTTTGTGATTTCATGGCTTTTAGCCATTCTGACTTTGTATTGAGATTTGGCCTTGTGCCTGAGATTATTTACAGCTTGTTAGCTGTTCTGTTGCACACCGGGAGATGCATATGTGACCGATGGTGTGACGGCCCGAGGTACTTGATACCCAGTGCCAGTTTACCCGTTATCCAGTCCAGTCATCTAGTGTAGGTTACTTGGGGCAACCAAATGAATGAAAATGAGCAATGTAGAAGAAATCAACGAATGGATATACAAATACATAACAAACAAAACATGCACATGCAATACATATTTATATCTGCTATTTCTTGTTATTATATTATTGCACCACTAAGCATTATTGCTTAGCGCGTTGCTTTTGCCACGCGTAGGTACTGGAGATCCCGACCGTGAGCCCAGTAGACCACGTGACGGTGAGTTCATCCTGTAGATCTGCTCAGTGTCCGTGTCACCTCAACTTCTGCTGTGCATTGGTAGGACACTAGGTGTCATTTTGACATTTTGTATCTAAATGTTGATTTTTCTTCATATGTAAATTAAACTTGTGTAATGTATATTGATGTATATGTAAATTATGAAAATTGTATTTCTTAATGGAAAAGTAAATGTATACTTGTGATTTATATGCGAACATCACATGTGAATGATGAATGAAAATAGAAATTGAAATGTTGAAATCTTGATATTGAGTTGGTGTTGACAATGGATGTTTGAGAAATATTGTTGAGATTTTGGATATTGGAGTTTGAGATAATGAAATAAAAATATTGGAAGTGTTTTTAACAGGTTCCGAAGAACGGTTTTCTCCATTTTTAGCCGGTACTCCGCCGGATTTTCTTTCAAAATTTTCGGAACCTTAAATAAATGATACTTTTGATAAAGGGTTTAAATAAATTGTATTTCGTAAATTATATGCAAAAGCATTGTATAAATTAATTGAAGAATATTAGAGTGTGCCGGTACACCGTGTGGCATACTTACTCGGGTATACTGTACACGGGCAAGGGGTGTCACAGAAAAGGCGTGCTAAAATGGAGTTGTGTGCCTAAGGCTTCTTGCAAGTTCTTCCAAAATCTAGATGTGAACCTCAGGTCTCGATTAGATATGATGGAAAGTGTTGCAAGGACATTGCAATCGCCGGACGATTCTCACAGAAGTGGAAAAAGTGAGGAGTTACCACTTTAATTTTAAGGGAAATTAAAGGAAACCGTTACTGAAAACAAAAAACCACTTCCGAAATAGAGATTCTTGGTTTAGAGTTCATTCATGGGTGGGGAAGGTGTTAGGCACCCCACCTCGTCTCTTAATGAGGGTCAGCAAATTTAATGATGTGCTCTTAATTACTTATGATTAATAATTTAGGGGTTTTAGAGTTATGTTGTCGGTCCTTTTATTGACAGAAGGAGCATTCAATATCTCACCATTTTGGATTTCCCAAGAACACGAGCACATGGGATGTCCCCAAGGTGAATTGGTGTTTTGTTTATTTAATTTGTTACATATCTTATTTAATTTTTCATCTTTGAATTTGGGATTCTTATTTTAAAGAGATGTTATTTGAGTCCCTAAAGATCCGTAATGAATGAGAAAGGTTCTCAGCTCACATGCTAGGTATCTCGGTATTTAAATATTAAAATTTTGATTGAAAAGATTTTGGGAAAGGACTCTCACCCAATTTCTTAAGATATTCTTATTAGAATTTTGGCTAAGAGAATTCAGGAAGGACTCTCTCCCGATCTCTTAAAATGTGAATATTAGAATTTTGTTAAGAGGATTCAGGTAAGGACTCTCTCTCGATCTCTTAAAATGTGCATATTAGTATTTTGTTAAGAGGATTCGGGTAAGGACTCTCTCTCAATCTCTTAAAATGTATATATTAGAATTTTTTTTAAGAGGACTCGATTAAGGACTCTCGATCTCTTAAAATGTGTATATTAGAATTTTGTTAAGAGGACTCAGGTAAGGACTCTCTCCCGATCTCTTAAAATGTGTATATTAGAATTTTATTAAGAGGACTTCGGTAATGACTCTCTCTCAATCTCTTAAAATGTATATATTAGAATTTCGTTAAGAGGACTCGGGTAAGGACTCTCTCCCAATCTCTTCTTATGTGTCAAAAATGAATCTCTTCTTATGTGTCAAAAATGAATTTTAAAAGGGCACGGTCGTGAGACCGAACTAGTTTGACCCTATTAGATATGAGAACGTTGCTTATATCATCTCCTGCATTTCATATGACCCCAAACTTTCGTTTTCGATCTCATGATTATTTGCCAAACATTCCTCAACTTATTACGACTCCTTATTTTTAATATTTTAGATATCTCATTTCGGAAGTTCCCCATCCAAACTTGATCCCGAATCCCGATCTCATTTCTATTTTTTAGAGCCAGACTGAGTAACTAACCTCCCAATTCATCCATACTATTCCTAATCATTTTTACCCTGATTAGGAATCTCCATATTGCTTTCCCCCATCTGTACTCCTTATGGTTCTTACAGAATGTTAGTATTCTGAATTATCCTCTTTTTTTACACGAAATAACGTAAAAAAATTAAAGACAATGTAAAAATAAGAGGTAAAACTTGTGGACGTCACAAAAAGTGAACTAAGTCCAGTTTCAACGTAAACTTATTATGAAGATTTGTTGCAATAAACCATGCCATGAACACTAGAGAATGATAAGTCGAACACTTACCTGTAGAAAAGGCTGAAACAACGAGTAAGCTAGTACTGACGTCTTCGTGTATCCGGCGCTATTAACACTGAGACAGTAGAGTGGTTTTAAGGAGTTGTGAACAACTAAAGTGAGATTTTCTTGAGAAACGGTGATTGAATTCCCAAGAGTTTGTGAGGTTATCCAAAGTATGGATTGCAAGCTCTAAGGTTTCCGTGGTAAGATCCTTCAGAAAACTTATTTCTAAAGTCTCTAGGAACCTTGAGAGTTTTTTATTAAAAATAAAGCTACAGCAAAATTCCAGGGTTTTTCCTTAATAATCACCACTACCTCCATAGCATTACATGCAGGTATTTATAGGAGATGGGTACTTAAAACAGAGGGCCAAGATTCTAGCAGGAGGAGACGGAAGTCCTAGATTCAAAAGGACATAATCCGATGTCTTGGAATTAAAGAGAATCAAAATGGATGGTTGGGATTCCATTTGGAATTTCTATCCTTTCGCCCCTTGATCCAATGGTCAAGGGTCTTGCCTTACAAAATGGATACAAGGGCTGGGAACAAAAAGCTCCAAATCTATCATTTATTTTTTATCCGAAGGACTCAAATCCATCCTTACAATTATAATCAACGGTGTAAATCGAGATGTACTGGGCTGCTTTAACCATTTGGAATCCGATGGCTAGGAGTGCATCCTTACAAATGATATGTGTTGTGAAGATTGGATCATGCCTGCAATACTTTAACTGACTCGGATCTGATGGTGGAGGGAGTTAGTTTCTACGAATTAAAGGTCATCATCCTTCATTTTTCCAATCTTCTCATTATGACTGACCGATCTTAGGATTATTATTCTGATCTCTATTTTCTTTTATGTCTGGTCATTTTTACTTCCTGATTTCTTCCTGTTCTTCGACCTCCTTCTCATCCCTTCTCTGTGTCGGTCAAAGAAATAAATTTTTGGATTGCCGATGAGCCACTTCTAGTTCTGCATGCAATAAATGCCAAGGCCCTATATATATGTTGACGAATTTTGTCCTTCACATGCTCACAACCTTCCTTCTCCAGTGAATCTTCAGTGTTCTATTTTCCCATTCTTGGCTTTTCTGGCAAGAATTCTTCTCACGACAATCACTTTAATCTTTTTCGAAATGTTTTCTTTGCTCATCTCCTGAAAATGAACAATTCCAGTGATCAGAGGTTTATGATGGCATTGTTTGATGACGATGAGGGAATTGGACTAATTAACCAATCAAGGTTGAAACTGACTACCACGCCAACCTCAAATTGTCTTATCGGTATGGCTTGCAGACCAATCTCTGACAAGAGGACTGCTAAATTGAATCTTAATATCGATGTTTGCCTCTTGAAGTTCATTTGGCTCCTCACCATCTCAGGGGTCCCGATCACAACTAGGTTCTGGTCGATCATATCGACAATTACACCACTCAATATCATGAGCGTCATAGTCACCCCATTTGAGCTATACATCTGTCCAGTATTTATTGCTGGCTTTCTGATCAAACACATCTTTTGATTCAGCCACAAGACTAGGCTTTGACACAGGCCTATTGTGCGATACTTTGGGTTTGGGAGTAGTCCAAGTTAGGTAGAATGTAGTGTAAGGACATTTGTAATTGCTGATCTTGAGAGATCACCTAAATGATGTAATCTGACCTTTTGAAAATGAAATGAAATCTATTATTGAAATTTGGATCTACCTATTTTGTTTTTATTATTACATTGGTTACTATTCTAATCTTTGATAACTGTGCCCGATCTGATCCCTAGACGAATTGCTATTCTGCCTATCTGTTGGTTTAGAACCCTTTTCTATCTGATGATCTTTGTTTACTGATCTTATTTATTTGACCTTTTACTATGTTTCTAGAATCTTCTTTTGATGTGTCATTGAAATGGCCCAGTCCCTCTAACTGATATGTCCCTTGGGGCTTTGTGAGCATTTAATGCTCGGGTAGGTATAAATAGGGAGGGGGTTAGCCATTTGCTCCCTTATGTCATTTTCAGACTTTCTTTTAGCGACTTCGACACTCGCCCTTGTTTTTTAGAGTTTTCTGGCGCTGATTTATACTCCGGTAAGAGCTTTAATAATTTTTTTTATCAATTTCATTTTTATTCTTTGAAAATGAGTGGTACCAATGGTCAGAGAGCTGCCAGTCCTCCTTTTGTTCACATCTCTTGGACATCAGATGAAGGTGAAGTGGCCAGACTGAGTAAGCGACTTGAACCTTCTACAGCCACTGTCCTAGTCCATGGTCAATTGACCAAGTCAAAATAAGTATCATCTTCAAGGAAAGAGAACTTACCAGTGTACGAGTTGCCATCGATTCTAAAGGAGACTGATCTTCAGTCTATTAGCCAAAAGTACAACCTTTCGACTAACTCCTTTGAACTTATCAGATGTCATGGCGATCTTCAAGCTGATAATTTCTTTGAAGAAATTGACCTGATCATAGTATATGAGGAACAATTAAAAGCCGAGCTTTGGTTTCCCTTGAAAGAATTCTATAGATCCATTCTGAAGTTTCATCATATCTGTGTAGCCTAGGTGCATCCAAACTCCTGGCGGACTTTGATGGCTTTCAAAGGTTTATGCCAAACTAAAAAGCTCGAGCCTACAGCAAAGGTTTTTGTCGAGCTGCATAGGCTGGCTCGGCGGAAGGATGATGAATATTGGTTTTTCCAAGCCAAGTCGAACTGTGGGCTTTTCACCGATCTCCCTTCTTCGTTGAAGAATTGGAAAGATGGATTTTTCATATTGAGGAGTAAGGACCCAAATGGCTTTGAGGGCATCCCGCATGGTAGTATTTGGTTCCTTCAGTTCCAAAGAAGATCGCCCTAAATAAAGATGAGGACGTTATGGTGAAGGAGTTGAAGGATCAGGCGGCTACTTATAAGTACTTATGTTTGGACATGGTTATGGCTGAACTGAAATGGTGGCTGATGCAAGTGATCGCCCATGAGGATTATGAACTTTAACTCTCTAACCTCGACCCCGAGATCGGTATAATCTAAATCTTCAGTCTCCTAACTTTAGTGATCTCACTAACTTATTCTCTGTGCAGGTTTGGCAGGGGGCGAGAGTGCAAAAGAGAGCCGCAAGCAAAAGAGGGAGCTCACTTAGAAAGTGCAAGACATGAAGGCTGCTGCTGCTACTACTCAAACATCTAGGTAGGACTCAGCAGAAGTAGCGAGCTCTCCGTTTCGACCTCCCGAGCAGCTAGTCTCAGAGGTAGAAGTGGTTCCACCTCAACAGGCTAAACCTCCACCTCTGTCGATCTCTTCAAGTGCAGAAGGGGGGCCTTCCCGATCAGCCATAAAGACTCTTGCTCATGGTGCTCAGGTCCTTATCCATTCTCTGGAAAGAAACCGTTCTATTCGGGGTGATCCTAACCTAGCCAAGGTCTTGGGCACCACCATCTGATTTCAAGAAGATTGGAATAGATTGGCCCAGGATAGCATCGATGAACTCTTGGCTCAGACGATGAGCCTAGGTTTGGAGGCTATTTCGAACCAACATTTGATTAGAGAAAAGGGTCATCTCTTGATATAGGAGATTCTAAAGGCGGTCCAGGATGCATCTTCTGCCAAGGCCCAACTCTCCACTGCCCAGGACTGCATCACCGAGATAGAAGGTCAGGTGAAATCTTATGAGGAAAGGATAGCTAAACTGGAGCGGGAACTTGAAGATGCTTGGGCCTGCCAATCTGCTAATGTCGCTCGACTTACCAAAGAGATCAAAGCAAAAAAAGAAGTGGTTTTGACGAGAGAGGCTAGTGCTTATGTGAATGCACATGGCGATCTTATGGCCGAGCTCGCGAAGCGCCATCCTTAGGAAGACTTCTCCTGGATAGTGGATCTCATCCCTACAACTGAAAAAGATAGTGAGGAGGACCCTGAGAAAGAGAGAAAGAGTGACAAAACTGATAATGTACCTGGAGAGCAGGTTAAGGGAGACCCTCCTACCGAATGACTTGTAAATTTTTTAACTTTTGAAATGAATCTAAGTCTTTTCATGCTCAATTTTCTTGATGAGATCGAAAAACATCCAAACCAAGTTGCCCGAGTACTTAATCAATTGAATACAGTTGGACATTAAACCTGAGACTAGTTATTAACCATAAAACATCAAACAACTTCCAGAGATCGGAAAACCATTGCACGTGAACATGAGATCGGACGGTGCTGTGACCAAATTTCGATTGAAACCTTGAAACATTTGAAGAGTGATTTGGTATAATTATAAAGATTTGAAAATGACTTGAGCTTATTAGGGTCGGGATCATCATTTAGAGATCGGATAAAACCTTAGCTTTGTTTGACGAATGTTTGAATAATTCGAGCGAGATACCTGATCACAACACTATATGTAGATTTAGAATTTTGAGGTATTAGAACATAGAGAGATCAAAAAACAATAGCATGTAAGATTGAATGGTCTAGAGATCCAATATTGATTTGAACACATTAGATAAAAGCGAAGAGATCGGAAGGTAATCTAACTTGAACGTGAGATCGAGTTATTACGAAGACAAGCCATTGCTAAGTTCAGAAAAGCAACCTGTGATCGAGTCATCGGTTGAGATTGGATAACATATTGAAATTTCAATTTTTAAAGAACATTGTATTTAAGGATCGACTAAAATATGCTATCAACAACTACCCCTCTTTACATAATTTCTATTAAAGAGAATGAAATTCTCTTATATAGGAATCCTGTAAAGATTTAGAACCATATTTTGGGTGGATGAAATTTTGAAATAAAATACTGCAAATTATAGCATTGGGAATTCAAATTAATTTGAGTCTTGGATTCAGAGGTTGATAACAGAGAAATACGAGAAATTAAAAATGACTTAGATCTTGAATCCAAATATTGATAATAAGAAATTAAAGTGCTAAAAATTAAAGTCAATTTGGATCTTGAATCCAGAGGTCGATAACAGGAATTTAATGTTGAAAATTAAAATCAACTTGGATCTTAGACCCAGAGGTTGATAATAGGAAATTAAAGCTGAAAATTAAAATCAACTTGGATCTTGAATCCAGAGGTTGATAACAAGAAATTACAATGCTGAAAATTAAAGTAACTTGGATCTTGAATCCAGGTGTTGATAACTGGAAATAAATGCTGAAAATTAAAATCAACTTGAATCTTGAACCCAGAGGTTGATAACAGGAAATTAAAGCTGAAAATTAAAATCAACTTGGATCTTGAATCTAAAGGTTGATAACAAGGAATTAAAGCATTGAAAATTAAAGTCAACTTGGATCTTGGACCCAGAGGTTGATAGCAGGAAATTAAAGCTGAAAATTAAAATCAATTTGGATCTTGAATCTAGAGGTTGATAACAAGAAATTGCAATGCTGAAAATTAAACTCAACTTGGATCTTGAATACAGAGGTTGATAACATGAAATAAATACTGAAAATTAAAATCAACTGGGATCTTGAACCCAGAGGTTGATATTAAGAAATTAAAGCTGAAAATTAAAATCAACTTGGATCTTGAATCTAGAAGTTGATAACAAGGAATTAAAGTGCTGAAAATTAAACTCAACCTGGATCTTGGACCTAGAGTTTGATAATAAGAAATTAAAGCTGAAAATTAAAATCAACTTGGATCTTGAATCCAGAGGTTGATAGCAAGGAATTAAAGTGCTGAAAATTAAAGTCAACTTGGATCTTGAATCCAGAGGTTAATAACAGGAAATAAATGCTGAAAATTAAAATCAACTTGGATCTTGAACCCAGAGGTTGATAACAGGAAATTAAAGCTGAAAATTAAAATCAACTTAGATCTTGAATCCAGAGGTTGATAACAAGAAATTAAAGTGCTGAAAATTAAAGTCAACTTGGATAATGAATCCAGAAGTTGATTACAGGAAATAAATGCTGAAAATTAAAATCAACTTAGATCTTAAACCCAGAGGTTGATAATAGGAAATTAAAGCTGAAACTCAACTTGGATCTTAAATCCAAAGGTTGATAACAAGAAATTAAAGTGCTGAAAATTAAAGTCAACTTGGATCTTGAATCAAGAGGTTGATAACAAGAAATTAAAATCAACTTGGATCTTGAATCCAGAGGTTGATAATAGGAAATTAAAGCTGAAAATTAAAATCAACTTGGATCTTGAATCCAAATGTTGATAACAGGAAATTAAAATCAACTTGGATCTTGAATCCAGAGGTTAATAATAGGAAATTAAAATCAACTTAGATCTTGAATCCAGAGGTTGATAATAAGAAATTAAAGTGCTGAAAATTAAAATCAACTTGGATCTTGGACCCAGAGGTTGATAACAGGAAATTAAAGTCAACTTGGAGCTGACTTAGCTAACTATCGTAGATAAGTTTTGTGTGTATATACCTCAAATACTCGCAAAGCAAATCTGATGCAGGGTGTTATTCCAAACAAAGTTTACTTAACAAGATCCTGAAGATAAACCATTGATGGAAAAGGCCATAATGAGTTATGAGGCTTGGCCCATGATTTTCTCCATCACCCTTTTGGCTTTTACTTTTTACCATTTCTGACTAGAAGTGCCCTTCTGGGTTTTCACTCCTAGTTTTTTTTTTTTTTACTCTCTTTTTCGAGGCATCCTTTCAGATTTTCACCATACGCTCATTTTGCGGAAAGCGCCCTTTTGGGTTTTCGCCTTCTTTCCCTTATTTTGCTAAGAGTGGCATTTTGAGTTTTCACTCCTACCTTTTTTTTTTTTTAACTCTTTGCTGGCTTTGCAGGAAGCACCCTTGCAGGTTTTTGCCTCTTAGATGCACCAGTTGCCTGATGATTCTTTACCCTCCTGTAAATCTCAAAGTAAAGTATGTGAAGTTACCTGTGTTTAGATTCTCATCTTATAAGAAAGCTTTCAACAAATTAATAGTGCATAAACCAAAGTAGACGAGATATGCACAAATTTATTCATAGCGTAAATAGATAATCATTAAAAGAATAAAGGTACAATTTTGTGACTAAGAGTACAGAAATAAATCTCACAAACATTCTCAATTAATTTTAGAGTCCCTTGATTGCCATCATTTCGAGTGACCTTCTGAAAGGCATGCTGTGTATTTTACTGCCCTTAATCTCGGAATCATCCTTGCTTCTTCGTCGTCTTCAACTAGAAGCGTCCTTTCAGGTTTTCACTCTCAGCCTTTTTTTTTTTAGCTCTCTTTTTTCGGGGCATCCTTTCGGATTTTCACCCTTTGCTCATTTTGCAGAAAGCACCATTTCGGGTTTTTGCCTTCTTTCCCTCATTTTGCTAGGAGCGCCCTTTTGAGTTTTCACTCCCAGCCTTTTTTTTTTAAGCATAATATCTTTTTACGGCATCCGCATTCACCGGCCTTGGCAGTTCTTCCCCATCCATGTGAGTTAAGATGAGTGCACCACCAGAAAATGCTTTTTTAACCACATAAGGCCCTTCATAAGTTGGTGACCACTTGCCCCGGGAATCACTTTGATTTGGGAGGATCTTCTTCAGAACTAGATCTCCTGATTGGAATTCGCGTGGGCATACATTCTTATGAATGCTCTGGCCATCCTTCTTTGGTACAACTGACCGTGGCATACTGCTGTTAGTCTTTTCTCATCTATCAAATTTATCTGGTCTAACCTTGATTGAACCCATTCTATCTCATCTAGTTCAGCCTCTTTTAGAATCCTTAAAGAAGGAATTTCTATCTCAATTAGCAAAATAGCTTCCATCCCGTAGACCAGCGAATATGGAGTTGCCCCGATTAACGTTCGTACTATAGTTCGATAAGCATGAAGCGTAAAGGGAAGCATATTATGCCAATCTTTATAATTCACTGTCATTTTTCCAATTATCCGCTTGAGATTTTTATTGGCAGCTTCACAGCTCCATTCATTTGGGGCCTATATGGCAATGAATTGAGATGCTAAATCTTATATTGATCACACAACTTCTAAATGTTTGGACCATTCAGATTTTTGGCATTATCAGTGACAAACTCCCCAGGAAGACCATACCGGCAGATAATATTATTCTTGAAGAATTTCAGAAAGGTGTTCTGAGTGATGTGAGCAAATGAAGTTGCTTCAACCCATTTAGTGAAGTAGTCGATGGCTACTAAAATGAATCTGTGCCCATTGGATGATTTTGGGTTAATCAGACCGATTACATCGATACCCAATATTGCAAAAGGCTATAGTTAGACGAGATTGTAAAGCTGATGAGGCAAGACATTTATCTGATTAGCATAAATTTGGCATATGTGACACCTCCGAAAATACTCAACGCAATCCTTTTCCAAAGTGGTCCAGAACTAACCTTGCCTTAAGATATGCTTTGCCATCATATATTGATACACTTGAATTGTATATATGTTTTTTAGCACATTTGTATTCTAAATCATAGTATTTAGGCAAGTATTTTCATGCATAGTAGTTGATTTCATTAGTTTCCATAAATTATGTTGCCAAGCCCTTAATTCCATGTTTTCTGCATTATTTCAAGTGTTTGGGTGAAGCCCCAAAGGATGGGAGTGCAAAGGAAAGCTTGGAGAGGTAAAAAGACAAAGAATTGCTGTTGATATAAAGTACACAGGGCATGTAAACAAAGCCCTAGACCCGTGTAACTCTTTGCCAGAAGAAAGTCAAGAGAATCGATGAGAAACACAAGTACACAAGTCGTGTAAGTAGACCCGTGTAATCTGCAGGGACCTGTGTAAGTCTCTGCCAAGCGCAAGCTTGAAGAACCGTATGGGAACAATAGTACATGACTCGTGTAATTAGGCCCGTGTAGTTGGCACAGACCCGTGTAACTTTCTGTGCCAAAACAAGACCACGCGATTCTCGTCCAGCAAGTTACACATCCCTACTTTGCAAGACCCGTGTAGTGATACATGGGCCGTGTACTATGCTACAGCTTATTTTTTGACTCAAATTCACCTCTTGCTTTCTGATTCGGACGAGAGCCCTAAAGCCTTTTGGACTCAAAATGACCTAACCCTAGAGCAACCAATATAAATAGAAAAGAAAACATCAGGAAGGGAGGTTAGTCACTATCATCGGGACTGCTACTGAAGGTTGCTGTTGTCGGGCTCTACATCAGTACCAAAAGAAGTTTCCCAGCTGAAGCTCCTCAAGATCAAAGCTGCAAACTCTCTTTGGTTCCTTCGTTTCATCTCCTTAGATAGATTTTTACTATTTCTTTCTTTTACATAACTCTCTTTTTATTGTTTTTACTTTTTATTATGACATTTGCTAAACTCACCATGAGTGAGTAGTTTTCTTATTCTGGATCTGGGAGAGTAGCTCTTGTAATTATTATTACGGATGAACACTAAGTTTTATTTATTGGATTTGAGATTCGTTTCTTGATTTAATTTCTTGTGATATTAATACATGCTATGTATTGGTACCCACTTAGTTATGATTATAAATGTTAATTGAAGGACTGAAAGGTGAAGATTAACATTAGAAAATCAAGATCTTGAACGTAGGAATTCTAACTTAGACATAGGCTGATACCTTTGTGGAATCTAAAAATTGGTCAAATGTCTTAAAGGATTTTAATTAATTTGATCTCCATGAGAGTAGGGTTCGAGTTAATTAGAATACACCCTAAATGCCTTGAGAGAGGATTTAGGATAGCTTAAGACTGATTTCCATCAAGGAAAACGATCCTCAATTCAGTAAATAAACGAGATAACATCTCTAGTATGATTCAAGTGTGAAATCTTAATTTCATAATTGCTTCAAATAAATCATTTCATTTTAAGTTTACCATTTTAGTGTTTAAAGTTAACAAACTTCATTCCCTAAGTATTCGATAGCCTAGACAGTAAAGATTTCTGTGTAGATTGGTACTTGCTAAACAAAATTCCTCATGGGAACAATACTCTACTTATCACTTTATTACTTGTTAGCGATACGTGCACTTGCGGTGATTGCAAAATAGCGAAATAAGTTTTTGGCGCCGTTGTTGGGGAATTTTTAGTTTTAGTAATATCAAGCAATAGGCGATTTAGCTGATTTAGGCAATTTTATTTATTATTTAATTTTATTTTACTAGTTGTATTTCTTTTCTTTTCTCTCTGGTGCCCAATCCGGTATATGACCAGAACAAAGCCAGAAGAAATTTTTTACTATGATCCAGAAATAGACAGAACCCTGAAAGCCATCAGGAGGGAAAGGAAACATCAAGAGCACGGTTAAAGAGATCCTAAAATCCCAACTATGGCCAATAATAATGACAGACCAAGACTCTTGAGAGATTACGGAGCTCCATCTGTCCAAGGATTTCAACCCAGTGTCACTAGACCCACAGTGGAAGCCAACAACTTTGAATTAAAACCATCATAGCTCCAAATGATTCAACAAAACCAGTTTGCAGGTTCACCAACAGAAGACCCACACTATCACCTCCAGTGCTTTCTTGCCCTATGTGATACATTCAAGATGAATGGAGTGTCTGATCAAGCAATAAGACTCAGAGCATTCCCATTCTCCCTTTGGGACAGAGTAAGGAAGTGGTTACTTTCTCAGCGAGCTGGAACATTCACTACCTGGGAAAACCTCTCTCAAGCTTTTCTAGCAAGGTATTTCCCACCTGCAAAGACCGCAAAGTTGAGACTTGAGCTCAACACCTTCAGACAAAAGGAAGGAGAGTCACTCTATGATGCATGGGAAAGATATAAAGACCTACAAAGGGAATGTCCACACCATGGCATAGAATATTGGCTATTGGTGAAAAATTTCTATAATGGATTACTAGCCTTTACAAGGAGCACAGTTGATTCAGCTGCAGAGGGTGATATAATAAAGAAAGCAGTGCCACAAGCACTTGAACTTCTAGAAAGGGTTGCATACCATAATTATGAGTGGTCAAATGAAAGAGGAAATGCAAGAAGAACAGCAGGGGTACTGGAAGTAGATGCCTTCAGCATGATAAATGCCCAGTTTGATCAGCTCACAAAGAAGCTCAAAGGAATGCAAGCCAACGCGGTTGGTACAAATTGTCAACATGAGGATAGCTATGAAAGAGGATACATGGATTCAGAATACAACAATTTCAATGAACCTACAGAACAGATGAACTATGTGAATATTGGAGGAAACTTTAACCAGAGGCAGTCAAACAATCCATATTCAAATACTTACAACCCTGGATGGAGAAACCACCGAAATTTCTCATGGTCCAACAAGCAGAACCAGCCAATAAACAAGCAACAAGGGTACAAACCTCTAGCACCCCCTGGATTTCAGAATAGAGGTCAGAACTTTGTATAGCCATCACTACCTTTCCAACCTCAACAACCTGAACCAAAAATGACCATGGAAACCATGATGGAAGGATTCCTAGCAGCTCAACAATAACAAACTGAATTGATTAAACAGCTAAATTCCAGAAAGGACCAACTTGCTATCCATAACAAGATGCTAGAGAATCAAATTGTTCAGCAAGCAAGTTCTTCAAGTAAGGCTACTGGCAAACTGCCTAGTCAACCAGAAATGAACCCATGGGAGCATTGCAAAGTAGTTGCACCGAGGAGTGGGAGAACTCTAATACAAACAGAGGTAGAATCGACAGAGGAAATCATAGAGAATTTTAAAGACCAAGCAGAGAAAAATGAGGAAGAAGCTACAAAAGATCAGGAAGAGGAAGCAAGGAAGACAAAGAAATT
The DNA here is from genome assembly GCF_030052815.1 of Hevea brasiliensis. Classification (NCBI taxonomy): domain Eukaryota; kingdom Viridiplantae; phylum Streptophyta; class Magnoliopsida; order Malpighiales; family Euphorbiaceae; genus Hevea; species Hevea brasiliensis. Next base: position 79,474,930 of record NC_079504.1, read on the forward strand.
ACCAGAACCATACCAGCCTCCCCTACATTTTCCTCAGAGATTTCAGAAAGCCAAACTGGACAAGCAGTTTGGGAAGTTTTTGGAAGTTTTACAGAAACTTTACATTAACATCCCCTTCACTGAAGCATTTTCTCAGATGCCATCTTATGCCAAATTTCTTAAGGAAATTCTGTCAAAGAAAAGGAAGCTAGAAAACTATGGAATAGTAGCTCTAACAGAGGAATGCAGTGCCATTCTGCAAAACAAATTGTGTAACACCCCTTACCCGACTATAGTGTAGCCGAGCGAGGCATGCTACATTCGGTGCCAGAGCACCTTATCTTATCTTACTTTATTCCTTTAATAATTTGATCTCGTTATATTTTAATATCAATTAATTTTCTATGGAGAAACTAGCGAAGTTTCCCTTATTTTATTATTATTTGACGTATTTCAGTATTCATCTGCTTGAAATTTTCAATAATATTTTACAATAAAAATATCATTCATGCTCATCATATTCATCTCACATTCAATTCTTGTAATTCACATACTCATTTATACAAATTTATTCATACTCAATTCATATATAAACATTCTCAAATTGCATAAGCAAAATTTTGAAATTTCCTTAATTACATAATTTACAAAATAATTACATAATTTCATAATTTACATGATCTACAAATTAATTACAGTTCCATAATCTATATTTCAACATACAATTCATAGTTTATATTACAAATAATAACTAATTATAATGTACAAAATACATAATATGATCTATATGGGCCCTATCTACATGCATTGCTGAGGAGGTGACAACCTTGAACACTCTGCAGATCAGACTCCAAAATCTCTATTTAGTATTCGCCGGGCTTTAACTTCAGTACCTGCGCAAGGAAACAAATCCATCGCGCTAAGCATTGCTGCTTAGTAGTGCAATAATATAACAAGAAATAATGTATACAAACAAAGGTAGAAATAAACCATAGTTCGAATAATTTAGATTTATAATTAATTTAGTTTTTAATATTAACTATCCTCTATTTTGCCATGTTCTTCCTTGGAGGTGCTCAGTCCAGAAATTTGCATTAATAATGTACCAGATACGAATAATCTAAAATTTAAACTTATACTTATATTCTTATGTAAGTCACATTTGTAATATTTATTTATGTTATAATTCTTCTATTAGTCTTTTTATCACTTCCTTAATACTTTCTAAGTTGTTTACAATCATTTTGTAATATTTAAAATTTTTAGAACTAATTTAATTTACTTCATACCATTCTAAGAAACAAATTTTTGGAGTTAATCTAATTTATTTTAGAACTTCTTACTCATTTATTTGCTTTCTAGAATTTTTAATTGCCAATATTTGTAACTTATTTTAATAAATTAGACTATCCAAGTAACCTATGACAGGTTGACTAAACTGGATAACGGGTCATTGGCACTAGACACCACGGTGGCTCGGGCTGTCATACCATGGGACGCAGAACTTCAACCACGTATGCAGTCAGTATAGCTAAAAAGCCATGATAACATATAATCAGGCATTAAGCCATGAGTGCGAGCATAAAAGCCATGAATACGGGCATAAAGCTATGAGTATGGGCATAAAGCCATGAATATAGGCATAAAGCCTTTCGCAGTACTGCGAAAACAATACCCTATTGGCATGCCAAACTATCCAATCTGACACACTTGTCTAGGTAATACAAGGGCACATAATATCATTAAATATTAATATATTATATTTTATGACTTCATTATTTCATAAAAATTTTCAATTATAATGTATATATTCATTTGATCATGTATATGATCACAATTCACATCAATTATCCTTTTATATCATTGTACTCAAAGTACTTTTCCTTTCTACAATAATGAGAACTAATGTCTCATTCATACATTAATATGGTTCATTTATTCATTCATTATGTTATTCATATTGATCACAATTCAAAACAATGGCTCACATGTACCATTATATTCAAAACATTTTTCCTTTCTCATTTATACATTTTATGAATTCTATTTGTGATGGGCATATAAGTCCTAACTACCTATTCACATCAATTTGGTGACTTACTTTTCATGTTTCAAGTAATCCATGAACATTTCATGGATTTCAAATTTATGGCCTTAATTTCCATTTAACAATATAGTTCTTACACTTTGTGTCTTTGTATTACTATTCACATTACTATTCACTCAAATTGTTGACTTTTTAATACATAATAAATTTATTGAACCTAAGTTCTCCAAGATACCACATTTTGTATTTTATTTTTGTTGGTATTGATTTCCAATACCATTTCAATGCTTATCTTATGTTATTCAAAATTTTCAGATTTCATACCCTAGGTTTACTGTTCCATTGGTCATTTGTACAGTAGGAATTTGATAAAATTGTCTTTATGAAAGTTGTTCCTTATTGTGTCTAGTTACATTTCTTTGCTTGAATCACTCCATTTGGAGTTTTATAGCTCAAGTTATGGTCATTTTACCATAACTAGCCGGAATGACCTACACTTAGAATTTCTAGGCAATTTGGTTCTGCCAGATTTGGTGACCTAAGTTGGGTTGGTAATTTGACTAGGTTATGGTCAGAATTTGGATTTGTGTTCTTCATAAAAGTTGCAGGGATATTTCTCAGCTTTCTGCTGGCAAAATTTCAGATCAATTGAACATTTTTAAACTGAGTTATGACCATTTGAACAAACACTGTTCATTTGGTCATTTTCCAGGGACAGCATGTTGGTTACTCAGATTAGGGTAATTTTTAGGTTAACTTGGTTTGGTTTTCTGGGCAGGGTTTTTTCACCAAAGTTGTGCCATTATGTGTCTAGTTTCATGTTAAATTAGCTTTGCACCAATTGAACCTATACAACCCAAGTTATAGCTGCCCAAACATGCTAGATTCACATCCAGACCTACAAGGAATCACACCACTTTCAATTTCACGGCCACAATCACTTCCAATTTAGGGTCAAACTTCATTAAATGGTCACTAATTGACCATTAGAACTCCAAGTAGCCATTCATATATAATATTTCCAATTTTCATACTAACCCTAATTGATCAAATCTTATTCTCATGAAAACTCAAAAAAAAAAAAAAATTTCAATTCCATTCAACTCCAATTCATATGTGTACATTAATTGACATTAATATACAAACTTAATTGCAACTAAACCATCCAAACCCTAACCTTCTCATGGCTTCCACAATTCATACATACTCCTACATAAGTGTTTTATTCAATTTCTTAACAATTTCTCATTCACTTTAACTTCCTAACATGGAATAAGAAGAGAGAAGTAAGAGTTAGCACTAACCTTTTTGAAACCAAACTTGAGCTTGTTATTCTTCAATATTTCTCCTAGAACCATAATAATCATAATCAATTATAACTTCACTTTCCCAAATTAAATATCCAATAAAAATTCAACAGCATTTCCCCTTAAATTGGACTAAACTCCTATCATAAATCTCAAATCCACAAACCATTAATACCCAATCTGGCAGCTTATGCATTCAAATTTATATATAGTGATATAACTGACAGATAAATCCCAAATTTTAACCATATATTCAAGACATCCCTATACAATATCAGTAAAAATTTTAACATCAAATCATCTCTAGATCATGAGATATCAAAATATTCATTCAACTCTTCAAAATCTAAATTTTTGCAAAAATCAGTCCTACTCAAACAGCTCATGCAAAACAATTTATATCTCATAAACCAAAGGTCTAAAATTCACCAAATTATAACACAATAGCCTCAACATCCCAAATATCATTTGTACCAAATTTCATAATTTTATAAGCATCCTAACTATTTATTTTTCTCAAATTTTAGTAGCCAAAATTCAGAATTCAACCTGCAGACAGCCTGTGTTCAACAATATATTTCTCCAAATCCAACCGTTGACCAATCACCAAATTTTAACCATAACTTTTACACATACATACCTCAAACATATCCAAAAATTTATGGTACAAGTTGAGCCAAACTCACCTGGACGGAAGAGAAACATGCTTCCCTGTTGAACCCCTGTTTCTGCTACTGTTCATCTCCTTCTCCTTCTTCCTTTCTTTCTTGCTTTTCCTTTTCTCTCTCTCTCTCTCTCTCTTGATTCGGCTGAAGAAGAAGAAACTAGAATTTTTCTTTCCAATTTTCCCTCATTTAACTCTTTTTAATTAGCTTGGTGAGTTGTAATTGGTGGAGAGTGCTTTGATGACATCATGTGATGTCATAATTCCTATTTTCTTTCATTTTTCTTTCCTTTTCTTTTCTACTCATTTTCAATTTAATTTGTAGCAATATTTATTCACATTTTTAGTCATAATAATTATTTACTTAACTGGACAAGTCAGTAAAAAATTATCTCTGAAGACGAAATGACCAAAATGCCCTCCGTTTGGCTTATTGAGCCAAAATCGTCTGTACCGATCTAAAACTTTTTCTAAACCTTTTCTTGGCATTCTAATGCGATAGAAACCTCAATGACTCTTATCTGGAGTCCCAAAAATTATTTCATGAATTTTCTCCCGGGTTTAGGGCTTCTAGTTGCGAAGACCGCAACTTCCCATTAGGTTACCCATTGCTAGGGCACCGGCTCATTTAACTTTGTTGTATTTTATTTTTACAATTTTTCATAAATTTTTATTATTATTATTTGAGTTATTTATGACTCTTCACTCTAGTATAAATATTTTTTTAGACGTTCTAGCTGTCCGGACTTACACCGATCACTGAAACAGTAGAATGTATGGAATTGCTACAGTGAGGGTGTTACAAATTGCCTCCAAAGTTGAAGGATCCAGGAAACTTCTCCATACCCTGTATCATTGGTAACAAGAAAATAGATAAGGCCCTCTACGATCTTGGGGCAAGCGTCAGTCTAATGCCTCTATCAATATGCAAAAAGCTGGAGATCGGGGAAATGAAACCCACAACAATCTCATTGCAATTGGCTGATCGATCCATTAAATATCCTGTAGGGATACTTTAGAACATTCGTGGGCAAATTCTTCATTTCAGTGGACTTTGTTGCCCTTGAGATGGAAGAAGATGTCCAAATTCCTATCATCTTGGGAAGACCATTCTTGGCAACCGCCAGAGCCATCATAGATGTCAAAAATGGACGATTAACCCTCAAGGTAGGAAAAGAGAAAGTGGAGTTCAACTTGTTCGACACAATAAAAAATAAATTTGAACCTGATGAATGCTTCAAGGTTGACATAATTGACGAACAAGTTAAAGAGGAATTTCATAAGACACATCCTAAAGATCCTCTTGAAGCATGTATTGTGCACAGCAACATAGCGGATGATGAAAATACAGAAATAGCAGCGTGTGCACAATAGTTGGCAGCTCCTCTGCCCCTACCCTTAGCTAAGGCTTCCGAGATAGAGAAATTGAAGGAGGAACAAACCAAAGGTAAACCCCAGGAAAACTCCAAACAGGTAGAGCTTAAACCTCTCCTATCTTCACTAAGGTATGCATTCCTGGACTTAAAGTCTAATTATCCTGTTATAATCAATGCTAGCCTATCTAAGTTAGAAGAGGAAAAATTATTAATAGAACTTAGGATCCATAGCAAAGCATTAGGGTATAAAATAGAAGACCTGAAAGGGATCAACCCTTCGATTTGCATGCATAGGATACCCATGGAAGAAAACAGTAAACCCACAATCGAATATCAAAGAAGACTAAACCCAAACATGAAAGAAGTAGTCAAAAAAGAAATTTTAAAATTATTAGATGTAGGTATCATATACCCAATTTCTGATAGTAAATGGGTTAGTCCAGTACATGTAGTTCCTAAGAAAGGTGGGACAACTGTTATCCAAAATGCAAGCAATGAACTAATCCCTATTAGAGTAGTCACTGGTTGGCGAATGTGCATTGATTATAGGAAATTGAATAGTGCCACCAAAAAAGACCATTTCCCCCTCCCCTTCATTGACCAAATGTTAGAAAGATTAGCGAAACACTCTTATTTCTGTTATCTAGATGGGTATTCGGGATTCTTTCAAATTCCTATTCCCCCAGAAGACCAAGAAAAGGCAACATTCACTTGTCCTTATGGAACATTTTGCATATAGGAGAATGCCTTTCGATCTTTGTAATGCCCCTGCTACCTTTCAAAGATGCATTATGGCTATCTTTTTTTATTATATTAAAGATATCATGGAAGTTTTTATGGATGATTTTTCTGTCTATGGAACTACTTTTGATGATTGCCTAGCTAATTTATCTAAGGTGTTGCAAAGATCTGAAGAATCAAACCTGGTCCTAAATTGGGAAAAATGCCATTTCATGGTAAGGGAAGGCATAGTTCTGGGACATTTGATATCAGAAAGAGGAATTGAAGTTGATAAGGAAAAAATTGAGATCATTGAAAATATGTAACCCCCAACATCAGTTAAGGGAGTGCGAAGCTTTTTGGGACATGCAGGGTTCTACAGAAGATTCATCGAATACTTTTCCAAAATAGCTAAGCCACTTACTAACTTGTTAAGTCAAGATGTTCCCTTTGATTTTGATGAAAATTGCCTTGTCTCCTTTAACAGAATCAAAGAGGCCCTGATATCAGCACCAATAATGCAGCCATCGAATTGGGAGCTACCATTCGAGGTGATGTGTGACGCGAGTGACTTTGCAGTTGGAGCAGTGCTCGGGCAAAGAAAAGATAAAAAGCTCCATGCTATTTATTATGCTAGCAAGACACTCGATGATGCACAAATCAATTATGCTACCACAGAGAAGGAATTCCTAGCAGTGGTATTTGCAATGGACAAATTTAGATCTTACCTCATTGAGCCAAAAGTCATTATATTCATAGATTATGCTGCAATCCGATACCTTATAAAAAAAAAGGAAGCAAAACCAAGACTGATTCGATGGATTCTACTCCTATAAGAATTTGACCTTGAAATCAAGGACAAAAAGGGATCTGAAAATGTAGTAGCTGACCATCTTTCCAGACTAAAATTGGAGTACACTGAGGACTTTGAAGATTTGCCAATTGATGATTCATTTCCTGATGAGCAATTACTTGCATTCTCTAAAGCTCCATGGTATGCTGACTTTGTTAATTTTCTTGTATGCAGGGTATTGCCTCCAAACATGACTTATCAGCAAAGGAAGAAATTCCTACATGATGTGAGATATTACTTATGGGAGGAACCCCTACTGTACAAGAGATGTAATGATGGGCTGATAAGAAGGTGCATACTAGAGGAAGATATGAAAAGTATCATTTATCATTGCCATTCATCATTATATGGAGGACATTTAGGCACTTCATAGACCGTAGCCAAGATTTTACAAGCAGGGTTTTACTGGCCACATTTATTTAAGGATGTAAGATCCTTTGTGCTAGCTTGTGATCAATGCCAAAGAACAGGTAACAGTTCAAGAAGGAATGAAATGCCACTGCATGGTATACTTGAGATAGAATTGTTTGATGTATGGGGAATAGACTTCATGGGCCCATTCCCCTCTTCCTATGGAAACAAGTATATTCTGGTTGGAGTTGATTATGTGTCAAAATGGGTAGAAGCTATTGCAACACCAACCAACGATGCTAGAGTGGTCACCAAGTTCCTTAAGAAGAACATCTTCACAAGATTTGGCACACCACGAGCTATAATCAGTGATGGAGGAAGCCACTTCTGCAACCAACAATTTGAAACACTACTGAAAAAGTATGGAGTAACTCACAAGGTGGCCACACCTTATCATCCTCAAACAAGCAGTCAAGTAGAAATATCAAACAGGGAACTGAAGCAAATTCTAGAGAAAACTGTAAATAAATCTAGGAAGGACTGGTGCATAAAGCTAGATGATGCACTATGGGCATACCGCACTGCATATAAAACCCCAATTGGCACAACACCCTTCCGACTAGTTTATGGAAAATCATGCCATCTCCCTGCTGAACTTGAGCATAAAGCCTACTGGGCAATTCAGGTACTAAACTTTGACCTCAAAGCTGCTGGTGAGAAAAGGCTCTTACAACTAAATGAGTTGGAAGAAATTAGACAAGATGCATACGAAAATGCCAAAATCTTTAAGGATAAAACCAAAAGATGGCATGACATGCGCATAGCAAGGAAAGAGATAAAAGAAGGAGATCTTAACTTCTTATTCAACTCTAGATTGAAACTCTTTCCAGGGAAGCTGAAATCAAGATGGTCTGGACCTTTCAAGGTCACCCAAGTCTTCCCACATGGAGCAGTAGAGGTATGGAGCGAAACCTCAGGCGCATTCAAGGTCAATGGGCAGAGGTTGAAGCCTTACTTTCAGGGAGAATCCATAGAAATGGGAGTAAATGGCACTCTCAATCCTCCTACTGACAGACCATAAGCAAGCAAAGTCTAGCTAAAGACTATAAACAAGCACTTTTTGGGAGGCAACCCAAAATTTTTCTGAACTTTTCTTCTTTTCTTCAATATTGAATTTTTGTTTCGTATTCATTAGCATTTCATTTTGTACGATTTTTGAAAAGGGGAATAGAGATCAAGAGAGGAAGGGAATCACCAAGTCAAAACCACAAAAGGAAAAATTGAACAAAACCGGGGAAGTAACTCTATTATTAATCTTTGCATCCATTTCATGTGTTATGATGATAAAATTTTTCATCTGCCAAAGATTTAAAAAATCAGAAAATTACACGGGTCGTGTATTGGTAGTACAAGCCCCGCGTAACTTTCTGGAAGTCCATAAATTTCATGCAATCTTGACCTTTCGAGAGATAGAAATTTACACAGGTCCATATCCCAAATTACACGGACCGTGTAATGTCTCTAGCAGAATAACTGAGAGATAGAAGGTTACACGGCGCTCCTTGAATTTTACATGGGCCGTGTAACATATCCAGTAAAGTAACCCGAGAGACAGGAAGTTACACGGGTCTCATAGCTGATTTACACGGGCTGTGTAATACAACATATTTTGAAAATTTTGGGCAGAAATTTACACGGCCCTACATGTCGGGACCCGTGTAATGATACACGACCCGTTTATTTCTTCACAGACGCGACTCCTGGGGTGCGAAATGCGTGAAACGAAGAGCCCTAATGGCTCTTTAAATACACCCCTAACATTAAAACCCTTCATAAACACAAAACCCTTCATCTACCCCTTCCTAGCCTATAAAAACCTCTCAAATCTCATTTCCCTTCACCAAAATCATACTCTTCTCCTTCCCAAAAACACACCCATCGCTCCTGTGAAGAGATCTGCAAGGAGGATCAGCTCTTCTTTAAGACAAAGAGGAGAATCCTCACCTTCTCCACCCTAGCCTCCAATGCAACACCTAAGAACGAGGGTAGTCACTCCCCAACCATCTCAACAAGCCCCTCCCCCACCGCAACCACAGCCATAACCTGCTCTATAACCCGAAATCTCTATTCCTTAGGGATTTCAAGATGATGCCCACAAAGCAATGTGCACCCGACTTCATGTCCGAAAAATATCTTCCACCGAATACATAGATTTTTCGCTTTTAGAGCAAATCGGGTTGCAAGAAGAAATCAATGGGCCACTTGACAGCATTGGGTGGACAAGGTTCGCCCAACTCTAATTTTCGGATTACAAAGACACAACGCTGGAGTTTTTGGATAGCTTCAAGGCCAACTTATGGTCCACCGACAGGGAAGACAGGGGTAGAATTGAGTTTTGCCTACTTGGTAAAGACCGGGTAATGAATATGGACGAGTTCAACGCCATCTTCGGCTTTGACAATACTGGCCACTAAGAAATCCCAAGGAACCGCATGCTGTACAACAACGTCAACTTTTGGGATTCCATTGCACCAAACACAAAGCCCTACAACTCCAGCAAATCCAAATCAACGGGCATCACTAGTCCAGCATTGCGATACATGCATCAGTTCGCCGCCTACACCATAATGGGCCATAGCGATAGCCTTGGCGTTGTCAATGCCAGTGAGCTATTTTTCTTATGGTGCATGGTCACTGGGTAGCAGTGTAGCACTAGCTTTTTCTTGTGCAACCATCTCTGTGTTAGTAGTATGCCCTAGAGCATATCATTTAGCATGTATCTTGTATATATTTTTATTAATAAAAGGCATTTCCACTTTTCTGTTTATATAATATATTTATGTGTAATAGAAAAGTTCCATTGATATTTTGTTAGAAATATTATTCTTAAGTTGTTAAGAATATGAGTGATAATATTTCTAGCACAAAGTATCATAAATAGGTTCACAATCGAGGATACTTCATAATAAGGACATGACTTATCCAGAAAGATTGTATTCATGTTTGTTCCCAAGTTATTTATATGAGATATAAATAAGATGGAATGGTGAGTCTCATGCCATATAACAAACATGATAGGCACTTATAAATGATAAGTAGGCCGAACCAGTGACACTTATGACAAGCACATTGAGTTTACTCTTGTCAATGTTTTGTCATAAATCATATCAGTGCATATAACTTTAGACCTGAGATAGCACAGTTATCTTGTATATAGGTAGTTTGAGTTTGATACTGCTTTCATACTTGTACTGTGTATGGGTATATGGGCATGTGTTGGCTCCTACTAGTTATATATGGAGGTAGGTGTTGATCAAGATGGAATTTGTTCCTCTAAGTAAATAGAGATAAAATCCTATGTTCATTTAATTGTTCTTGATGTTTCAAGTTCCTGGCCAGGACAGATAGATTTATACATAAAAGAGTTTCTGATGAGAAAATCTTTTTAATCAAGAACTGGAATTAAAAGAGAACATAATATTCATAGCAAATGGTGTTTGACATAAACCATGACTCTAGCTTGAGTTGGGATTTTGTAACAGAGAGATTCTAGTGCATGGTAGCATATGATTATAGGTTCATTTAAGGTAAACTTTATTACTAATTGGGTGGCCATGGCATGCTATGCTAGGTGTTAACCATGGTCTATGAGGTTCATAAAATGATTTAGAGAAATCATTTATGGTAAGAAAGAGTTTTGATGATATTAAGAGTTGATATCATGTCTCATTGCCAATTAGTGATGAGCCTAGTAAGTCACACACATACACAAGTTATCACCTAATTAAATATGATTTAATTAATTAATTAAAGAGTTTAATTGATTAATTAAATAGGTTTGGTTTGCAATTAGTTTGCAAAGTCCCTAGCATGACTTCAAACCAAATCTAGATTATTGGATGTATAATATAAGTTAAATTTATATTTAAAGTGTTTAAATATGAATTTAATTAATGAGAAATTAATTAATAGAGATTAATTAATTAATTTATATTTGATATAAATTAATTAGAATAAGAAAAATAATTATTTTGGGTTGAGAACTCAAAATTAAGACATAGGGGCATTTTGGTCATTTTGCAGTGTCACACGTGGCACCATGAGATGGGGACACATGGCATAACACATAAGCTTGCCAAATGTTTTTTAATCATGTAAGATGATTAAAATCAAGATTACATATAGGTTTGACACTTGGCACAATGTGATTGGGTCACTTAAACCTAGAGCTAATCAAAGGGTGACATGTGGCAAGGGTTTAATGTGTTAACCTAGCTATTTAAGTGTTGTTATGAGAAAATAAAATACAACCAGCAGCCACACTCCTTGGTCACGCCATTTTGCAGCCCTCCCTCTATTGTTCTTCATCTCTCATCAATTCAAAGAGATTAGCCATCAATCTCTTGAATTAAGAACACTAGAAATTGTTTCTAGTGTCCTGTTTACATCTCTAATCTCTTAAAAGGCAGAACTTCAATTTCTAATTAATAGAAAAGGCTTTAGAAGCTGTTCAAGGGCTGCCATAGGTGTTCTTGGTGTGGACAAGCTATAGGGACAACATTTGGTGTCCTGAAGACGAATCTCAAAGGCGTAGACACGCTGCAGTGCATCAAGAGGTTAGTGTAATCGTTCTTGATTTAATCTAGGGTTCTAAAATTAATCTGATTAATTTTAAAATCTTAAATGGCAAATACAGATCCAAAAACATATTAAAAGAGTTTTAATATGTTGTTTATCATTGAAATCAAATAGATAAAAATAAATCTTGCATGATGCATGTGACCCTAGGTGAAAATTTTTGAATTCAATGGTATAAACTTTTGTTTTTCACGCTTCCGTTCCTTCAATTGGTATCAAAGCCACTATATTTGTCATTTAGATTGTTTATTATATGATTTAATTGGGAGATTTGATCATGAGATGATTGATCCATTGCTGGTTGGATCAAGAGGTGTGGCAGCATGCTTGATGAACTCCAACATGGTGCACATGGCTTTGGAAGATCTTGGTGCGCATGGTTGTTATTAAATTCTGCAATTGTTGCATGATGAAAGGTTCATCACATGACTAATTAAAATGTTTAATTAGGATTTTTAATCACACAATTAAATTATAATTCAAATCAGAATTTTAAAAATTGTTTGAATGTGATTCAAATATGAATTTTAAAAGTTGTTTGAATGTGATTCAAATCTAAATTTTAAAAGTTGTTTGAATGTGATTCAAATCTGAATTTTAAAGTTGTTTGAATCATATTTAAATCTGATTTTTTAAAATTGATTGAATAAAATTCAGATCTGATTTTAAAAAAAAAATGTTTGAATGTGATTCAAATCTGATTTTTTAAAAAATGTTTGAATGTGATTCAAATCTGAATTTTTGAAGTTGTTTGAATGTGATTCAAATATGAATTTTTAAATTTGTTTGAATGAGATTCAAATCTGAATTTTTAAATTTATTTGAATCATATTCAAATCTGAATTTTTAAGTTGAATATGAGATATTCAATTTAATTTAAGTATGTATGTTTTATTTAATTGTTAAATAGTGATATGCATGATGGATGATCATGGACTATAAAAGACCAATGTGATTGGATTTATTTCTTTTATGTTTCTTTGGGATTGTAAATTAATTAATTTATTTTAATTTATTTTGGGCATGTATTATTAAGTTTGTAATAATTTTTGGGTTGTAATTTCATTTATTTAAGTTCTTGTAAATTCGCCTTGGTATGCCAAGGATTACTATGTAATATTGGATTGCAAGAAGTTCAAGGAGGTCAAGAGCATTGGTGGGACCAGTGGGAGGAAGTCAAGATCAAGTGTTGATTATGTACTCCTTCAGCAACTCCTGTAAAATGAATGAATGAAATGCACCTAGGAATGCCCTGATTCAATTCTTGGTGGTTCAGAATTGAATCTCTTAGAAAGTCCATGATCATACCATATTTACTGCTTATCCATGAATGCATGAGATGTATGGAAATGTATGCAATTATATGATACATGCATGCTAAATGGATAATGTGCAAAGTGAGACCTTAGTAGTAATTAGAATGACCATAAAATCTTCCAAACAAATGATTAAGTTGGATATGCTATAATTAAAGTAATTATAACATAAGCCCTCCATTGGGGCAATTATTTTAAGAAATTTTAAATAGTTGCATGAGATGCAATTAATTTAAGAGATTTTCTTAAGAATAATTGTTAAGCATGAGATGTTGTAAATATGTAAATGGTTTGGTGGCCAATATTGGATGTACCTGAGGACATTAAAATTATTTACATAATTACTGGCTCAATGGGATCAACTTAACTAATGCAAGATAAGTCAATAATGGATGTACCTGAGATTTTGAGCATTAGGTGCTAGGAAAAGGATTGAACCTCACATGAGATGTGATGGGCAAGGAGTTGCTCACTTATAGTTTATTGTAATTCCAATAATGGATGTACCTGAGGATGATCAATAGAATTATAAGAATTCAATCACCCACTAGAAATCCATCCAACTAGGATTTCCGTTTCCTACTTTGGAAGTGTAGGATTCGCTAAGTTAGTGGGAGGACCAATTTGATTAAAAGACCATAATCATTTTGGTTAATTACATGATACATTTACTAATTAATCTGGTTATTTCTGCAATTAATTTTCTGATAATAATGAGCACAGAACAACCACCACCATCCAATATCCTTGCAAGCATACTTGATCGCAATAGGTTGACAGGACCTAATCTCTCTAATTGGCTAAGAAATTTGAAACTTGTCTTGAACCTTGAACATATAGGATATGTTCTAGATTCAAATGTTCCTGGTCCCTTACCTCCAGAGGCCACACAAGAGGAACATGAAACTTTGGACAAGTGGAAGGAGCATGATATGAGAGCTAAGTGTTACATGCTTGCTTCCATGAGTAATGAGTTACAGAAGCAGCATGAAAACATGCAGAGTGTGAGTGAGATCCTCCTTCACCTACAAGAGTTGTATGGTGAGCATAGCAGGAATGCTAGGTATGAGATATCTAGACAGCTATTCCGCATGAGGGACAGAATGTTGGGGATCATGTCCACAAGATGATTCGGCTGATTAAGTAGTTTGAACATCTTGACTTCAACATGGATTTCCAACTACAGACGGATTTGATCCTTCAGTACCTTCCTGAGTCTTTTGGGAATTTTGTGACAAATTTCCATATGACTAAATAGGAATGCACCTTAGCTGGTTTATTCAACATGCTGGTTATTGCCCAAAAGAATATGCCAGGCAATAAAGGGAAAGAGGTAGCTTTGGTTGCATCTTCTTCTGCTGGAAAGTCTAACAAGAAGAAGGGCAATAAGAAAAAGAAACCTCAGATTCCTGATCCTTCCAAGAAAATAGCTAAATAAAAAACAAAGATCAAAGCTGACAAAAGTAAAGGAAAGTGTTTCCACTACCAGCAGGAAAATGTTTCATCGCCAGGAAAGTGTTTCCACCGCCCTGCAGTGTAGCAATCTAAAAGAATGTAATGCCATGATGAAAATCAACTCAAAATTCAAAATATATTTGGCACTTAAGATTAGGTTATGTTGCAGAAGATAGGATTGCAAAATTTAAGAAAATGGGGATTCTATCATCATTGGGCTCTGAGCCTACTCCAACTTGTGAATCTTGCCTTCAGGGTAAAATGACTAGATCACCCTTTGTTGGACAAGGGCTAAGAGCTGAAAATATTTTGGAGCTAATACATAGTGATGTATGTGGTCCATTTAAAGAAATGGCTAGAGGGGGTTTTCATTATTTTATTACCTTACTAATGATAAATCAAGGTTTGGGTATTTGTATTTGATGAAATACAAACATGAATCTTTTGAAAAGTTCAAAGAATTTAAATCTGAAGTAGAAAATCAAACAGGAAAGAGTATTAAAGCTCTTCGATCAGATCGTGGAGGTGAATATTTGAGTACCGAATTTGATGAATACTTGAGAGAGCATGGCATTGTTTCTCAGCTGACTCCTCCAGGAACGCCACAGCTGAATGGTGTATCTGAAAGGAGAAATCGTACCATATTGGATATGGTACATAGTATGAGGAGCTATACTGATATGCCAATCTTCTTTTGGGGATTTGCATTAGAATCAGCTTTGTATATTCTGAATAGGATTCCATCAAAATCAGTTTCTTCCACACCTTATGAGATATGGCATGGAAGAAAACCAAGTCTTAAGCATGTTAAGATTTGGGGTTGTCCAGCTTATATCAAAAAGCTAAACACTAATAAATTGGAGACCAGATCAGAAAAAGGTCGATTTGTTGGATATCCAAAAGATAGTTTTGGATAGTATTTTTATTTGCCTACTTCACAAAAAGTTGTGATAAGTAGAGATGCCACATTTCTTGAACAACAGTTTGTTCAAGAAGGAGGCAAAGGAAGGCAAATATAGTTAGAATTGGAGAATTCTTACCAAACAAAAGATCAGATGGATATATATACATCTAGTCAACCAATACCGGTTGATGAAACATCTACACTGCTCCTCGTAGAACAACTGTGGTATCTTACCCACCAGTGAGATATGGTTTTCTTCATGAAGAAGAACAAGAGTTGTCTACTCATGAAGAAGTAGATCATGGAGATGATCCACTTAACTATGAAGAAGCTATATCAGATATAGACTCTTCAAAATGGATTGATGCTATGAAATCCGAGATTGATTCCATGTATAAGAATCAAGTTTGGGATCTTGTTGACCCACCTGAAGGTATTATACCTATAGGGAACAAATGGGTTTTCAAGAAGAAAATTGGTTCTGATGGAAAGGTAGAGACCTATAAGGCAAGGCTAGTAGCGAAAGGGTTTCGCCAAAGGCAAGGAATCGACTATGAGGAGACTTTCTCGCCTGTTGCCATGCTTAAATCAATTAGCATTTTATTAGCAATAGATGAATACTATGATTATGATATTTGGCGATGGATGTCAAAATGCCTTTTCTCAATGGATACATTGAAGAAAACATTTTCATGGAACAACCTAGGGGATTTGAATCCCAGGATGGTTCCAAGGTATGCAAGCTAAAGTGATCCATTTATGGGTTCAAACAAGCTTCGAGGAGTTGGAACATCCGTTTTGATGAAGCCATTAAATCCTTTGGTTTTATAAAAAATGAGGATGAGCCATGTGTATATAAGAAGGTTAGTGATGCTATCAATTTCCTTTTCTTATATGTTGATGACATACTGTTGATGGTTAATGACACAGTTATGTTGACGACTATAAATGTATGGTTGTCAAATACATTCTACATGAAAGAATTAGGGGAGGCAACCTATATTCATGGAATTCGCATCTATAGATATAGTGCGAAAAGAATAATTGGTTTATCCCAAAGTCTATAATTGGAAAAGGTGTTAAAGCGGTTTAACATGCTTGATTCCTAGAGAGGATTATTACCAAGTGAGACATGGTATCCATCTTTCTAAAGAGATGTCTCCAAAGACACCTAAAGAAAGAGATAAGATGGCGATTCCATATGCTTCGCTATTGGAAGTTTAATGTATGCAATGTTGTGTACTAGGGTGGATATCGCATATCGTTAGTTTGACTAGCGGTATCAATCCAATCCGTGTTTGGAACATCGATAGTCACAAGAATATTCTTAAGTACTTAAGAAGAACTAAGGATTTATTCTTGATTTATGGAGGTGGAGACTTGCAATTGGATGGTTATATCGATTCTCGATTTCCAATCGATATCGATGATAGAAAGTCTACCTCTGGATATGTGTTCATTTGTAATGGAGGTGCGAGTTGGAAGAGTTCCAACAGAGCACGATCAGAGATTCCACTACAGAGGTCGAGTATATTGTCGCATCGATGTCGCAAAGGAAGTTGCTTGGATAAAGAAGTTCATGACAGAACTTACAGTAGTTCCTTCCATTGAGTCAGCAGTTCCACTACACTGTGACAATAATGGAGCAGTCATACAGGCTAAGGAACTAAGGTCTCACCCAAAAACCAAACACATAGAAAGGCACTACCACATTATCAGAGATATAGCTGGGCAAGGCGATATAGCCATGCAGAAAATAGCATCAGCTGAAAATCCAGCTGATCCATTCACTAAGCCTATGTCACGCACTCGCTTAGACCGACATCTTGAGAAGATAGGCCTAAGATATTGTAATGAATGGCTCTAGTGCTAGTGGGAGATTGTTAGTAGTATGCCCTAGAGCATATCATTTAGTATGTATCTTGTATATATTTTTATTAATAAAAGGCATTTCCACTTTTCTGTTTACGTAATATATTTATGTGTAATAGAAAAGGTCCATTGATATTTTGTTAGAAATATTATTCTTAAGTTGTTAAGAATATGAGTGCCAATATTTCTAGCACAAAGTATCATAAATAGGTTCACAATCGAGGATACTTCATAATAAGGACATGACTTATCCAGAAAGATTGTATTCATGTTTGTTCCCAAGTTATTTATATGAGATATAAATAAGATGAAATGGTTAGTCTCATGCCATATAACAAACATGATAGGCACTTATAAATGATAAGTAGGCCGAACCAGTGACACTTATGACAAGCACATGGAGTTTACTCTTGTCAATGTTTTGTCATAAATCATATCAGTGCATATAATCTTTAGACCTGAGATAGCACAGTTATCTTGTATATAGGTAGTTTTAGTTTGATACTGCTTTCATACTTGTATTGTGTATGGGTATATGGGCATGTGTTGGCTCCTACTAGTTATATATGGAGGTAGGTGTTGATCAAGGTGGAATCTGTTCCTCTAAGTAAATAGAGATAAAATCCTATGTTCATTTAATTGTTCTTGATGTTTCAAGTTCCTGGCCAGACAGATAGATTTATTCGTAAAAGAGTTTCGATGAGAAAATCTTTTAATTAAGAACTGGAATTAAAAGAGAACATAATATTCATAGCAAATGGAGTTTGACATAAACCATGACTCAAATTGAGTTGGGATTTTGTAGCAGAGAGATTCTAGTGCATGGTAACATATGATTATAGGTTCATTTAAGGTAAACCTTATTACTAATTGGGTGGCCATGGCATGCTATGCTAGGTGTTAACCATGGTCTATGAGGTTCATAAAATGATTTAGAGAAATCATTTATGGTAAGAAAGAGTTTTGATGATATTAAAAGTTGATATCATGTCTCATTGCCAATTAGTGATGAGCCTAGTAAGTCACACACATACACAAGTTATAATTTAATTAAATATGATTTAATTAATTAATTAAAGAGTTTAATTGATTAATTAAATAGGTTTGGTTTGCAATTAGTTTGCAAAGTCCCTAGCATGACTTGAAACCAAATCTAGATTATTGGATGTATAATATAAGTTAAATTTATATTTAAAGTGTTTAAATATGAATTTAATTAATGAGAAATTAATTAATAGAGATTAATTAATTAATTTATATTTGATATAAATTAATTAGAAGAAGAAAAATAATTATTTTGGGTTGAGAACTCAAAATTAAGACACAGGGCATTTTGGTCATTTTGCAGTGTGACACGTGGCACCATGAGATGGTGACACATGGCATAACACATAAGCTTGCCAAATGTTTTTTAATCATGTAAGATGATTAAAATCAAGATTACATATAGGTTTGACACTTGGCACAATGTGATTGGGTCACTTAAACCTAGAGCTAATCAAAGGGTGACATGTGGCAAGGGTTTAATGTGTTAACCTAGCTATTTAAGTGTTGTTATGAGAAAATAAAATACAACCAACAGCCACACTCCTTGTTCACGCCATTTTGCAGCCCTCCCTCTATTCTTCTTCATCTCTCATCAATTCAAAGAGATTAGCCATCAATCTCTTGAATTAAGAACACTAGAAATTGTTTCTAGTGTCCTGTTTACATCTCTAATCTCTTAAAAGGCAGAACTTGAATTTCTAATTAATAGAAAAGGCTTTAGAAGCTGTTCAAGGGCTGCCATAGGTGTTCTTGGTGTAGACAAGCTAGAGGGACAACATTTGGTGTCCTGAAGACGAATCTCAAAGGCGCAGACACGCTGCAGTGCATCAAGAGGTTAGTGTAATCGTTCTTGATTTAATCTAGGGTTCTAAAATTAATCTGATTAATTTTAAAATCTTAAATGGCAAATACAGATCCAAAAACATATTAAAAGAGCTTTAATATGTTGTTTATCATTGAAATTAAATAGATAAAAATAAATCTTGCATGATGCATGTGACCCTAGGTGAAAATTTTTGAATTCAATGGTATAAACTTGTGTTTTCCACGCTTTCGTTCCTTCACTCTGATGCCTTTGCCATCGGCTTACCGGGTACATAGTGCTTGGAGGCCTTGTCAGCACCATTGCCCTCCACTCTAGCTTTGTTCCAGGACATCACAGACTGCGCTTTGTTACTGGAACATCGAGAATTGATCAAACTATCTGCATATCGTTGGAATGTGTAAGAAGGTGGGCAACAAATGCTACTTGGTGAATGCCGAAGGAAACACCATCCCTCAGAGAGACGAGGCAAGGGAGGGACCCAGTGAGACTTAACAGCCTCAAGAAGAAGGGCAAGACTGAATGTTCAAAGAGTCCCCTGTCCGAGTGCCTCCATACACACCACCACCGACAGACCCGGTCCTTGCATACCTGCAGCGCATGGAGACCATAATATACGGCAGGATGCAAGCTATCGAGGACAGCCACCAGGAAGCACACAACAAGCTGGACATTCTAATGGACAAACTAGATGAGGAGGATGAGGAGGAAGAGGAGCAAGGATCACCAGCATCACCATCATTATCATCAGAGGCCTTTTAGAGATAGGACTATAGGATAGGATCTTTATTGTAATATCGTACATGCCCTAGTCCTAACTTGCAACCATAGGTCTCTTTTATTTGCTTTATGTTCAAAAATTTTCCATGCTTAATAAATATTATACTTCCTTAGAATTTTTGTACGCTTGATCTGATCTTGCACATTATATTGACATTGAGGACAATGTCTGGTTTGAGTTTGGGGGGGGGGGGGGGAGGGATACATTTACACTTGCATATCATTGCATGCACATCATTGCATTATTTAAATTCAGCTACATTATTCTTGTGTATCAAAATTTTTGAGAATTTTTGAAAATTTTTGGATTGTAAATTGTGAAACTTAGCACTATAACCAATTTTTTTGTAAGCTAATAATTGGACTCCATGGGATAGAGGAATGAACGTATCTAGATGGGCAAAAAGGGATTCTAACACGTTATTTGTGAAGAAGCTAATCTCTTTTATGGAACTAGGCTAGCTAAACCTCTTCATAACTATTAATTTATCACATTGAACTTGTAAAATTAGGAGAACAAATTTTGAAACACAAGCAAACTCAAAAATTGCCTCACTAGCTCTATAACATATCTCTCGGACCTATCGAGACGAAATCCTAGCATATGTTTGATGAAGAGATGATTAAGGCATTCTTTGATACAACCTTACTAAGCCTTAGCCACCCCTAAATTAAAATGTATATCCCTTGTAGCCAACATGAAGCCTATGTTCATCCGTTAAAATTTATTGCTTACCCATGTTATTCACCTAGCCCCTAACCTAAACAACTAACATACCCTTTTGAGGAAGCAAAATGCATAAAGAAAATGAAGAGAGGATGTGGAACTCAAGAAAGAATGTGAGTGTGCAATTGAAGCCAAAGAAAAATTTGCTTTTCCAACCCAGCAAAAGCAATGAGTTTGAGGGAGAGGATAAAAAAGAAAAAGAAAAGAAGTCATGAGATAAGTGTCATGGAAGCATGCTTGACAATATAAAAAGCCAAAAGCCTTTCCTCTCCACATAAAATATGTAGAAATGAACTCAGTATACTTGGATTTTATGCATACATGCTATCCTCATATTTGCATTCCCTAAAAACCTTTCATTGGCAACCAAGTTTATCCCTCTAGTCCCATTACAACCCTTTTAAAGACCTTTTGATCTTTTGAAAAAGCACATGCTACATTAGTGGAGATAGAAAATTGAGATATGCCTATGAAGTTAGAATTGAAATACTTCATCTCAATTACTTACGAAAGAGGTAGATTTGGGGGAGTTAGTGTTTCTTAATTCTATCCCAATAAAACATGTTGTTTGTGGCTTATTAATGGTCTTGTATAGAGGAATAATTAGTCAAAACACCATGAAATGAGGTGAAGTTCCAAACAGGCAGCTGTTAAAACCCTTATGCCTTGAAAGAGGGGAGTTGGTATGAAGGTTGGAGAAGTTCAATTCTATGCTTATTAAATTGATGATTGTATTCCTAAGTATCCCCTGAAATGTGCTTTAAAACAGAGTTTTATTTTGCTTGGGGACAAACAAAAGTTTGAGTTTGGGGTTATTTGATACACTTGAATTGTATAGATGTTTTTGAGAACATTTGTATTTTAAATCATAGCATTTAGGCAAGTATTTTCATGCATAGTAGTTGATTTCATTAGTTTTCATAAATTCTGTTGCCAAGCCCTTAATTCCATGTTTTTTGCATTATTTTAGGTGTTAAAGCCCCAAAGGATGGGAGTGCAAAGGAAAGCTTGGAGAGGTAAAAAGACAAAGAATTGCTGTTGATACAAAGTACACGGGGCGTGTAAACCAAGCCCCAGACCCATGTAACTCTATGCCAGAAGAAAGTCAAGAGAATCGATGAGAAACACAAGTACACGGGTCGTGTAAGTAGACCCGTGTAATCTGCAGGGACCCGTGTAAGTCTCTGGTGGGTGCAAGCTTGAAGAACCTTATGGGAACAACAGTACACACCCCATGTAATTAGGCCCGTGTAGTTGGCACAGATCCGTGTAACTTTCTGTGCCAAAACAAGACCACGCGATTCTCTTCCAGCAAGTTACACGGCCCTACTTTGCGGGACCCGTTTAGTGACACACAGGCCGTGTACTATGCTGCAGCCTATTTTTTGACTCGAATTCCCCTCCTATTATCTGATTCGGACGAGACTCCTAAAGCCTTTCGGACTCAAAATGACCTAACCCTAGAGTAACCAATATAAATAGAAAAGAAAACATCAGGAAGGGAGGTCGGTCACTGTCATTGGGACTGCTGCTGAAGGTTACTGTTATCGGGCTCTACATCAGTACCAAAAGAAGTTTCCCAGCTAAAGCTCCACATAATCAAAGCTGCAAACTCTCTTTGGTTCCTTCGTTTCATCTCCTTAGATAGATTTTTACTATTTTTTTGTTTTGCATAACTCTCTTTTTATTGTTTTTACTTTTTATCATGACATTTGCTGAACTCACCATGAGTGAGTAGTTTTCTTATTCTGGATCTGGGAGAGTAGCTCTTGTAATTATTATTATGGATGAACATTGAGTTTTATTTATTGGATTTGAGATTCGTTTCTTGATTTAATTTCTTGTGATCTTAATGCATGCTATGTGATAATACCCACTTAGTTATGATTGTAGATGTTAATTGAAGGACTGAAAGGTGAAGATTAACATTAGAAAATCAAGATCTTGAACCTAGGAATTCTGACCTAGACATAGGCTGATACCTTTGTGGAATCTAAAAATTGGTCAAAGGTCTTAAAGGATTTTAATTAATTTGATCACCATGAAAGTAGGTTCGAGTTAATTAGAATACACCCTAGATGCCTTGAGAGAGGATTTAGGATAGCTTAGGACTGATTTCCATTAAGGAAAACGATCCTCAATTCAGTAAATAAACGAGATAACATCCCTAGTATGATTCAAGTGTGAAATCTTAATTCCAGAATTGCTTCAAATAAATCATTTCGTTTTAAGTTTACCATTTTAGTGTTTAAAGTTAACAAACTTCATTCCCTAAGTATTTGATAGCCTAGACAGTTAAGATTTTTGTGTAGATTGGTACTTGTTAAATAGAATTCCTCGTGGAAACGATGCTCTACTTATCACTTTATTACTTGTTAGCAATACATGCACTTGAGGTGATTGCAAAATAGTGAAACATATACCCATTGCTATGAGTAGCGCAATTATCCTCATGGGTTTCAAATAGAATTCTTCTTGCTTCTTTGGCATTTACGTGTTAGTAGTATGCCCTAGAGTATATCATTTTGTATGTATCTTACACATATTTTATTAATAAAAGGCAATTTCACTTTTCCGTTTACATAATATATTTATGTGTAATAGAAAAGGTCCATTGATATTTTGTTAGAAATTCTATTCTTAAGTTGTTAAGAATATGAGTGACAGTATTTCTAGCACAAAGTATCATAAATTGGTTCACAATCATATCGATGATATTTCACACAGGACATGACTTATCAGAAAGATTGTAATCATGTTTGTTCCCAGGGTATTTGTATGAGATATAAATAAGATGGAATGGTGAGTCTCATGCCATATAACAAACATGATAGGCACTTATACATGATAAGTAGGCCAAACCAGTGACGCATATGGCATGAACATGGAGTTTACTCTTGTCAATGCATTGTCATATATAATATCAGTGCATATAATCTTTAGACATGAGACAACACAGTTATCTTGTATATAGGTGGTTTGAGTTTGATACTGCTTTCATACTTGTACTGTGTATGGGTATATGGGCATGTGTTGGCTCCTACTAGTTATATATGGAGATAGGTGTTGATCAAGATGGAATTTGTTACCCTAAGTAAATAGAGATAAAATCCTATGTTCATTTAATTGTTCTTGATGTTTCAAGTTCATGGCCAGGATAGATAGATTTAGTTAGAAAAGAGTTTCTGACAAGAAAATCTAATTAATCAAGAACTGAAATTAAAAGAAAACATAATATTCATAGCAAATGGGGTTTGACATAAACCATGACTCCAGCTCGAATTGGGATTTTGTAACAGAGAGATTCTAGTGCATGGTAAGAAAGAGTTTTGATGATATTAAGAGTTGATATCATATCTCATTGCCAATTAGTGATGAGCCTAGTGAGTCACACACATACACAAGTTAATCACCAAGTTAAATGTGATTTAATTGATTAATTAAAGAGTTTAATTGATTAATTAAATAGGTTTGGTTTGCAATAAGATTGCAAAGTCTCTAGCATGACTTGAAACCAAATCTAGGTTATTGGATGTATAGTATAAGTTAAATTTATATTTAAAGTGATTAAATATGAATTTAATTGTGAGAAATTAATTAATAGAGATTAATTAATTAATTTATATTTGATATAAATTGATTTGAAGAGGAGAAATAATGATTTTGGGTTGAGAACTCAAAATTAAAACATAAGGGTAATTTGGTCATTTCACATGGTGGCATGTGGCACCATGAGATGGTGACATATGGCATCATATAAGTTTGCCATTTGTCTTCCTAGCATGCAAGGTGATCAAAGTAAAGATTAAGTCTAGCTTTGACACTTGGCTTAATGTGATTAAGTCAATTAAAAATAAGATGCAATGTGGTGGTGACATGTGGCATAGTGTTTAAGTGACTTAATGAGATAATTATAAAAGGGAAAAGAAAGAAAAATAAAGCATAACATTCTCTTCCTCAAGGGTGGCGGTAGCCCATGCTCTCCCACTCCTCTTCATCTTTTCTCATCAATTCAAAGAGAATTGCCCAAAATCCTTTGAATTAAAATTGCTAGAAATTATTTCTAATATCCTATACACACATACAACCTCTCTAAAGGAAAAAACCTAATTTATAATTGGTTGGCAAAGGCTTGAGAAGCAAATTGGAGGCTTCCCATTAGTGATCTTGGTGTGGACAAGCTAGAAGGACAACACTTAGGGTCCTAGGTGCTTCCTAAAGGTGCCAATTACATCCATCGTGCATCAAAGAGGTTAGTGCTCTAACTCCTCTTTTAAACTAAGGTTTAAATGAATTAATTTGTTAATTCACAATCTTGAATGGCAAACATAGATCCTAGTATATATTAAAAGTGTTTTAATATGCAATTGAGCATTGAAATTAATTAGGCACATAAAAAATGTGGTATGATGCATGTAATCCTAGAAGAAAATTTTTGAAACTCAATGATCTAATGAACTAATCAACATGCTTCCGCTCCTTCAATTGGTATCAGAGCCAAGTTATATTTGCCATTAGGATTGAAAATGAGATTTAATTGTGTGATTGGATCAAATTTGAATTGATCTAAAGCTGTTTGGGTGCCATATGTGTGGCGGCATGCATGTTGGATTCATCAATGGTGGCGACATCAATGGTACCCCAATGGTGCGTATGGTTATGGGCTCAATTATGCAATTGTTGTATATTTTAAGATCCATAATCAGTCCTATACCTGATTAAATTATTTAATTAGGAATTTTAATCACACAAATTGTTTCAAGGTATTAAATTTGGAAAGAGTTTCTAAATTTTATTTATTTCAATGAGATTCAAATCTGAATTTTTAAATTTATTTGAATGAAATTCAAATCTGAATTTTTAAATTTGTTTGAATGAGATTCAAATTTGAATTTTTAAATTTGTTTTAATGAGATTCAAATCTGAATTTTTTAAATTTGTTTGAATGAGATTCAAATATGAATTTTTTAGTTGAATATGAGATATTCAATTTAATTTTTAGAATGTATATTTTATTTAATTGTTAAATGGTAATATGCACGATGGATGATCATGGACAGTAAAAGACCAATGTGATTGGATTTATTTCTTTTATTTTCTTTGGGTTGTAAAATAATTAATTTTATTTTAGAGGTATGTATTATAAGTGTTGTAATAATTTGGATTGTAATTTCATTTATTTGAGGACTTTAAAGTCCATATTCTTGTAAATTCGCCTTGGTATGCCAAGGATTACATTGTAATTGGATTGCAAGAAGATCAAGGAGGTCAAAAGCATTGGTGGGACCAATGAGAGGAAATCAAGATCAAGTGTTGATTATGTACTCCTTCGGCAACTCTTGTAAAATGAATGAATTAATGAAATGCACTGCCCTGATTCAATTCTTGGTGGCTCAGAATTAAATCCCTTAGAAAGTCCATGATCATACCATATTAATTATTTACCCATGTATGCATGAGATATATGAAAATTTATGCAAGTATATGATATATGCATGCTAATTGGATAATGTGCAAAGTGAGACCATAATAGTAATTAAGCTGACCACTAAATCTTCCAAACAAATTATTAAGTTAGAAATAGTATAATTAAAGTAATTATATCATGGGCCCTCTATTGAGGTAATTATTTTAAGAAATTTTAAATATTTGCATGTGATACATTTAATTTAAGAGATTTTCTTAAGAATAATTGTTAAGCATGAGATATTGTAAATATGTAAATAGTTGATGGCCAATAATGGATGTGCCTGAGGACATTAAAGTTATTTACATGTTTACTAGCTTAATGGGATTAACTTAACTAATGCAAGATGAATCAATAATGGATGTGCCTGAGATTTTAAGCATTAGTGGCTAGATAAAGGATTGAACCTCACATGAAATGTGATGGGCAAGGAGTTGCTCACTTATAGTTTATTGTAATTCCAATAATGGATGTGCCTGAGGATGATTAATAAGACTATAAGAATTCAATCACCCACTAGAAATCCATCCAATTAGGATTTCTGTTTTGTACTTTGTAAATGTAGGATTCGCCAAGTTAGTGGGAGGACCAATTTGATTAAAAGGCCATAATCATTTTGGTTAATTACTTAATACATTTACTAATTAATCTAGTTATTTTCTGCAGTTATTCTTCTGATAATAATGAGCACACAACAACCACTACCATCCAATATCCTTGTGAGCATACTTGATCACAATAGGTTGACGGGACCTAATCGTTCTGATTGGCTCAGAAATTTAAAACTTGTTCTGAACCTAGAACGTATTGGATATGTTCTAGACTCAAATATTCTTGGTCCCTTACCTCCAAAGGCCACTCAAGAGGAACATGACACTTTGGACAAGTGGAAGAAGTATGATATGAGAGCCAAGTGTTACATGCTTGCTTCTATGAGTAATGAGTTACAGAAGCAACATGAAAATATGTAAAGTGCTAGTGAGATCCTCCTTCACCAACAAGAGTTGTATGGTGAGCATAGCAGGAATGCTAGGTATGAGATATCTAGGCATCTATTTCGAATGAGGATGTCTGAGGGGCAGAATATAGAGCAGCTAGAACATCTTTACTTTATCATGGATTTCCAACTACAGACGAATTTGATCCTTCAATCCCTACCTGAGTCATTTGGGAATTTTGTGACAAATTTCTATATGACTAAGCAGGAATACACCTTGGCTGGTTTACTTAACATGCTTGTTATTGCCCAAAAGAATATGCCGGGCAAAAAGGGAAAAAGGTAGCTTTGATTGCATCTTCTTCTGCTGGAAAGTCTAAGAAGAAGAAGGGCAATAAGAATAAGAAACCTCAAGTTCCAGGACCTTCCAAGAAGATAGCCAAACAGAAAAGGAAGACCAAAGCCGATGGAGGCAAAGGAAAGTGTTTCCACTGCCAGAAGGATGGGCACTGGAAAAGGAACTGCCTAGAGTATCTTGCTTCTCTAAAGGACAAGAAGGATACACCTTCAGAAGGTATGCCTATATCTTGTTATTTAGATGCTGATGATGCTCATAATACATCTACAGCTTGGGTTTTAGATACTAGTGTTCTTGAAGGAGTAGAAGCATGAAAATTATTATATTAGAACATTGAATTTAAAAATTTTCTTCTAGGGTTTCATGCATCATGCCATATCCATTATGTGCCTAATTGATTTCAATGTTCAATTGCATAGTAAAAAACTTTAAATATGTATTAGGATCTACATTTTCCATTTAAGATTTTTGAATTAACAAATTAATTCATTTGAACCCTAGATTAAAAGAATAATATGTGTACTAACCTTTTGATGCACTGTAGATGTAATTGGTACATTTGTGAAGCACCTAGGACCCCAAATGTTGTCCCTCTAGCTTGTCCACACCAAGATCACCAATGGACAGCCCCTAAACCAGCTTCTCAAGCCTTGGCAAGCAATTAGAAATTAGGGATTTGCCTTTAGAGAGGTTGTAGATGTATACACAACACTAGAAACAATTTTTAGCAATTTTAATTCAAAGTAACTTGGATCATTCTCTTTGAATTGATGAGAGAAGAAGATGAAGAGAGGAGAGAGAGCTATGGGTGGCGGCACACTTGAGAGAAAATATGAAGAGTGGCTGATTTTTATTTTCTCATAACATCACTTTATATAATTAGGTCACCACTTAAAACCCTTACCACATGTCATCACCTGTTGCATCTTAATTTTAATTGACCTAATCACATTAAGCCATGTGTCAAAGCTAGATTTAATCTTGACTTTGATCACCTTGCTTGATAGGAAGACAAATGGAAAACTTATATGGTGCCATGTGTTACCATCTCATGGTGCCACATGTCACCCTGTGAAATGACCAAATTACCCTTGTGTTTTAATTTTGAGTTCTCAACTCAAAATAATTATTTCTCCTCTCAGAATCAATTTATATCAAATGTAAATTAATTAATTAACCTCTATTCATTAATTTCTCATAATTAAATTTATATTTAAACACTTTAAATATAAATTTAACTTATACTATACATCCAATAACCTAGATTTGTTTTCAAGCCATATTAGGGACTTCGCAATCTAATTGCAAGCCAAACCTAATTAATTAATTAATTAATTAAACTCTTTAATTAATCAATTAAATTACATTTTACTTAGTGATTACCTTGTGTATGTGTGTGACACTAGGCTCATCACTAATTGGCAATGAGATATGATATTAACTCTTAATATCATTAGAACTCTTTCTTACCATAAATGATTTCTCTAAATCATTTTAGGCATCTCATAGACCATGGTTGACATCTAGCATAGCATGCCATGGCCATCCAATCAGTAATAAGGAATACCTTTAAATGAACCTATAATCATATGTTACCATGCACTAGAATCTCTCTGTTACAAAATTCCAATTCGAGCTGGAGTCATGGTTTATGTCAAACCCCATTTGCTATAAATATTATGTTCTCTTTAAGTTCCAGTTATTGATTAATTAGATCTTCTTGTCAGAAACTCTTTTCTGACTAAATCTGTTTATCCTGGCTAGGAACTTGAAACATCAAGAACAATTAAATGAACATAGGATTTTATTCCTATTTACTTAGGGTAACAGATTCCATCTTGATCAACACCTATCTCCATATATAACTAGTAGGAGCCAACATATGCCCATATGCCCATACACAGCACAAGTATGAAAGTAGTATCAAACTCAAACCACCTATATACAAGATAATTGTGCTATCTCAGGTCTAAAGATTATATGCACTGATATGATTTATGACAATGCATTGACAAGGTTAAACTCCATATGCTTGTCATAAGTGTCACTGGTTCGGCCTACTTATCATGCATAAGTGCCTATCATGTTTGTTATATGGCATGAGACTCACCATTCCATCTTATTTACATCTCATATAAATAACTTGGGAACAAACATGATTACAATCTTTCTGGATAAGTCATGTCCTTATTGTGAATTATCATCGATTGTGAACCAATTTATGATACTTTGTGCTAGAAATACTGTCACTCATATTCTTAATAACTTAAGAATAGAAATTCTGACAAAACATCAATGGACCTTTTTTATTACACATAAATATATTATGTAAATAGAAACGTGAAATTGCCTTTTTTTTTATTAATAAAACATGCACAAGATACATACTAAATGATATGCTCTAGGGCATACTACTAATAATCTCTCACTAGCACTAGAGCCATTCATTACAATACCTTCGACCCATCTTTTCAAGATGTCGGTCTAACTGAGTTTGTGACATAGCCTTAGTGAATGGATCAGCTAGATTTTCAATTGATGCTATTTTCTGCATGGCTACATTGCCTTGCCCAACTATCTCTCTGATAATGTGGTAGCGCCTTTCTATGTGTTTGGATTTCTGGTGAGACTGGGGTTCCTTATATGTAAACAGCCTCTTTTGCAGCATCTGATGCAGCAATATACTCAGCCTCTATAGTGGAATTAGCAGTCATACTCTTTTTGGAACTCTTCCAACTGACTGTACCTCCATTACAAATGAACACAAACCCAGAGGACTTTCTATCATCGATATCTGATTGGAAATCAGAATCAGTATGAACCATCCAATTGTAAGTCACCACCTCCATAAATCAAGAATAAATCCTTAGTTCTTCTCAAGTACTTAAGGATATTCTTGACAGCTATCCAGTGTTCCAAACCTGGATTAGATTGAAACCTGCTAGTCAAACTAACAGCATATGCGATATCTGGCCTAGTACACATCATTGCATACATCAAACTTCCAATAGTCGAAGCATATGGAGTCCTGGCTATTTTATATCTTTCTTCAGGTGTGTACGGAGAAACCTATTTAGAAAGGTGTATACCATATCTCACTAGTAACAATTCTCTCTTGGAATCAAGTATGTTAAACCTCTTTAACACCTTTTCCAAGTATAGACTTTGGGATAAACCAATTATTCTTTTCGCTCTATCTCTATAGATACAAATTCCAAGAGTATAGGTTGCTTCCCCTAAGTCTTTCATGGAGAATGTATTTGACAACCATATCTTTACAACTGTCAACATACCTGTGTCATTACCCATCAACAAAATGTCATCCATATACAAGACAAGGAAAGTGATAGCTCTATCACTAACCTTCTTCTATACACATGGCTCATCCTCATTTTTTATAAAACCAAATGAATTAATGGCTTCATCAAAACGGATGTTCCAACTCCTCGAAGCTTGTTTCAACCCATAAATGGATCGCTTTAGCTTGCATACTTTGGAACCATATTGGGATTCAAAACCCCTAGGTTGTTCCATAAAAATGTTTTCTTCAAAGTATCCATTGAGAAAAGCTATTTTAACATCCATCTACCAAATCTCATAAACATAGTATGCAGCTATTGCTAACAGAATCCTAATTGATTAGAGCATGGCAACAGGAGAGAAAGTCTCCTCATAGTCGATTCCTTGCCTTTGGCGAAACCCTTTCGCTACAAGCCTTGCTTTCTAGGTCTCTACCTTTCCATCAGAACCAATTTTCTTCTTAAAAACCCATTTATTTCCTATAGATACAATACCTTTTGGTGGGTCAACAAGATCCCAAACTTGATTATTA
This sequence comes from Hevea brasiliensis, assembly GCF_030052815.1. NCBI lineage: Eukaryota > Viridiplantae > Streptophyta > Magnoliopsida > Malpighiales > Euphorbiaceae > Hevea > Hevea brasiliensis. The sequence continues at coordinate 79,506,383 of NC_079504.1, forward strand.
TACGTGGAATCAATTTCGGATTTCATAGATTCAATCCATTTTAAAGAGTCTATATCTGATATAGGTTCTTCATAGGTAAGTGGATCATCTCCATGATCTACTTCTTCATGAATAAATAACTCTTGTTCATCTTCATGAAGAAAACCATATCTCACTGGTGGGTGAGATATCCTGGTTGATCTGCGAGAAATTACTGTAGATGTTTCATCAATAGGTGTAGGTTGACTAGATGGATCTATATCCATCTGATCTGTTAGTTGGTCAAAATTCTCCAATTCAAACTCTATTTGCCTCCCTTTGCCTTCTTCTTGAATAAACTGTTGTTCAAGAAATGTGGCATTTCTACTTACCACAACCTTTTGTGATGTAGGCAAATAAAAATAATATCAAAAACTCTCTTTTGGATATCCAACAAATCGATCTCTTTCTGATCTGGTTTCTAATTTATTAGTGTTCAGCTTTTTGATATTAGCTGGACAACCCCAAATCTTAACATGCTTAAGACTTGGTTTTCTTCCATGCTATATCTCATAAGGTGTGGAAGATACTAATTTTGATGGAATCCTATTCAAAATATGCAAAGCTAATTCTAATGCAAATCCCCAAAAAGAGATTGGCATATCAGTATAGCTCATCATACTATGTACCATATCTAATAGGGTACGATTTCTCCTTTCAGATATACCATTTATCTGTGGCGTCCTAGAGGAGTCAGCTGGGAAACAATGCCATGCTCTATCAAGTATTCATCAAATTCAGTACTCAAGTATTCACCTCTACGATCTGATCGAAGAGCTTCAATACTTTTTCCTGTTTGATTTTCTACTTCATATTTAAATTCTTTGAACTTTTTAAAAGATTCATGTTCGTATTTCATCAAATACAAATACTCAAACCTTGATTTATCATCAGTAAAGGTAATAAAGTAATGAAAAGCGCCTCTAGCCATTTCTTTAAATGGACCACATATATCACTATGTATTAGCTCCAAAATATTTTTAGCTCTTAGTCCTTGTCCAATAAAGCATGATCTAGTCATTTTGCCTTGAAGGCAGGATTCATAAGTTGGAGTAGGTTCAGAACCCAATGAGGATAAAATCCCCATTTTCTCCAATTTTGCAATCCTATCTTCTGCAACATGACCTAATCTTAAGTGCCAAATATATTTTGAACTTCAGTTGATTTTCATCATGGCATTACATTGATTTAGATTGCTATACTTTGGGCAATTCCTTTTCCAGTGCCCATACTTCAAGCAATGGAAACACTTTCCTTTGCCTCCACCAACTTTGATCTTCCCTTTCTGTTTAGCTATCTTCTTCGAAGGACCAGGAATTTGAGGTTTCTTTTCTTATTGCCATTCTTCTTATTGGACTTTCTAGTAGAAGAAGATGCAATCAGAGCTACCCCTTTTCCTTTTTTGCTCGGCATATTCTTTTGGGCAATAACCAGCATGTTAAGTAAACCAGCCAAGGTGTATTCTTGCTTAGTCATATGGAAATTTGTCACAAAATTCCCAAATGACTCAAGTAGGGACTAAAGGATCAAATCCGCCTGTAGTTGGAAATCCATGTGAAAGTCAAGATGTTCCAGCTGCTCAATCTGCCGAATCATCTTATGGACATGATCCCCAACATTCTGTCCCTTAGACATCCTCATGCGGAATAGCTGTCTAGATATCTCATACCTAGCATTCCTGCTGTGCTTACCATACAACTCTTGCAAGTGAAGGAGGATCTCACTTGCATATTGCATATTTTCATGTTGCTTCTATAACTCATTACTCATAGAAGCAAGCATGTAACACTTGGCTCTCATATCATGCTCCTTCCACTTGTCCAAAGTTTCATATTCCTCTTGAGTGGCCTCTGGAGGTAAGGGACTAGGAGCCTTTGAGTCTAGAACACATCCTATATGTTCAAGGTTCAGGACAACTTTCAATATTTTAAGCCAATCAAAGATTAGGTCCCGTCAACCTGTTGTGATCAAGTATGTTCGCAATGATATTGGATGGTGGTGGTTGTTGTGTGCTCATTATTATCAGAAGAATAACTGCAGAAAATAACTAGATTAATTAGTAAATGTATCATGTAATTAACCAAAATGATTATGGTCTTTTAATGAAATTGGTCTTTCCACTAACTTAGCGAATCCTACACTTCCAAAGTAGGAAATGGAAATCCTAGTTGGATGGATTTCTAGTGGGTGATTGAATTCTTATAGTCTTATTAATCATCCCCAGGCACATCCATTATTGGAATTACAATAAACTGTAAGTGAGCAACTCCTTGCCCATCACATCTCATGTGAGGTTCAATCATTTACCTAGCCCCTAATGCTCAAAATCTTAGGCACATCCATTATTGACTTATCTTGCACTAGTTAAGTTGATCCTATTGAGCCAGTAAACATGCATATAATTTTATGTCCTCAGGCACATCCATTATTGGCCACCAAACCATTTACATATTTACAACATCTCATGCTTAACAATTATTCTTAAGAAAATCTCTTAAATTAATTGCATCATATGCAACTATTTAAAATTTCTTAAAATAATTACCTCAATGGAGGGCCCATGATATGATTATATCATTTCCAACTTAAATCATTTGTTTGGAAGATTTATTGGTCGGCTTAATTACTATTATGGTCTCACTTTGCACATTATCCAATTAGCATGCATATATCATATACTTGCATACATTCCCATACATCTCATGCATACATGGATAAACAATAAATATGGTATGATCATGGACTTTCTAAGGGATTCAATTCTGAGCCACCAAGAATTGAATCAGGGCATTCCTAGGTGCATTTCATTTATTCATATTACAAGAGTTGCTGAAGGAGTACATAATCAACACTTGATCTTGAATTCCTTCCACTGGTCCCACCAATGCTCTTGACCTCCTTGATATTCTTACAATCCAATTGCATAGTAATCCTTGGCATACCAAGGCAATTTTACAAGAACATGGACTTTAAAGTCCTCAAATAAATGAAATTACAACCCAAAAATATTATAACACTTATAATACATGCCACCAAAATAAATTAATTAATTTACAACCCAAAGAAAAATAAAAGAAATAAATCCAATCACATTTGTCTTTTACTGTCCATGATCATCCATCATGCATATCACCATTTAACAATTAAATAAAATATACATACTAAAATTAAATTGAATATCTCATATTCAACTAAAAAATTCAGATTTGAATCTCATTCAAACAAATTTAAAAATTCAGATTTGAATCACATTCAAACAAATTTAAAAATTTAGATTTGAATTACATTCAAATAAATTTAAAAATTCATATTTGAATCACATCGAAACAAATTTAAAAATTCAGATTTGAATCACATTCAAACAAATTTAATTGTGTGATTATAATTCCTAATTAAATAATTTAATTAGTCATAGGCATAATTATGGACATCAAAGTGTACAACAATTGCTCATTGAAGCCCATATACCTTGCGCACCATTGTGGTGCTAAAACCATGCGCACCATGGAGCACAAACATGATGCCGCCACCTCTTTGTGATCCAACCAGCAATGAATCAATCAACTTTTTATCAAATCACACAATTAAATCTCATATTATATAATCTAAATGGCAAATATAGTTGCTCTGATACCAATTGAAGGAGCGAAAGCATGAAAATTATTAGATTAGAACATTGAATTCAAAAATTTTCTTCTAGGGTTTCATGCATCATGCCATATCCATTATATGCCTAATTGATTTCAATGTTCAATTGAATATTAAAATACTTTTAATATGTATTAGGATCTACATTTGCCATTTAAGATTTTTGAATTAACAAATTAATTCATTAGAACCCTAGATTAAAAGAATAATATGTGCACTAACCTTTTGATGCACTGTAGATGTAATTGGTACCTTTGTGAAGCACCTAGGACCCCAAATGTTATCCCTCTAGCTTGTCCACACCAAGATCACCAATGGCAGCCCCTAAACTAGTTTCTCAAGCCTTGCCAACCAATTAGAAATTAGGGATTTGCCTGTAGAGAGGTTATAGATGTATACAGGACACTAGAAACAATTTCTAGCAATTTTAATTCAAAGGAACTTGGATCATTCTCTTGGAATTGATGAGAGAAGAAGATGAAGAGAGGAGAGAGAGCTATGGGTAGTGGCACACTTGAGAGAAAATAAGAAGAGTGGCTGATTTTTATTTTGTCATAACATTACTTTATATAATTAGGTCACCACTTAAAACTCTTGCCACATGTCATCACCTGATTGCATCTTAATTTTAATTGACCTAATCACATTAAGCCAAGTGTCAAATCTAAATTTAATCGTGACTTTGATCACCTTGTATGATAAGAAGATAAATGGCAAACTTATATGGTGCCATGTGCCACCATCTCATGGTGCCGCATGTCACCTTATGAAATGACCAAATTACGCTTGTGTTTTAATTTTGAGTTCTCAACCCAAAATAATTATTTCTCCTCTTCTAATCAATTTACATCAAATATAACTTGATTAATTAATCTCTATTAATTAATTTCTCATAATTACATTCATATTTAAACACTTTCAATATAAATTTAACTTATACTATATATCCAATAACACAGATTTGGTTTCAAGCCATGCTAGGGACTTTGCAATCTAATTGCAAAACAAACCTATTTAATTAATTAATTAAACTCTTTAATTAATCAATTAAATCACATTTTACTTGGTGATTATCTTGTGTATGTGTGTGACTTACTAGGCTCATCACTAATTGGCAATGAGATATAATATGAACTCTTAATATCATTAGAACTCTTTCTTACCATAAATGATTTCTCTAAATCATTTTAAGCATCTCATAGACCATGGTTGACACCTAGCATAGTATGCCATGGCAACCCAATCAGTAACAAGGAATACCTTTAAATGAACCTATAATCATATGTTACTATGCACTAGAATCTCTCTGTTACAAAATCCCAATTCAAGCTGGAGTCATGGTTTATGTCAAACCCCATTTGCTATAAATATTATGTTCTCTTTTAATTCCAGTTTTTTATTAATTAGATCTTCTTGTCAGAAACTCTTTTCTGACTAAATCTGTCTGTCCTGGACAGGAACTTGAAACATCAAGAATAATTAAATGAACATAGGATTTTATCCCTATTTACTTAGGGTAACAGATTCCATCTTGATCAACACCTATCTCTATATATAACTGGTAGGAGCCAACACATGCCCATATGCCCATACGCAGTACAAGTATGAAAGCAGTATCAAACTCAAACCACCTATACACAAAATAACTGTGCGATCTCAGGTCTAAAGATTATATGCACTGATATGATTTATGACAATGCATTGACAAGAGTAAACTCCATGTGCTTATCATAAGTGTCACTGGTTCGGCTTACTTATCATGCATAAGTGCCTATCATGTTTGTTATATGGCATGAGACTCACCATTCCATCTTATTTACATCTCATATAAATAACTTGGGAACAAACATGATTACAATCTTTCTGGATAAGTCATGTCCTTATTGTGAAGTATCCTCGATTGTGAATCAATTTATGATACTTTGTGCTAGAAATACTGTCACTCTTATTCTTAGCAACTTAAAAATAGAATATCTAACAAAATATCAATGGACCTTTTCTATTAAATATAAATATATTATGTAAACGAAAAAGTGAAATTGCCTTTTTTTTTATTAATAAAACATGTACAAGATACATACTAAATGATATGCTCTAGGGCATACTACTAATAGTTCTCACATTTCTTATGATATGTAAGAACTAGCAAACTGTAGTAGCTTGCATGCTAGAGATGTTAGACTCCAGATTGGTGATGGCTCAACTGTTGAAGCTTTAGCCATAGGATCTAAATCTTTTTACATGTGTGGACATGTTTTGTGTTTGAATAATATTTTGTATTTACCTGTTTAAGAACATCATTTCTATATCTAGTTTGACTAGAAATGATTATGAATTTTAGTTCACAAATGATGTTTGCAATATTTATTTTGAAAATAAATATGTTGGCTCGAGTTATATGCATGATGGTCTTTATTATTTGCATAATAATGATAAACAAAAATTGAATGCAAGCAATCTAAATGAATGTAATGCCATGATGAAAATCAACTCAAGTTCAAAATATATTTAGCACTTAAGATTAGGTCATGTTGCAGAAGATAGGATTGCACAACTGGAGAAAATGGGGATTTTATCCTCATTGGGTTCTGAACCTACTCCAACTTGTGAATCCTGCCTTCCAGGCAAAATGACTAGATCATCCTTTGTTGGACAAGAACTAAGAGCTGAAAATATTTTAGAGCTAATACATAGTGATGTATGTGGTCCATTTAAGGAAATGGATAGAGGCGGTTTTCATTACTTTATTACCTTTACTGATGATAAATCAAGGTTTAGGTATTTGTATTTGATGAAATACAAACATGAATCCTTTGAAAAGTTCAAAGAATTTAAATCTAAAATAGAAAATCAAATAGGAAAAAGTATTAAAACTCTTCGATCAAATCATCGAGGTGTATACTTAAGTACTGAATTTGATGAATACTTGAAAGAGCATGGCATTATTTCATAGCTGACTTCTCCAGGAACACCACAGCTGAATGGTGTATTTAAAAGGAGAAATCGTACCCTATTGATATGATACGTAGTATGATGAGCTATACTGATATGCTAATCTCCTTTTGGGGATTTGCATTAGAATCAGCTTTGCATATTATGAATAGGACTCCATCAAAATCAGTTTCTTCCACACCTTATGGGATATGGCATGGAAGAAAACCAAGTCTTAAAAGATTTAGGGTTGTCCAGCTTATAAAAAAAAGCTGAACACTGATAAATTAAAAACTAGATCAGAAAAAGGTCGATTTGTTAGATATCCAAAAGAGAGTTTTGGATATTATTTTTATTTGCCTACATTACAAAAGGTTGTGGTAAGCAAAGATGCCATATTTCATGAACAATAGTTTATTCAAGAAGGAGGCAAAGGAAGGCAAATAGAGTTAGAATTAAAGAATTCTGACCAACCAACATATCAAATGGATATAGATCCATCTAGTCAACCTACACCTATTGATGAAACATCTACAGCAATTCCTCGTAGATCAACTAGGATATCTCACCCACTAGTGAGATATGGTTTTCTTCATGAAGATGAACAAGAGTTGTTTACTCATGAAGAAATAGATCATGGAGATGATCCACTTACCTATAAAGAAGCTATATCAGATATAGACTCTTCAAAAATGGATTGAAGCTATGAAATCCAAAATTGATTCCATGTATAGGAATCAAGTTTGGGATCTTGTTGACCCACCTAAAAGTATTGTACCTATAGGGAATAAATGGGTTTTCAAGAAGAAAATTAGTTCTGATGGAAAGGTAGAGACTTATAAAGCAACTCTAGTAGCGAAAGGGTTTTGCCAAAGGCAAGAAATCGACTATGAGGAGACTTTCTCATTGTCACACCCTACCCCTCTGTAAGGCAAAACATGATCCCGTAGTATACCTAATGAATTACCAACTTTGTCTACTAATAACCCATTAAATACACTATAAGGGATTTTAAAACTTTTCTTACTTCTTTTTACAGTGGTGAGCACTATTTACAGGTGTTAAAAATTTTTTTGAACAGAAGTGAAACAGCTAACACATTTGAATTATTAGTAATTTCTTTAAAAATTTTGGCGGAGTGCCATCTGTATTTTGAATAAAACAGTTCTTCAAAAACCTGTAAAAAGCACTTCAAATATATTTCTCAATCTCAAACTCCAACATTTAATCAACACAATATGTTTCTCACTATTTGTCAACTCAAATCCACAATAATTTTTCAGTGTTTTCAAAGGCTGAGATAAAAGAAATGTATCACAATATTTACAAATCAAAATAATTTACAATTTATTTTACAACTTCAATGTACAATTTTAATTTACAACTGCTCAAAACCAAGAACACTATATACATACAGTGAACATGCATTACAATACAAAATGCAAAATACGGTAAACTCAATATACCCAATGATCTCTCAGTGAAGTACTAGCAGCCTAGTCTGCTGCCCTGTCAGTCTGTCTACCTGTGACAGCAATGAAAAGCTATCGCTGAGCCATTGTCTCAGTGGTGCACAATATTAACAAAATACAACTTTAAGTCACAAATCATAAGTCATATAAATAGTGGATACTTAAAACCATAGTTAAATTCAAAAGATAGTAAATGTCAATAAGAATTTAAACTCCATTTCATAATATCACAATGAATATCAATAAATCATACACACAGCTTAATCATGTTCCAAAGTCCAATTCATCCCAAAAATCGATGGCTAGTGAGGAATTTAATTCATCCCAAAAGTTGATGGCTAGTAAGGAATAACATAGCAAGCTAGCAATAATATGAGTACTCATTCTATTTGTCCTCAACAGGCACACACCTCAACACTTCAGCTAGAGAGGGAATTCAATTCATCCCACTAGACAAGCTAGCGAGGAATTCAAGCAATATACATGATAGTTGTGGTTTCAAACCATTTACAATGCTTTTCAATCAATAAGTATCCATCAAATATCATTCAAACAATTTTTCACAGTTTCAAATCATTTAGAATGCTTTTCAAGCAATAAATATCCATTCAAACACATTTCCACAATTTAAAATAATAATATACAAATAGTCATAATTTATTTCAATTGAAAAATTCAAAAGAAATAACTGTTGTGCACAAACCTCTGATAACTGTCTCTTGGCCCTCACTTAGTGTTTCCTTCCCCTTCCCTGAGTCTTTGCTAACTGAAACACAAAATCTGAAGTGTTTCAGTACTCATTTAAATCGTCTCTAACAATAAGGCTTAATACTTAATTCATTGAATTTTATTATTTCCTTTGTCAACCTAAGATGTTGACCCTCAATGCACTCTTGGTGAATTAGGTTTTAATGTTACCAATGTGTCATATTTAATAGCCTTTTAGTGTTGGTACATGTTACCGAATTCATTTTCATGTATATTGTATTTTATTGCAATTTATCAGATTTCAGTGTACTAATTTGACCTAGCCGGATGACCTAGTTCCCTCGGTTTTCGAGTTTCGGCCAAAACTATAAACTTGTAGCTCTATGTCTTATTGCACGCGGGGCAAAATTTCAAGTCATTCTAAGTTATGAAAACCAAATTATGGTCAATCTACCAATGCTAGACAGAATGTATCAAAATGGTCACTTTAGGTCATTTTTAGGTCACTTTTGGTTCGGCCAGTTTTTAGACCTAAACTTGTGCAAGCTATTTGACTTCATTCTGGCCATTTCTGGGCTTTGGTGTCTTCATAAGAATTGTAGATATATGTCTAAACTACTCATGGTAAAAATTTCAGGTTAATTAGACCTGTTTTGAGTGAGTTATGGCCAAAATACTAACTACTGTCCAAATGTTCAATTTTCAGGTTTTCAAAATACTAATCCGGATTTGGTCATTTTTCAAGTCACCTTCCAAGTAGAATTTTGGTAAGCTTCCTTCATGAAAGTTGGCACATTTTGTGTCTCGTTTCACCTCCAATTGGTCTCATACCAATTGGAGTCACACACTTAAGGTTCTAAGCCAAAACCTACACTGCCCTGCAACTTACTCTTCATCACATACCAAAGGACACATTCAACACTTACCAAGTCACTTCCTTCATGCCATTTCTGTTTTGTACCATAACATAAACACATTTTACTTCACATTTTTGGTCATCTTGGCAGCTTCTAACCACACTCAATATGCATATTATAGTACAGAATTTTCCAAGTTCAAATTACAAACAATGTAACCACATAACATAGCTCCTTTACATGTCCAAACTCAAACCTTTATACACATATACATGCTGCCATAATAAGCACCATAATTCAACAATATAATTCCATAAACCAAACCATGAAATAACATATTTTGGTGTACACTTCAAGTTTGCTGAATTGTACATTTCCTTCCATTAGTTTCCAAGCTTCCAAAATCAAGTCTACTATCACATACATCTAGTATACATTATCCAATTTATTCTTGCACACATAAATACTTACATCAACACTTTAATCTACCATTTACATGCAAGGATAAACTGCTCTTATTGAAGTTCCATGGCTGCCAAAAATATACCTCTCCCTTAACTCATCAAACTTCAAAAATCCTTCCACAATTCAACTACCCATAACATCCCTTCAAGGTTTAATGAAAAAAGCATAAAAAATACATACTTACCACTTTTGAAATTCTTCAAAACCTCACCAAAACTTGATTTTCTTGACCAAAAGTGACTGTCTTCAGTCTACAGTCAATCATGGCATGATGCCTGGCTAACCAAAATATGCCCAATATGATATCATAATCTCTGAAGGGCATTTCAATGAGATCAGATAGAAAAGTATGTCCTTGGATCACCAAAGGACAATCCCTATACATTCTATTAACCTTGACCTCTTATCCTAGCGGACTTGTTACTAGCACCTCAAAGTCCATTTTTGTACATGGAACAGCAATGCAATCAATGATGCTAGCACTCACATTGTGTAGGGCTGGGGCATCCCCTTGTACCTCAGCCTCTATCGATTGATCGACTAAATGATCACCCTCTTCCATAGTCAATTCGAGGATCTTAGACCTCCTAAAAAAATAACACAAGGAGATTTCCTCCCGTTAGTGCATATTTATAATGTAATGTACTGTATGTATCAAACAATGACATTGAGCAGTTGTACTATGAAGAAAGAATATTCAAATTACAAGTGAAAACAGAGTTTAAAAACTAGCTCTGACACCACTTAAAACATGTCACACCCTACCCCTCTGTAAGGCATAATATGATCTCGTAGTGTACCTAATGAATTATCAACTTCGTCTACTGATAACCCATTAAATACACTACAAGGGATTTTAAAACTTTTCTTACTTCTTTTTACAATGGTGAGCACTATTTACAGGTGTTAAAAAAAATTTTGAACTGAAGTGAAACAGCTAACACATTTGAATTATTAGTAATTTCTGTAAAAATTTTGGCAGAGTGCCATTTGTATTTTGAATAAAACAGTTCTTCAAAAACCTATAAAAACCACTTCAAATATATTTCTCAATATCAAACTCCAACATTTAATCAACACAATATGTTTCTCAACATTTGTCAACTCAAATCCACAATAATTTTTCAGTGTTTTCAAAGGCTGAGATAAAAGAAATTTATCGCAATATTTACAAACCAAAATAATTTACAATTTATTTTACAACTTCAATGTACAATTTTAATTTACAACTGCTCAAAACCAAGAACACTATATACATACAGTGAACATACATTACAATACAAAATGCAAAATACGGTATACTCAATTTACCCGATGATTTCTCAGTGTAGTAATAGCAGCCTAGTTTGCTGCCCTGTCAGTCTGTCTTCCTGCGACAGCAATGAAAAGCTATCACTGAGCCATTGTCTCAGTGGTGCACAACATTAACAAAATACAAATTTAAATCACAAATCATAAGTCATATAAATAGTGGATACTTAAAACCATAGTTAAATTTAAAAGACAGTGAATGTCAATAAAAATTTAAACTCCATTTCACAATATCACAATGAATATCAATAAATCATACACACATCTTAATCATGTTCCAAAGTCCAATTCATCCCAAAAGCCGATGGCTAGTGAGGAATTCAATTCATCCCAAAAGCTGATGGCTAGTGAGGAATAACATAGCTAGCTAGCAATAAAATGAGTACTCATTCTATTCATCCTCAACAGGCACACACCTCAATACTTCAGCCAGAGAGGGAATTCAATTCATTCCACTTGACAAGCTAGCGAGGAATTCAAGCAATATACATGATAGCTGTGGTTTCAAACCATTTACAATGCCTTTTAATCAATAAGTATCCATCAAATATCATTCAAACAAATTTTCACAGTTTCAAACCATTTACAATGTTTTTCAAGCAATAAGTATCCATTCAAACACATTTCCACAATTTAAAACAATAATATATAAACAGTAATTATTTATTTTAATTGAAAAATTCAAAAGAAATAACTGTTGTACACAAATCTCTGATAACTGTCTCTTAGCCCTGACTCAGTGTTTCCTTCCCCTTCCCCTTCCCTGAGTCTTTGCTAACTGAAACATAAAATTTGAAGTGTTTCAGTACTCATTTAAATCGTCTCTAACAATAAGGCTTAATACTTAATTCATTGAATTTTATTATTTCCTTAGTCAACCTAAGATGTTGACCCTCGATGCACTCTAGGTGAATTAGGTTTTAATGTTACCAATGTGTCATATTTAATAGCCTTTTAGTATTGGTACATGTTACCCAATTCATTTTCATGTATATTTCATTTTATTGCAATTTATCTGATTTCGGTATACTAATTTGACCTAGCCGGATGACCTAGTTCCCTCGGTTTTCGAGTTTTGGTCAAAACTACAAACTTGTAGATCTATGTCCTATTGCACGCGGGGCAAAATTTTAGGTCATTCTGAGTTATGTAGACCAATTTATGGTCAATCTACCAATGCTGGACAAAATGCATCAAAATGGTCACTTTAGGTTATTTTTAGGTCACTTTTGGTTCGGCCAGTTTTTGGACCTGAACTTGTGCAAGCTATTTGGTTTTTTTCTGGCCATTTCTGGGCTTTGGTGTCTTCATAAGAATTGTAGATATATGTCTAAACTGTTCATGGTAAAATTTTCAGGTTAATTAGATCTGTTTTGAGGGAGTTATGGCCAAAATACTAACTGCTACCCAAATGGTCAATTTTCAGGTTTTCAAAGTACTAATCCGGATTTGGTCATTTTTCAAGTCACCTTCCAAGCAGAATTTTGGTAAGCTTCCTTCATGAAAGTTAGCACATTTTGTGCCTAGTTTCATCTCCAATTGGTCTCATACTAATTTTAGTCACACACTTAAGGTTCTAAGCCAAAACCTACACTGCCCTGCAATATACACTTCATCACATACCAAAGGACACATTCAACACTTACCAAGTCACTTCCTTCATGCCTTTTCTATTTTGTACCATAACATAAACACATTTTACTTCACATTTTTGGTCATCTTGGTAGCTTGTAACCACACTCAATATGCACATTATAGTACAGAATTTTCCAGGTTCAAATTACAAATAATTTAACCACATAACATAGTTCCTTTACATGTCCAAACTCAAACCTTTATACACATATACATGCTGCCATAACAAGTACCATAATTCAACAATATAATTCCATAAACCAAACCATGAAATAACATATTTTGGTGTACACTTCAAGTTTGCCGAATTGTACATTTCCTTCCATTAGTTTTCAAGCTACCAAAATCAAGTGTACTATCACATACATCTAGTATACATTATCCAATTTATTCATACACACATAAATACTTACATCAACACTTTAATCTCCCATTTACATGCAAGGATAAACTGCTCTCATTGAAGTTCCATGGCTGCCAAAAATATACCTCTCCCTTAACTCATCATACTTCAAAAATCCTTCCACAATTCAACTACCCATAACATCCCTTCAAGGTTTAATGAAAACAAGCATAAAAAATACATACTTACCACTTTTGAAATTGTTCAAAACCTCACCAAAACTTGATTTTCTTGCTGCCTATCTACTATCCAAGTTGTGTAGAACAATTTTAGTGAAGGAAAATGGAAGGAAACTGGCTTGGATCATGGAAGAGTCAAGCTTGGCCATGGATGGCCATGGAGGATTTCCTTCACCAATTTTCGGCTGGTTTTTGGGAGGTTGAAGAAGATGAAGTTTCTTCTGGCCACATGGTGATTAAGTGTCCACTTTATGGAGTTAGTGGTGTTAGTAATATGCCCTAGAGCATATCATTTAGTATGTATCTTGTACATATTTTTATTAATATAGGCATTTCCACTTTTCCGTTTACATAATATATTTATGTGTAATAGAAAAGGTCCATTGATATTTTGTTAGAAATATTATTCTTAAGTTGTTAAGAATATGAGTGACAATATTTCTAGCACGAAGTATCATAAATAGGTTCACAATCGAGGATACTTCATAATAAGGACATGACTTATCCAGAAAGATTGTATTCATGTTTGTTCCCAAGTTATTTATATGAGAGATAAATAAGATGGAATGGTGAGTCTCATGCCATATAACAAACATGATAGGCACTTATAAATGATAAGTAGGTCGAACTAGGACACTTATGACAAGCACATGGAGTTTACTCTTGTCAATGTTTTGTCATAAATCATATCAAGGCATATAATCTTTAGACCGAGATAGCACAGCTTATCTTGTATATAGGTAGTTTGAGTTTGATAACGCTTTCATACTTGTATTATGTATGGGTATATGGGCATGTGTTGGCTCCTACTAGTTATATATGGAGGTAGGTGTTGATCAAGATGGAATCTGCTCCTCTAAGTAAATAGAGATAAAATCCTATGTTCATTTAATTGTTCTTGATGTTTCAAGTTCCTGCCAGACAGATAGATTTATTCGTAAAAGAGTTTCGATGAGAAAATCTTTTAATCAAGAACTGGAATTAAAAGAGAACATAATATTCATAGCAAATGGAGTTTGACATAAACCATGACTCCAACTTGAGTTGGGATTTTGTAATGAGAGATTCTAGTGCATGGTAACATATGATTATAGGTTCATTTAAGGTAAATCTTATTACTAATTGGGTGGCCATGGCATGCTATGCTAGGTGTTAACCATGGTCTATGAGGTTCATAAAATGATTTAGAGAAATCATTTATGGTAAGAAAGAGTTCTGATGATATTAAGAGTTGATATCATGTCTCATTGCCAATTAGTGATGAGCCTAGTAAGTCACACACATACACAAGTTATCACCTATTTAAATATGATTTAATTAATTAATTAAAGAGTTTAATTGATTAATTAAATAGATTTGGTTTGCAATAAAATTGCAAAGTCCCTAGCATGACTTGAAACCAAATCTAGATTATTCGATGTGTAGTATAAATTAAATTTATATTTAAAGTGTTTAAATATGAATTTAATTGATGAGAAATTAATTAATAGAGATTAATTAATTAATTTATATTTGATATAAATTAATTAGAAGAAGAAAATAATTATTTTGGGTTAAGAACTCAAAATTAAGACACAGGCGCATTTTGGTCATTTTGCAGGACACGTGGCACCATGAGATTGTGACACATGGCATAACACATAAGCTTGACAAATAATTTTAATCATGTAAGATGATTAAAATCAAGATTAAATATAGGTTTGACACTTGGCACAATGTGATTGGGTCACTTAAACCTAGAGCTAATCAAAAGGTGACATGTGGCTAGGGTTTAATGTGTTAACCTAGCTATTTAAGTGGGGTTATGAAAAGAAAACACAACCAGCAGCCTCTACTCTCATATGTCACGCCACTTTGAGCCTCTCCAGCTATTTCTCTTCATCTCTCATCAATTCAAAGAGATTAGCCATCAATCTCTTGAATTAAGAACACTAGAAATTGTTTCTAGTGTCCTGCTTGCATCTCTAATCTCTTAAAAGGCGTAACTTGAATTTCTAATTAATAGAAAAGGCTTTAGAAGCTGTTCAAGGGCTGCCATAGGTGTTCTTGGTGTGGACAAGCTAGAGGGACAACATCCGTGTCCTCAAGACGAATCTCAAAGGCGCAGACACGCAAAGACATCAAGAGGTTAGTGTAATCGTCTTGATTTAATCTAGGGTTCTAAAATTAATCTGATTAATTTTAAAATCTTAAATGGCAAATACAGATCCAAAACATATTAAAAGAGTTTTAATATGTTGTTTATCATTGAAATCAAATAGATAAAAATAAATCTTGCATGGTGCTTGTGACCCTAGGTGAAAATTTTTGAATTCAATGGTATAATCTTGTGTTTTTCACGCCTGCCTTCAATTGGTATCAGAGCCACTATATTTGCCATTTAGATTGTTGATTATATGATTTAATTGTGTGATTTGATCATAAGATCAAGATTGATTCATTGCTGGTTGGATTAAGAGGTGTGGCGTCACACATGGTGAAGCCACCAATGGTGGCGCAACAATGGTTCCATGGGTGATTCAAGGTTTGGCTTTTAATTCTGCAATTGTTGTATGATCTCAGGCCTAGTCTTTGACTAATTAAAGTGTTTAATTAGTTGTTTTAATCACACAATTAAATTATGATTCAAATCAGAATTTTAAAAAATGTGTGAATGTGATTCAAATCTGAATTTTAAAAGTTGTTTGAATGTGATTCAAATCTGAATTTTTAAAGTTGTTTGAATCATATTTAAATCTGATTTTTAAAATTGATTCAATAAAATTAGATCTGATTTTTAAAAATATTTGAATGTGATTCAAATCTGATTTTTTAAAAATATTTGAATGTGATTCAAATCTGAATTTTTGAAGTTGTTTGAATGTGATTCAAATCTGAATTTTTAAATTTGTTTGAATGAGATTCAAATCTGAATTTTTAAATTTATTTGAATCATATTCAAATCTGATTTTTAAGTTGAATATGAGATATTCAATTTAATATAAGTATGTATGTTTTATTTAATTGTTAAATAGTGATATGCATGATGGATGATCATGGACTATAAAAGACCAATGTGATTGGATTTATTTCTTTTATGTTTCTTTGGGATTGTAAATTAATTAATTTATTTTAATTTATTTTGGGCATGTATTATTAAGTTTGTAATATTTTTGGGTTGTAATTTCATTTATTTAAGTTCTTGTAAATTCGCCTTGGTATGCCAAGGATTACTATGTAATATTGGATTGCAAGAATTTAAAGGAGGTCAAGATCATTGGTGGGACCAAGGGGAGGAATTCAAGATCAAGTGTTGATTATGTACTCCTTCAGCAACTCTTGTAAAATGAATGAATGAAATGCACCTAGAATGCCCGATTCAATTCTTGGTGGCTCGTAATTGAATCCCTTAGAAAGTCCATGATCATACCATATTTATCGCTTATCCATTAATTCATGATATGTATGTGAATGTATTCAATTATATGATATATTCATGCTAAATGTATAATGTGCAAAGTGAGACCTTAATAGTAATTAGTATGGCTATAAAATCTTCCAAACAAATGCTTAAGTTGGAAATGCTATAATTAAAGTAATTATAACATAAGCCCTCCATTGGGGCAATTATTTTAAGAAATTTTAAATAGTTGCATGAGATGCAATTAATTTAAGAGATTTTCTTAAGAATAATTGTTAAGCATGAGATGTTGTAAATATGTAAATGGTTTGGTGGCCAATATTGATGTACTGAGGACATTAAAATTATTTGCATAATTATCGCTCAATGGGATCAACTTAACTAATGCAAGATAAGTCAATATTGATGTACCGAGATTTTGAGCATTAGGGGCTAGTAAAAGGATTGAACCTCACATGAGATGTGATGGGCAAGGAGTTGCTCACTTATAGTTTATTGTAATTCCAATAATGGATGTACCGAGGATGATCAATAGAATTATAAGAATTCAATCACCCACTAGAAATCCATCCAACTAGGATTTCCGCTTTCTACTTTGGAAGTGTAGGATTCGCTAAGTTAGTGGGAGGACCAATTTGATTAAAAGACCATAATCATTTTGGTTAATTACATGATACATTTACTAATTAATCTGGTTATTTTCTCGCAGCTAATTTTCTCGATAAAAATGAGCACAAAACAACCACCACCATCCAATATCCTTGCAAGCATACTTGATCACAACAGTTGACAGACCTAACTGTCTGATTGGCTAAGAAATTTGAAACTTGTCTCAACCTTGAACATATAGGATATGTTCTATATTCAAATGTTCCTGGTCCCTTACCTCCAGAGGCCACACAAGAGGAACATGATACTTTGGACAAGTGGAAGGAGCATGATATGAGAGCTAAGTGTTACATGCTTGCTTCCATGAGTAATGAGTTACGTATAAACATGAGAACATGCAGAGTGCTAGTGAGATCCTCCTTCACCTACAAGAGTTGTATGGTGAGCACAAAGCAGAATGCTAGGTATGAGATATCTAAACAGCTTATTCCGTATGAGGATGTCCGAGGGACGTAATGTTGGGGATCATGTCCACAAGATGATTCGGCTGATTGAGCAGCTTGGAACATCTTGACTTCAACATGGATTTCCAACTACAAACGGATTTGATCCTTCACCCCTTCCCGAGTCTTTTGGGAATTTTGTGACAAATTTCCATATGACTAAACAGAATGCACCTTAGCCGAATTACTCAACATGCGGTTATTGCCCAAAAGAATATGCCGTGCAATAAAGAAAAAGAGGTAGCTTTGTTGCATCTTCTTCACTGGAAAGTCCAACAAGAAGAAAGGCAATAAGAAAAAGAAACCTCGATTCTCGGTCCTTCCAAGAAAATAGCTAAACAGAAAAGTAAGACTAAAGTCGATGGAGGCAAAGGAAAGTGTTTCCACCGCCAACAGAAAGTGTTTCCATTGCCAAGAAGAAAGTGTTTCCACCGCCGCAGTGTAGCAATCTAAATGAAAGCAATGCCATGGTGAAAACCAACTCAAGTTCAAAATATACTTGGCACTTAAGGTTAGGTCATGTTGCGTAAGATAGGATTGCAAAATTGGAGAAAATGGGGATTCTATCCTCATTGGGCTCGAGCCTACTCCAACTTGTGAATCTTGCCTTCAGTGGCAAAATGACTAGATCACCCTTTGTTGGACAAGGGCTAAGAGTCAAAATATTTTGGAGCTAATACATAGTGATGTATGTGGTCCATTTAAAGAAATGGCTAGAGGGGGCTTTCATTATTTTATTACCTTTATCGATGATAAATCAAGGTTTGGGTATTTGTATTTGATGAAATACAAACATGAATCCTTTGAAAAGTTTAAGGAATTTAAATCAAGTAGTAAATCAAACAGAAAAAATATTAAAGCTCTTCGATCGATCGTGGAGGTGAATATTTGAGTACCGAATTTGATGAATACTTGAGAGAGCATGGCATTGTTTCTCACCGACTCTCCAGAACGCCACAACCGAATGGTGTATCCGAAGGAGAAATCGCACTTATTGGATATGGTACGAGTATGATGAGCTATACCGATATGCCAATCTCCTTTGGGGATTTGCATTAGAATCACTTTGTATATTCTGAATAGGATTCCATCAAAATCGCTTTCTTCCACACCTTATGAGATATGGCATGGAAGAAAACCAAGTCTTAAGCATGTTAAGATTTGGGGTTGTCCAAATTATATCAAAAGTCAACACCGATAAATTGGAGACCAGATCGTAAAAGGTCGATTTGTTGGATATCCAAAAGATAGTTTTGGATATTATTTTTATTTGCCTACTTCACAAAAGGTTGTGATAAGTAGAGATGCTACATTTCTTGAACAAATGCTTGTTCAAGAAGGAGGCAAAGGAAGGCAAATAGAGTTAGAATTGGAGAATTTCGACCAACCAATGCATCGATGGATATAGATCCATCTAGTCAACCTATACCCATTGATGAAACATCTACACTGCTCCTCGTAGAACAACTCAGGTATCTCACCCACCAATGAGATATGGTTTTCTTCATGAAGAAGAACAAGAGTTGTCTACTCATGAAGAAGTAGATCATGGAGATGATCCACTTACCTATGAAGAAGCTATATCGTATATAGACTCTTCAAAATGGATTGATGCTATGAAATCCGAGATTGATTCCATGTATAAGAATCAAGTTTGGGATCTTGTTGACCCACCTAAAGGTATTGTACCTATAGGGAACAAATGGGTTTTCAAGAAGAAAATTGGTTCGATGGAAAGGTAGAGACCTATAAGGCAAGGCTAGTAGCGAAAGGGTTTCGCCAAAGGCAAGGAATAGACTATGAGGAGACTTTCTCACTGCTGCCATGCTTAAATCAATTAGGATTTTATTAGCAATAGTGCATACTATGATTATGAGATTTGGCAGATGGATGTCAAAACAAATTTTTCTTAATGGATACATTGAAGAAAACATTTTCATGGAACAACCTAGGGATTTGAATCCCAAGATGGTTCCAAGGTATGCAAGCTAAAGCGATCCATTTATGGGTTGAAACAAGCTTCGAGGAGTTGGAACATCCGCTTTGATGAAGCCATTAAATCCTTTAGTTTTATCAAAAATGAGGATGAGCCATGTGTATATAAGAAGGTTAGTGACAAGGCTATCATTTTCCTTGTCTTATATGTGGATGACATAATCGTTGATGGGTAATGATACAGTATGTTGACGACTATAAAGGTATGGTTGTCAAATACATTCTCCATGAAAGACTTAGGGAGGCAACCTATATTCTTGGGATTCGTGATCTATAGAGATAGAGCTAAAAGAATAATTGGTTTATCACAAAGTCTATACTTGGAAAAGGTGTTAAAGAGGTTTAACATGCTTGATTCCAAGAGAGGATTGTTACCAAGGAGACATGGTATCCATCTTTCTAAAGAGATGTCTCCAAAGACATCCAAGAAAGAGATAAGATGGCCAGATTCCATATGCTTCGCTATTGGAAGTTTAATGTATGCAATGTTGTGTACTAGGCCTGATATCGCATATGTCGTTAGTTTGACTAGCAGTATCAATCCAATCCGTGTTTGGAACATCGATAGTCACAAGAATATTCTAAGTACTTAAGAAGAACTAAGGATTTATTCTTGATTTATGGAGGTGGAGACTTGCAATTGGATGGTTATACCGATTCGATTTCCAATCGATATCGATGATAGAAAGTCTACCGATATGTGTTCATTTGTAATGGAGGTGCAAACACTGGAAGAGTTCCAAACAGAGCACGATTGCGCATTCCACTATCGAGGTCGAGTATATTGTTGCATCGATGTCGCAAAGGAAGTCGCTTGGATAAAGAAGTTCGTGATGTAACTTATAGTAGTTCCTTCCATTAAGTCGCCAGCCCACTACATCGTGACAACAATGGAGCAACATGCAAAGCTAAGGAACCAAGGTCTCACCCAAAATCCAAACACATAGAAAGGCACTACCATATTATCGTGGATATAGTTGGGCAAGGCGATATAGCCATGCAGAAAATATAACATCACTAAAAACCACCGATCCATTCACTAAGCCTTTGTCATAATCTCGCTTAGACCGACATCTTGAGAAGATGGGTCTAAGATATTGTAATGAATGGCTCTAGTGCTAGTGGGAGATTGTTAGTAATATGCCCTAGAGCATATCATTTAGTATGTATCTTGTACATATTTTTATTAATAAAGGCATTTCCACTTTTCCGCTTACATAATATATTTATGTGTAATAGAAAAGGTCCATTGATATTTTGTTAGAAATATTATTCTTAAGTTGTTAAGAATATGAGTGACAATATTTCTAGCACAAAGTATCATAAATAGGTTCACAATCGAGGATACTTCATAATAAGGACATGACTTATCCGTAAAGATTGTATTCATGTTTGTTCCCAAGTTATTTATATGAGATATAAATAAGATGGAATGGTGAGTCTCATGCCATATAACAAACATGATAGGCACTTATAAATGATAAGTAGGTCGAACTAGTTGACGCTTATGACAAGCACATGGAGTTTACTCTTGTCAATGTTTTGTCATAAATCATATCAAGGCATATAATCTTTAGACCGAGATAGCACAGCTTATCTTGTATATAGGTAGTTTGAGTTTGATATCGCTTTCATACTTGTACTATGTATGGGTATATGGGCATGTGTTGGCTCCTACTAGTTATATATGGAGGTAGGTGTTGATCAAGATGGAATCTGCTCTCTAAGTAAATAGAGATAAAATCCTATGTTCATTTAATTGTTCTTGATGTTTCAAGTTCCCGGCCAGACAGATAGATTTATTCGTAAAAGAGTTTCGATGAGAAAATCTTTTAATCAAGAACTGGAATTAAAAGAGAACATAATATTCATAGCAAATGGAGTTTGACATAAACCATGACTCAAATTTTGAGTTGGGATTTTGTAACAGAGAGATTCTAGTGCATGGTAACATATGATTATAGGTTCATTTAAGGTAAATCTTATTACTAATTGGGTGGCCATGGCATGCTATGCTAGGTGTTAACCATGGTCTATGAGGTTCATAAAATGATTTAGAGAAATCATTTATGGTAAGAAAGAGTTCTGATGATATTAAGAGTTGATATCATGTCTCATTGCCAATTAGTGATGAGCCTAGTAAGTCACACACATACACAAGTTATCACCTATTTAAATATGATTTAATTAATTAATTAAAGAGTTTAATTGATTAATTAAATAGATTTGGTTTGCAATAAAATTGCAAAGTCCCTAGCATGACTTGAAACCAAATCTAGATTATTCGATGTGTAGTATAAATTAAATTTATATTTAAAGTGTTTAAATATGAATTTAATTGATGAGAAATTAATTAATAGAGATTAATTAATTAATTTATATTTGATATAAATTAATTAGAAGAAGAAAATAATTATTTTGGGTTAAGAACTCAAAATTAAGACACAGGGCATTTTGGTCATTTTGTAGTGACACGTGGCACCATGAGATGGTGACACATGGCATAACACATAAGCTTACAAATAATTTTAATCATGTAAGATGATGAAAATCAAGATTAAATATAGGTTTGACACTTGGCACAATGTGATTGGGTCACTTAAACCTAGAGCTAATCAAAAGGTGACATGTGGCTAGGGTTTAATGTGTTAACCTAGCTATTTAAGTGGGGTTATGAAAAGAAAACACAACCAGCAGCCTCTCCTCTCATATGTCACGCCACTTTGAGCCTCTCCAGCTATTTCTCTTCATCTCTCATCAATTCAAAGAGATTAGCCATCACTCTCTTGAATTAAGAACCCTAGAAATTGTTTCTAGTGTCCTGCTTGCATCTCTAATCTCTTAAAAGGCAGAACTTGAATTTCTAATTAATAGAAAAGGCTTTAGAAGCTGTTCAAGGGCTGCCATAGGTGTTCTTGGTGTGGACAAGCTAGAGGGACAACATCCGTGTCCTCAAGACGAATCTCAAAGGCGCAGACACGCCGCAAAGACATCAAGAGGTTAGTGTAATCGTTCTTGATTTAATCTAGGTTCTAAAATTAATCTGATTAATTTTAAAATCTTAAATGGCAAATACAGATCCAAAACATATTAAAAGAGTTTTAATATGTTGTTTATCATTGAAATCAAATAGATAAAAATAAATCTTGCATGGTGCTTGTGACCCTAGGTGAAAATTTTTGAATTCAATGGTATAATCTTGTGTTTTTCACGCCTGCTCCTTCAATTGGTATCAGAGCCACTATATTTGCCATTTAGATTGTTGATTATATGATTTAATTGTGTGATTTGATCATAAGATCAAGATTGATTCATTGCTGGTTGGATTAAGAGGTGTGGCGTCACATGGTGAAGCCACCAATGGTATGCAACAATGGTTCCTTGGGTGTTTCAATGTTTGGCTTTTGATTCTTCATTTGTTGTATGATCTAAGGCCTATTCTTTGACTAATTAAAGTGTTTAATTATTTGTTTTAATCACACAATTAAATTATGATTAAAATCATAATTTAAAAAAAAAAATTTTGAATGTGATTCAAATCTTAATTTTAAATGTAGTTTGAATGTGATTCAAATAAGAATTTTAAAAGTTTTTTGAATCATATTTAAATCTGATTTTTAAAATTGATTCAATAAAATTAGATCTGATTTTTTAAAAATATTTGAATGTGATTCAAATCTGATTTTTTAAAAATATTTGAATGTGATTCAAATCTGAATTTTTGAAGTTGTTTGAATTTGATTAAAATATGAATTTTTAAATTTTTTTGAATGTGATTCAAATCTGAATTTTTAAATTTATTTGAATCATATTCAAATCTGTATTTTTAAGTTTAATATGATTTATTAAATTTAATATAAGTATGTATGTTTTATTTAATTGTTAAATAGTGATATGCATGATGGATGATCATGGACTATAAAAGACCAATGTGATTGGATTTATTTCTTTTATGTTTCTTTGGGATTGTAAATTAATTAATTTATTTTAATTTATTTTGGGCATTTATTATTAAGTTTGTAATATTTTTGGGTTGTAATTTCATTTATTTAAGTTCTTGTAAATTCGCCTTGGTATGCCAAGGATTACTATGTAATATTGGATTGCAAGAAGTTCAAGGAGGTCAAGAGCATTGGTGGGACCAATGGGAGGAATTCAAGATCAAGTGTTGATTATGTACTCCTTCAGCAACTCTTGTAAAATGAATGAATGAAATGCACCTAGGAATGCCCTGATTCAATTCTTAGTGGCTCGCATTGAATCCTTAGAAAGTCCATGATCATACCATATTTATCGCTTATCCATGAATGCATGAGATGTATGGGAATGTATGCAATTATATGATATATGCATGCTAAATGGATAATGTGCAAAGTGAGACCTTAATAGTAATTAGGATGGCTATAAAATCTTCCAAACAAATGATTAAGTTGGAAATGCTATAATTAAAGTAATTATAACATAAGCCCTCCATTGGGGCAATTATTTTAAGAAATTTTAAATAGTTGCATGAGATGCAATTAATTTAAGAGATTTTTTTAAGAATAATTGTTAAGCATGAGATGTTGTAAATATGTAAATGGTTTGGTGGCCAATATTGATGTACTGAGGACATTAAAATTATTTGCATAATTATCGCTCAATGGGATCAACTTAACTAATGCAAGATAAGTCAATATTGGATGTACCGAGATTTTGAGCATTAGGGGCTAGTAAAGGATTGAACCTCACATGAGATGTGATGGGCAAGGAGTTGCTCACTTATAGTTTATTGTAATTCCAATAATGGATGTACCGAGGATGATCAATAGAATTATAAGAATTCAATCACCCACTAGAAATCCATCCAACTAGGATTTCCGCTTACTTTGGAAGTGTAGGATTCGCTAAGTTAGTGGGAGGACCAATTTGATTAAAAGACCATAATCATTTTGGTTAATTACATGATACATTTACTAATTAATCTGGTTATTTTCTCGCAGCTTAATTTTCTCGATAAAATGAGCACAAAACAACCACCACCATCCAATATCCTTGCAAGCATACTTGATCACAACAGTTGACAGACCTAATCATTCTGATTGGCTAAGAAATTTGAAACTTGTCTCAACCTTGAACATATAGGATATGTTCTATATTCAAATGTTCC
Organism: Hevea brasiliensis; assembly: GCF_030052815.1. NCBI lineage: Eukaryota > Viridiplantae > Streptophyta > Magnoliopsida > Malpighiales > Euphorbiaceae > Hevea > Hevea brasiliensis. The sequence continues at coordinate 79,531,666 of NC_079504.1, forward strand.
TGGTCCCTTACCTCCAGAGGCCACACAAGAGGAACATGATACTTTGGACAAGTGGAAGGAGCATGATATGAGAGCTAAGTGTTACATGCTTGCTTCCATGAGTAATGAGTTACGTAAGCAACATGAGAACATGCAGAGTGCTAGTGAGATCCTCCTTCACCTACAAGAGTTGTATGGTGAGCACAAAGAGAATGCTAGGTATGAGATATCTAAACAGCTTATTCCGTATGAGGATGTCCGAGGGATGTAATGTTGGGGATCATGTCCACAAGATGATTCGGCTGATTGAGCAGCTTGGAACATCTTGACTTCAACATGGATTTCCAACTACAAACGGATTTGATCCTTCACCCTTCCTCGAGTCTTTTGGGAATTTTGTGACAAATTTCCATATGACTAAACAGAATGCACCTTAGCCGAATTACTCAACATGCTGGTTATTGCCCAAAAGAATATGCCGTGCAATAAAGAAAAGAGGTAGCTTTGGTTGCATCTTCTTCACTGGAAAGTCCAACAAGAAGAAAGGCAATAAGAAAAAGAAACCTCAGATTCTGGTCCTTCCAAGAAAATAGCTAAACAGTAAAAGTAAGACTAAAGTCGATGGAGGCAAAGGAAAGTGTTTCCACCGCCAACAGAAAGTGTTTCCATTGCCAAGAAGAAAGTGTTTCCACCGCCGCAGTGTAGCAATCTAAATGAAAGCAATGCCATGGTGAAAACCAACTCAAGTTCAAAATATACTTGGCACTTAAGGTTAGGTCATGTTGCGTAAGATAGGATTGCAAAATTGGAGAAAATGGGGATTCTATCCTCATTGGGCTCGAGCCTACTCCAACTTGTGAATCTTGCCTTCATGGCAAATGACTAGATCACCCTTTGTTGGACAAGGGCTAAGAGCTGAAAATATTTTGGAGCTAATACATAGTGATGTATGTGGTCCATTTAAAGAAATGGCTAGAGGGGCTTTCATTATTTTATTACCTTTATCGATGATAAATCAAGGTTTGGGTATTTGTATTTGATGAAATACAAACATGAATCCTTTGAAAAGTTTAAGGAATTTAAATCAAGTAGTAAATCAAACAGAAAAATATTAAAGCTCTTCGATCGATCGTGGAGGTGAATATTTGAGTATCGAATTTGATGAATACTTGAGAGAGCATGGCATTGTTTCTCACCGACTCTCCAGAACGCCACAACCGAATGGTGTATCCGAAGGAGAAATCGCACTTATTGGATATGGTACGTAGTATGATGAGCTATACCGATATGCCAATCTCCTTTGGGGATTTGCATTAGAATCACTTTGTATATTCTGAATAGGATTCCATCAAAATCGCTTTCTTCCACACCTTATGAGATATGGCATGGAAGAAAACCAAGTCTTAAGCATGTTAAGATTTGGGGTTGTCCAAATTATATCAAAAAGTCAACACCGATAAATTGGAGACCAGATCGTAAAAGGTCGATTTGTTGGATATCCAAAAGATAGTTTTGGATATTATTTTTATTTGCCTACTTCACAAAAGGTTATGGTAAGTAGATATGCTACATTTCTTGAACAACAATTTGTTCAAGAAGGAGGCAAAGGAAGGCAAATAGAGTTAGAATTGGAGAATTCGACCAACCAATGCATCGATGGATATAGATCCATCTAGTCAACCTATACCCATTGATGAAACATCTACACTGCTCCTCGTAGAACAACTGTGGTATCTCACCCACCTGAGATATGGTTTTCTTCATGAAGAAGAACAAGAGTTGTCTACTCATGAAGAAGTAGATCATGGAGATGATCCACTTACCTATGAAGAAGCTATATCAGATATAGACTCTTCAAAATGGATTGATGCTATGAAATCCGAGATTGATTCCATGTATAAGAATCAAGTTTGGGATCTTGTTGACCCACCTGAAGGTATTGTACCTATAGGGAACAAATGGGTTTTCAAGAAGAAAATTGGTTCTGATGGAAAGGTAGAGACCTATAAGGCAAGGCTAGTAGCGAAAGGGTTTCGCCAAAGGCAAGGAATAGACAATGAGGAGACTTTCTCGCTGCCATGCTTAAATCAATTAGGATTTTATTAGCAATAATGCATACTATGATTATGAGATTTGGCAGATGGATGTCAAAACAGCTTTTCTTAATGGATACATTGAAGAAAACATTTTCATGGAACAACCTAGGGATTTGAATCCCAAGATGGTTCCAAGGTATGCAAGCTAAAGCGATCCATTTATGGGTTGAAACAAGCTTCGAGGAGTTGGAACATCCGTTTTGATGAAGCCATTAAATCCTTTAGTTTTATCAAAAATGAGGATGAGCCATGTGTATATAAGAAGGTTAGTGACAAGGCTATCATTTTCCTTGTCTTATATGTGGATGACATAATCGTTGATGGGTAATGATACAGTATGTTGACGACTATTAAGGTAAGGGTGTCAAATACATTCTCCATGAAAGACTTAGGGGAGGCAACCTATATTCTTGGGATTCGCATCTATAGAGATAGAGCGAAAAGGATAATTGGTTTATCACAAAGTCTATACTTGGAAAAGGTGTTAAAGAGGTTTAACATGCTTGATTCCAAGAGAGGATTGTTACCAGTGAGACATGGTATCCACCTTTCTAAAGAGATGTCTCCAAAGACATCCAAGAAAGAGATAAGATGGCCAGATTCCATATGCTTCGCTATTGGAAGTTTAATGTATGCAATGTTGTGTACTAGGCCTGATATCGCATATGTCGTTAGTTTGACTAGCAGTATCAATCCAATCCAGTTTGGAACATCGATAGTCACAAGAATATTCTTAAGTACTTAAGAAGAACTAAGGATTTATTCTTGATTTATGGAGGTGGAGACTTGCAATTGATGGTTATACGATTCGATTTCCAATCGATATCGATGATAGAAAGTCTACCTCTGATATGTGTTCATTTGTAATGGAGGTGCAACGCTGGAAGAGTTCCAAACAGAGCACGATTGCAGATTCCACTCATCGAGGTCGAGTATATTGTTGCATCGATGTCGCAAAGGAAGTCGCTTGGATAAAGAAGTTCGTGATGTAACTTATAGTAGTTCCTTCCATTAAGTCGCTAGCCCACTACACCGTGACAACAATGGAGCAAACATGCAAAGCTAAGGAACCAAGGTCTCACCCAAAATCCAAACACATAGAAAGGCACTACCATATTATCGTGGATATAGTTGGGCAAGGCGATATAGCCATGCAGAAAATATAACATCACCTAAAAACCACCGATCCATTCACTAAGCCTTTGTCATAATCTCGCTAGACCGACATCTTGAGAAGATGGGTCTAAGATATTGTAATGAATGGCTCTAGTGCTAGTGGGAGATTGTTAGTAATATGCCCTAGAGCATATCATTTAGTATGTATCTTGTACATATTTTTATTAATAAAGGCATTTCCACTTTTCCGCTTACATAATATATTTATGTGTAATAGAAAAGGTCCATTGATATTTTGTTAGAAATATTATTCTTAAGTTGTTAAGAATATGAGTGACAATATTTCTAGCACAAAGTATCATAAATAGGTTCACAATCGAGGATACTTCATAATAAGGACATGACTTATCCAGAAAGATTGTATTCATGTTTGTTCCCAAGTTATTTATATGAGATATAAATAAGATGGAATGGTGAGTCTCATGCCATATAACAAACATGATAGGCACTTATAAATGATAAGTAGGTCGAACCAGGACGCTTATGACAAGCACATGGAGTTTACTCTTGTCAATGTTTTGTCATAAATCATATCAAGGCATATAATCTTTAGACCGAGATAGCACAGCTTATCTTGTATATAGGTAGTTTGAGTTTGATATCGCTTTCATACTTGTACTATGTATGGGTATATGGGCATGTGTTGGCTCCTACTAGTTATATATGGAGGTAGGTGTTGATCAAGATGGAATCTGCCTCTAAGTAAATAGAGATAAAATCCTATGTTCATTTAATTGTTCTTGATGTTTCAAGTTCCTGCCAGACAGATAGATTTATTCGTAAAAGAGTTTCGATGAGAAAATCTTTTAATCAAGAACTGGAATTAAAAGAGAACATAATATTCATAGCAAATGGAGTTTGACATAAACCATGACTCACTTGAGTTGGGATTTTGTAACAGAGAGATTCTAGTGCATGGTAACATATGATTATAGGTTCATTTAAGGTAAATCTTATTACTAATTGGGTGGCCATGGCATGCTATGCTAGGTGTTAACCATGGTCTATGAGGTTCATAAAATGATTTAGAGAAATCATTTATGGTAAGAAAGAGTTCGATGATATTAAGAGTTGATATCATGTCTCATTGCCAATTAGTGATGAGCCTAGTAAGTCACACACATACACAAGTTATCACCTATTTAAATATGATTTAATTAATTAATTAAAGAGTTTAATTGATTAATTAAATAGATTTGGTTTGCAATAAAATTGCAAAGTCCCTAGCATGACTTGAAACCAAATCTAGATTATTGGATGTGTAGTATAAATTAAATTTATATTTAAAGTGTTTAAATATGAATTTAATTGATGAGAAATTAATTAATAGAGATTAATTAATTAATTTATATTTGATATAAATTAATTAGAAGAAGAAAATAATTATTTTGGGTTAAGAACTCAAAATTAAGACACAGGGCATTTTGGTCATTTTGCAGGACACGTGGCACCATGAGATGGTGACACATGGCATAACACATAAGCTTACAAATAATTATAATCATGTAAGATGATTAAAATCAAGATTAAATATAGGTTTGACACTTGGCACAATGTGATTGGGTCACTTAAACCTAGAGCTAATCAAAAGGTGACATGTGGCTAGGGTTTAATGTGTTAACCTAGCTATTTAAGTGGGGTTATGAAAAGAAAACACAACCAGCAGCCTCTCCTCTCATATGTCACGCCACTTTGAGCCTCTCCAGCTATTTCTCTTCATCTCTCATCAATTCAAAGAGATTAGCCATCAATCACTTGAATTAAGAAAACTAGAAATTGTTTCTAGTGTCCTTTGCATCTCTAATCTCTTAAAAGGCGTAACTTGAATTTCTAATTAATAGAAAAGGCTTTAGAAGCTGTTCAAGGGCTGCCATAGGTGTTCTTGGTGTGGACAAGCTAGAGGGACAACATCCGTGTCCTCAAGACGAATCTCAAAGGCGCAGACACGCAAAGACATCAAGAGGTTAGTGTAATCGTTCTTGATTTAATCTAGGGTTCTAAAATTAATCTGATTAATTTTAAAATCTTAAATGGCAAATACAGATCCAAAAACATATTAAAAGAGTTTTAATATGTTGTTTATCATTGAAATCAAATAGATAAAAATAAATCTTGCATGGTGCTTGTGACCCTAGGTGAAAATTTTTGAATTCAATGGTATAATCTTGTGTTTTTCACGCCTGCCTTCAATTGGTATCAGAGCCACTATATTTGCCATTTAGATTGTTGAGTATATGATTTAATTGTGTGATTTGATCATAAGATGATTGATTCATTGCTGGTTGGATTAAGAGGTGTGGCGTCACATCTGGTGAAGCCACCAATGGTGGCGCAACAATGGTTCCATGGGTGATTCAAGGTTTGGCTTTTAATTCTGCAATTGTTGTATGATCTAAGGCCTATTCTTTGACTAATTAAAGTGTTTAATTAGTTGTTTTAATCACACAATTAAATTATGATTCAAATCAGAATTTAAAAAAAAAAATGTTTGAATGTGATTCAAATCTGAATTTTAAAAGTTGTTTGAATGTGATTCAAATCTGAATTTTTAAAGTTGTTTGAATCATATTTAAATCTGATTTTTTAAAATTGATTCAATAAAATTCAGATCTGATTTTTTAAAAAATATTTGAATGTGATTCAAATCTGATTTTTTAAAAAATATTTGAATGTGATTCAAATCTGAATTTTTGAAGTTGTTTGAATGTGATTCAAATCTGAATTTTTAAATTTGTTTGAATGAGATTCAAATCTGAATTTTTAAATTTATTTGAATCATATTCAAATCTGGATTTTTAAGTTGAATATGAGATATTCAATTTAATATAAGTATGTATGTTTTATTTAATTGTTAAATAGTGATATGCATGATGGATGATCATGGACTATAAAAGACCAATGTGATTGGATTTATTTCTTTTATGTTTCTTTGGGATTGTAAATTAATTTATTTTAATTTATTTTGGGCATATATTATTAAGTTTGTAATATTTTTGGGTTGTAATTTCATTTATTTAAGTTCTTGTAAATTCGCCTTGGTATGCCAAGGATTACTATGTAATATTGGATTGCAAGAAGTTCAAGGAGGTCAAGAGCATTGGTGGGACCAATGGGAGGAATTCAAGATCAAGTGTTGATTATGTACTCCTTCAACAACTCTTGTAAAATGAATGAATGAAATGCACCTAGGAATGCCCTAATTCAATTCTTGGTGGCTCAGAATTGAATCCCTTAGAAAGTCCATGATCATACCATATTTACTGCTTATCCATGAATGCATGAGATGTATGGGAATGTATGCAATTATATGATATATGCATGCTAAATGGATAATGTGCAAAGTGAGACCTTAATAGTAATTAGGATGGCTATAAAATCTTCCAAACAAATGATTAAGTTGGAAATGCTATAATTAAAGTAATTATAACATAAGCCCTCCATTGGGGCAATTATTTTAAGAAATTTTAAATAGTTGCATGAGATGCAATTAATTTAAGAGATTTTCTTAAGAATAATTGTTAAGCATGAGATGTTGTAAATATGTAAATGGTTTGGTGGCCAATATTGGATGTACCTGAGGACATTAAAATTATTTGCATAATTATCGCTCAATGGGATCAACTTAACTAATGCAAGATAAGTCAATATTGGATGTACCGAGATTTTGAGCATTAGGGGCTAGTAAAAGGATTGAACCTCACATGAGATGTGATGGGCAAGGAGTTGCTCACTTATAGTTTATTGTAATTCCAATAATGGATGTACCGAGGATGATCAATAGAATTATAAGAATTCAATCACCCACTAGAAATCCATCCAACTAGGATTTCCGCTTCTACTTTGGAAGTGTAGGATTCGCTAAGTTAGTGGGAGGACCAATTTGATTAAAAGACCATAATCATTTTGGTTAATTACATGATACATTTACTAATTAATCTGGTTATTTTCTGCAGTTAATTTTCTGATAAAATTGAGCACAAAACAACTACCCACATCCAATATCCTTGCAAGCATACTTGATCACAACATGTTGAAAGGACCTAATCTTTCTGATTGGCTAAGAAAATTGAAACTTGTCTCAACCTTGAACATATAGGATATGTTCTATATTCAAATGTTCCTGGTCCCTTACCTCCAGAGGCCACACAAGAGGAACATGATACTTTGGACAAGTGGAAGGAGCATGATATGAGAGCTAAGTGTTACATGCTTGCTTCCATGAGTAATGAGTTACGTAAGCAACATGAGAACATGCAGAGTGCTAGTGAGATCCTCCTTCACCTACAAGAGTTGTATGGTGAGCACAGCAGAATGCTAGGTATGAGATATCTAAACAGCTTATTCCGTATGAGGATGTCCGAGGGACAGAATGTTGGGGATCATGTCCACAAGATGATTCGGTGATTGAGCGCTTGGAACATCTTGACTTCAACATGGATTTCCAACTACAAACGGATTTGATCCTTCACCCTTCCGAGTCTTTTGGGAATTTTGTGACAAATTTCCATATGACTAAACAGAATGCACCTTAGCTGAATTACTCAACATGTGGTTATTGCCCAAAAGAATATGCAGCAATAAAGAAAATGAGGTAGCTTTGGTTGCATCTTCTTCTGCTGGAAAGTCCAACAAGAAGAAAGGCAATAAGAGAAAGAAACCTCAGATTCCTGGTCCTTCCAAGAAAATAGCTAAACAGAAAAGTAAGACTAAAAGCTGATAGAGGCAAAGGAAAGTGTTTCCACTGCCAACAGGAAAGTGTTTCCATTGCCAGTAAGAAAGTGTTTCCACTGGCCAGAGTGTAGCAATCTAAATGAAAGCAATGCCATGGTGAAAACCAACTCAAGTTCAAAATATACTTGGCACTTAAGGTTAGGTCATGTTGCAGAAGATAGGATTGCAAAATTGGAGAAAATGGGGATTCTATCCTCATTGGGCTCTGAGCCTACTCCAACTTGTGAATCTTGCCTTCAGTGCAATATGAATAGATCTCCCTTTGTTGGACAAGGGCTTAGAGCTGAAAATATTTTGGAGCTAATACATAGTGATGTATGTGGTCCATTTAAAGAAATGGCTAGAGGGGGCTTTCATTATTTTATTACCTTTACTGATGATAAATCAAGGTTTGGGTATTTGTATTTGATGAAATACAAACATGAATCCTTTGAAAAGTTTAAGGAATTTAAATCTGAAGTAGTAAATCAAACAGGAAAAAATATTAAAGCTCTTCGATCGGATCGTGGAGGTGAATATTTGAGTAATCGAATTTGATGAATACTTGAGAGAGCATGGCATTGTTTTCACCGACTCTCCAGAACGCCACAACCGAATGGTGTATCCGAAGGAGAAATCGTACTTATTGGATATGGTGCGTAGTATGATGAGCTATACCGATATGCCAATCTCCTTTGGGATTTGCATTAGAATCACTTTGTATATTCTGAATAGGATTCCATCAAAATCAGTTTCTTCCACACCTTATGAGATATGGCATGGAAGAAAACCAAGTCTTAAGCATGTTAAGATTTGGGGTTGTCCAGCTTATATCAAAAAGCTGAACACTGATAAATTGGAGACCAGATAAGAAAAAGGTCGATTTGTTGGATATCCAAAAGATAGTTTTGGATATTATTTTTATTTGTCTACTTCACAAAAGGTTGTGATAAGTAGAGATGCCACATTTCTTGAACAACAGTTTGTTCAAGAAGGAGGCAAAGGAAGGCAAATAGAGTTAGAATTGGAGAATTCTGACCAACCAACAGATCAGATGGATATAGATCCATCTAGTCAACCTATACCCATTGATGAAACATCTACAACTGTTCCTCGTAGAACAACCAGGTATCTCACCCACCAGTGAGATATGGTTTTCTTCATGAAGAAGAACAAGAGTTGTCTACTCATGAAGAAGTAGATCATGGAGATGATCCACTTACCTATGAAGAAGCTATATCAGATATAGACTCTTCAAAATGGATTGATGCTATGAAATCCGAGATTGATTCCATGTATAAGAATCAAGTTTGTGATCTTGTTGACCCACCTAAAGGTATTGTACCTATAGGGAACAAATGGGTTTTAAAGAAGAAAATTGGTTATGATGGAAAGGTAGAGACCTATAAGGCAAGGCTAGTAGCCAAAGGGTTTCGCCAAATGGAAGGAATACACTATGAGGAGACTTTCTGCTTTGTTGCCATGCTTAAATCAATTAGGATTTTATTAGCAATAGCTGCATACTATGATTATGAGATTTGGCAGATGGATGTCAAAACATCTTTTCTTAATGGATACATTGAAGAAAACATTTTCATGGAACAACCTAGGGGATTTGAATCCCAAGATGGTTCCAAGGTATGCAAGCTAAAGCGATCCATTTATGGGTTGAAACAAGCTTCGAGGAGTTGGAACATCCGTTTTGATGAAGCCATTAAATCCTTTAGTTTTATCAAAAATGAGGATGAGCCATGTGTATATAAGAAGGTTAGTGACAGTGCTATCATTTTCCTTGTCTTATATGTGGATGACATAACGTTGATTGGAAATGATACAGGTATGTTGACGACTATAAAGGTATGGTTGTCAAATACATTCTCTATGAAATACTTAGGGGAGGCAACCTATATTCTTGGGATTCGCATCTATAGAGATAGAGCGAAAAGGATAATTGGTTTATCACAAAGTCTATACTTGGAAAAGGTGTTAAAGAGGTTTAACATGCTTGATTCCAAGAGAGGATTGTTACCAGTGAGACATGGTATCCATCTTTCTAAAGAGATGTCTCCAAAGACATCCAAGAAAGAGATAAGATGGCCAGATTCCATATGCTTCGCTATTGGAAGTTTAATGTATGCAATGTTGTGTACTAGGCCTGATATCGCATATGTCGTTAGTTTGACTAGCGGTATCAATCCAATCCAGTTTGGAACATCGATAGTCACAAGAATATTCTTAAGTACTTAAGAAGAACTAAGGATTTATTCTTGATTTATGGAGGTGGAGACTTGCAATTGGATGGTTATACTGATTCTGATTTCCAATCAGATATCGATGATAGAAAGTCTACCTCTGGATATGTGTTCATTTGTAATGGAGGTGCAGTCAGTTGGAAGAGTTCCAAACAGAGCACGATTGCAGATTCCACTACTGAGGCTGAGTATATTGTTGCATCAGATGCTGCAAAGGAAGTTGTTTGGATAAAGAAGTTCGTAACAGAACTTATAGTAGTTCCTTCCATTAAGTCAGCAGTTCCACTACACTGTGACAACAATGGAGCAGTCATGCAGGCTAAGGAACTAAGGTCTCACCCAAAATCCAAACACATAGAAAGGCACTACCATATTATCAGGGATATAGTTGGGCAAGGCGATATAGCCATGCAGAAAATATAACATCAGCTAAAAAACCAGCTGATCCATTCACTAAGCCTTTGTCATAATCTCAGTTAGACTGACATCTTGAGAAGATGGGTCCAAGATATTGTAATGAATGGCTCTAGTGCTAGTGGGAGATTGTTAGTAATATGCCCTAGAGCATATCATTTAGTATGTATATTGTACATATTTTTATTAATATAGGCATTTCCACTTTTCCGTTTACATAATATATTTATGTGTAATAGAAAAGGTCCATTGATATTTTGTTAGAAATATTATTCTTAAGTTGTTAAGAATATGAGTGACAATATTTCTAGCACGAAGTATCATAAATAGGTTCACAATCGAGGATACTTCATAATAAGGACATGACTTATCCAGAAAGATTGTATTCATGTTTGTTCCCAAGTTATTTATATGAGATATAAATAAGATGGAATGGTGAGTCTCATGCCATATAACAAACATGATAGGCACTTATAAATGATAAGTAGGCCGAACCAGTGACGCTTATGACAAGCACATGGAGTTTACTCTTGTCAATGTTTTGTCATAAATCATATCGAGGCATATAATCTTTAGACCCGAGATAGCACGCTTATCTTGTATATAGGTAGTTTGAGTTTGATATCGCTTTCATACTTGTACTATGTATGGGTATATGGGCATGTGTTGGCTCTACTAGTTATATATGGAGGTAGGTGTTGATCAAGATGGAATCTGTTCCTCTAAGTAAATAGAGATAAAATCCTATGTTCATTTAATTGTTCTTGATGTTTCAAGTTCTGGCAGACAGATAGATTTATTCAAAAGAGTTTCGATGAGAAAAATCTTTTAATCAAGAACTGGAATTAAAAGAGAACATAATATTCATAGCAAATGGAGTTTGACATAAACCATGACTCAAATTGAGTTGGGATTTTGTAATGAGAGATTCTAGTGCATGGTAACATATGATTATAGGTTCATTTAAGGTAAATCTTATTACTAATTGGGTGGCCATGGCATGCTATGCTAGGTGTTAACCATGGTCTATGAGGTTCATAAAATGATTTAGAGAAATCATTTATGGTAAGAAAGAGTTCTGATGATATTAAGAGTTGATATCATGTCTCATTGCCAATTAGTGATGAGCCTAGTAAGTCACACACATACACAAGTTATCACCTATTTAAATATGATTTAATTAATTAATTAAAGAGTTTAATTGATTAATTAAATAGATTTGGTTTGCAATAAAATTGCAAAGTCCCTAGCATGACTTGAAACCAAATCTAGATTATTGGATGTGTAGTATAAATTAAATTTATATTTAAAGTGTTTAAATATGAATTTAATTGATGAGAAATTAATTAATAGAGATTAATTAATTAATTTATATTTGATATAAATTAATTAGAAGAAGAAAATAATTATTTTGGGTTAAGAACTCAAAATTAAGACACAGGGGCATTTTGGTCAATTTGCAGTGTGACACGTGGCACCATGAGATGGTGACACATGGCATAACACATAAGCTTGCCAAATAATTTTAATCATGTAAGATGATTAAAATCAAGATTAAATATAGGTTTGACACTTGGCACAATGTGATTGGGTCACTTAAACCTAGAGCTAATCAAAAGGTGACATGTGGCTAGGGTTTAATGTGTCAACCTAGCTATTTAAGTGGGGTTATGAAAAGAAAACACAACCAGCAGCCTCTCCTCTCATATGTCATGCCACTTTGAGCCTCTCCAGCTATTTCTCTTCATCTCTCATCAATTCAAAGAGATTAGCCATCAATCTCTTGAATTAAGAACACTAGAAATTGTTTCTAGTGTCCTGTTTGCATCTCTAATCTCTTAAAAGGCGTAACTTGAATTTCTAATTAATAGAAAAGGCTTTAGAAGCTGTTCAAGGGCTGCCATAGGTGTTCTTGGTGTGGACAAGCTAGAGGACAACATCCGTGTCCTCAAGACGAATCTCAAAGCGCAGACACGCTGCAGACATCAAGAGGTTAGTGTAATCGTTCTTGATTTAATCTAGGGTTCTAAAATTAATCTGATTAATTTTAAAATCTTAAATGGCAAATACAGATCCAAAAACATATTAAAAGAGTTTTAATATGTTGTTTATCATTGAAATCAAATAGATAAAAATAAATCTTGCATGGTGCTTGTGACCCTAGGTGAAAATTTTTGAATTCAATGGTATAATCTTGTGTTTTTCACGCTTCCGTTCCTTCAAGTGGAGCACTAAGTAAAAATTTAGTATTTGTTTATTCTAAGGTTTCCAAATTCTCACATTAAGCTCATATCTTTTGCTATTTGAATTAGGTACCACCAATTTAATTTTTCATGAATTTTCCAAGTGTAACATCATTTATTTTTAATGGACATTTATGTCAAAAGATAACTTGGGTGTCAAATGAACACAATGCCCCTGTTCAGGTTGCATTCCCGATTTTTCGGTAACATCGAGTTTTGTCGTTTTCTCAATTTCTCATTTTTCTTTGTACTAATTAATTAATTTTTATTTGATATTTCTAATGATATTTATGCTTCAATAGGTCTTTAATTATGTCTTAAAAATATTTTTCAAGGTTCCCCGCGATCCAGGGCTAGTCAACGGTCCATGCCGCAACTTCCTGGTGCGGTCACCCATCGCAAGGGTTCTCGGCTCGTTTAACTTGGTTACATTTTATTGCTATTATTTTTCCTTTGTTTTTCTTGTATTTCATTATTTTTTGTCTTCTCACCCATATCTAAGTGTAGTTCTAGGCATCCTAACTGTCTGGACAACACTGGTCACTGGAACAGTAGAACGCACTACCAAACATAGGGTTGTTACACTCGTCTATAGCCATGTTTAAATTAATTAGGATTCTATTGGCAATAGTTGCATACTATGATTATGAGATTTGGCAGATGGATGTTAAAACAACTTTTCTCAATGGATACATTAAAGAAATCATTTTCATGGAACAACCTAGGGGTTTTGAATCCTAAGATGGTTCCAAGGTATGCAAGATAAAGCGATCCATTTATGGGTTAAAACAAGATTCGAGGAGTTGGAACATCCGTTTTATAAAAAATGTGGATGAACCATGTATATATAAGAAGGTTAGTGATAGTGCTATCACTTTCCTTGTCTTATATGTGGATGACATTCTGTTGATAAGTAATGACATAGGTATGTTAACAACTGTCAAGGTATGGTTGTCAAATATATTCTTCATGAAAGACTTAGGGAAGGCAACCTATATTCTTGGAATTCGCATCTATAGAGATAGAGCAAAAAGAATAATTGGTTTATCCCAAAGTCTATACTTGGAAAAGGTGTTAAAGAGGTTTAACATGCTTGATTACAAGAGAGGATTGTTACCAGTGAGATATGGTATCCACCTTTATAAAGAGATGTCTCCAAAGATGCCTGAAGAAAGAAATAAAATGGCCAGGATTCCATATGCTTCAGTTATTGGAAGTTTGATGTATGCAATTATGTGTACTAGGCCGGATATCGCACATGTTGTTAGTTTAACTAGCAAGTTTCAATCCAATCCAGTTTTGGAACACTAGATAACTGTCAAGAATATTCTTAAGTACTTGAGAAGAACTAAGGATTTATTTTTGATTTATGGAGGTGGTGACTTGCAATTGGATAGTTGTACTGATTCTAATTTTAAATCAGATATCGATGATAGAAAGTCTACCTCTGGGTTTATGTTCATTTGTAATGGAGGTGCAGTTAGTTGGAAGAGTTCTAAATAGAGTACAACTGCTGATTCCACTACAAAGGTTGAGTACATTGATGCATCAAATGCTACAAAAGAGGCTGTTTGGATAACGAACCCTGGTCTCACAAAAAATCCAAACACATAGAAATGCGCTACCACATTATTAGAGAGATAGTTGGACGAGGTGATGTAGCCATGCATAAAATAACATCAGCTGAAAATCCAGCTGATCCATTCACAAAGCCTATGTCACAAACTCAGTTAGACCGACATCTAGAGAAGATGGGTCTAAGATATTATAATGAATGGCTCTAGTGCTAGTGGGAGATTATTAGTAGTATGCCCTAGAGCATATCATTTTGTATGTGTCTTATACATATTTTATTAATAAAAGGCAATTTCACTTTCCATTTACATAATATATTTATGTGTAATAGAAAAGATCCATTGATATTTTGTTAGAAATTCTATTCTTAAGTTATTAAGAATATGACTGACAGTATTTCAAGCACAAAGTATCATAAATTGGACATGACTTACCCAGAAAGATTGTAATCATGTTTGTTCCCAGGGTATTTATATGAGATATAAATAAAATGGAATGGTGAGTCTCATGCCATATAACAAACATTATAGACACTTATACATGATAAGTAGGCTAAACCAGTGACGCATATGACAAACACATGGAGTTTACTCTTATCAATGCATTGTCATATATCATATCAGTGCATATAATCTTTAGACCTGAGATAACACAATTATCTTGTATATAGGTGCTTTGAGTTTGACACTACTTTTATACTTATACTGTGTATGGGTATATGGGCATGTGTTAGCTCTTACTAGTTATATATGGAGATAGGTGTTGATCAAGATAGAATCTAATACCCTAAGTAAATAGGGATAAAATCCTATGTTCATTTAATTATTCTTGATGTTTCAAGTTCCTGGCCAGGACAAACAGATTTAGTCAAAAAAGAGTTTCTGATAAGAAAATCTAATTAATCAAGAACTGGAATTAAAAGAGAACATAATATTTATAGCAAATGGGGTTTGACATAAACCATGACTCCAGCTCGAATTGAGATTTTGTAATAGAGAGATTCTAGTGCATGGTAACATATGATTAAAGGTTTATTTAAGGTATTCCTTGTTACTGACTTGGTGGCCATGGCACGCTATGCTAGGTGTCAACTATGGTCATGAGATGCCTAAAATGATTTAGAGAAATAATTTATGGTAAGAAAGAGTTCTGATGATATTAAGAGTTGATATCATATCTCATTGCCAATTAGTGATGAGCCTAGTGAGTCACACACATACACAAGTTAATCAACAAGTTAAATGTGATTTAATTGATTAATTAAATATTTTAATTGATTAATTAAATAGGTTTAGCTTGTAATAAGATTGCAAAGTCCCTAGCATGACTTGAAACCAAATCTAGGTTATTAGATGTATAGTATAAGTTAAATTTATATTTAAAGTGTTTAAATATGAATTTAATTGTGAGAAATTAATTAATAGAGATTAATTAATTAATTTATATTTGATATAAATTGATTTTAAGAGGAGAAATAATGATTTTAGGTTGAGAACTCAAAATTAAAACATAAAGGTAATTTGGTCATTTCACATGGTGACATGTGGCACCATGAGATGGTGACACATGGCATCATATAAGTTTGCCATTTATCTTCCTAGCAAGCAAGGTGATCAAAGTCAAGATTAAGTCTAGCTTTAACACTTGGCTTAATGTGATTAAATCAATTAAAAATAAGATGCAATGCGGTGGTGACATGTGTTATAGGGTTTAAGTGACTTAATGACCTATTTATAAAAGGGAAAAGAAAGAAAAATAAAACATAACATTCTCTTCCTCAAGGGTGGTGGCAGCCCATGCTCTCCCTCTCCACTTTATCTTTTCTCATCAATTCAAAGAGAATTATCCAAAATCTTTTGAATTAAAATTACTAGAAATTATTTCTAGTGTCTTATATACACATACAACCTTTCGAAAGGCAAAAACCCAATTTATAATTGGTTGGCAAAGGCTTGAGAAGTAAATTGATGGCTGCCCATTGGTGATCTTGGTGTGGACAAGCTAGAGGGACAACACTTGGGGTCCTAGGTGCTTCCTAAAGGTGCCAATTACATCCATAGTGCATCAAAGAGGTTAGTGCTCTAACTCCTCTTTTAAAGTAAGGTTTAAATGAATTAATTTGTTAATTCATAATCTTGAATGGCAAACATAGATCCTAATACATATTAAAAGTTTTTTAGTATGCAATTGAGCATTGAAATTAATTAGGCACATAAAAGATGTAGTATGATGCATGTAACCCTAGAAGAAAATTTTTGAAATTCAATGCTCTAATGAACTAATCAACATGCTTCCGCTCCTTCATTACGCACCTCAATAACTCACTGTTGGAGCTTCTCTTGTACAAGATTTCTCCACTAGGGAAGTATCCCATTACTAATCTTCTGATCATTCTCCTTTCTTTCCTGCTTGCCCCAGGAGGATATTCCCTATTTTTTATGTAAACCTGGACATCATGATACCAGGGTTTGCCATCTATTTCTTGTTTGATCGTAAACCTGGACACTAGCTCACTTCTTGCTTTGATTTGCAATAACTGCGTCATTTTCCCTTCCTCCACCTGAGTCATCACTGCCAGAGTAGCTAAGGCATTAGCAAATTAGTTCTTGTCCCGGCTCAGGTGAGTGAAAGAAATTTCTTCAAATTCTTTTATTAGTTTAAGGAGATATCTTTGATTCGGGATTAGTTTCGGGTCTTTAGTTTGCCATTCCCCTTTGACTTGGTAAATGATCAAAGCTGAATCCCCATACACCTCTAATTTCTTTATCTTCATTTCAATGGCCACCTGTAAGCCGCTCATGCTGGCTTCATACTCTGCTATATTGTTTGTACAGCCGAACCTTAGCTTAACAACTATTGGGAAATGTCTCCCATCTAAGGCAACAATCACTGCTCTGATCCCATTACCGATTAAATTGACAGCTCCATTAAAATACATTTCCCATACATCATTTGGACCCTCAGCATCATCACTTACTGCGTTAATATATTCATCTGGGAATTCAAAATCCAGGGCTTTGTAATCATTGATTGGGTTCTCAACTAGGAGGTCAGCTATCACACTCCCTTTTACTACTTTTCTTGTTATATAGACTATGTCATACTGAGAAAGTATGACCTGCCATTTTGCTAATCTCCCAGGTACGAAAGGGCTTTCAAATACATACTTGAATGGATTCATCCTGGAGATCAGCCATGTTTTATGATTCAATATGTAATGTTTGAGTCGATTCGCTGTCCAAGCCAATGCACAATAGGTTTTTTCCAAGAAAGAATATCTTGACTCATAGTCATTGAATTTCTTCCTAAAATAGTAAATGGCCTTTTCTTTCCTCCCAATGTTATCATGCTGTCCCAGAACGCAACCCATCGAGCTCTGCTGAACTGCCATATACAGAATTAATGGCCTACCTGTCACCGGAGGAACCAATACTAGCAGATTTGATAAGTACTGCTTAATCCTTTCGAAAGCCTCTTGACAAGCTTCATCCCACTTAGCAGTATTATTCTTCTTAAGTAGCTTGAAAATGGGTTCAGCCTTGGCAGTGAGATTAGAGATGAATCTTGAAATATAGTTCAATTTTCCCAGGAAACTATGCACATCCCTTTCTATTTTTGGGGAAGGCATCTCTTGGATGGCTCAAATTTTGTCTGGATCCACCTCTATTCCCTTCTCACTTACTACAAATCCCAACAGCTTTCCTAATCTTGCCCCAAATACACATTTAGCCAGATTTAGCTTCAGCTGATACTTTCTGAGCCTTTCGAACACTTTTCTTAATACCCGTACGTGGCTTTCAGTCCCCTCGAATTTAATGATCATGTCATCTACATAAACTTCCACTTCTTTATGCATCATGTCATGAAATAATGTGACCATGGCATGTTGGTAAGTAGCCTCTGCATTTTTTAGCCCAAACGGTATCACCCGATAGCAAAAGACTCCCCACTAGGTGATAAAGGCAATTTTTTCTTTGTCGTCATTGTCCATCAAAATCTGGTTATACCCTGAGGCTCCGTAAATACATGAGCATCTCCCTAATCCTGCTGCATTATCTACCAGTACATCTATCAGCGGGAGAGGGAAATCATCTTTCAGACTTGTCTTATTGAGATCCCTGTGGTCAACGCATACCCTCACTCTGCCATCTTTCTTCATTATGGGGACAACATTAGCTACCCATTATAGGTATTTTACCACTTCTAGGAATCCAGCATTGTATTGCTTTTTAACTTTATCCCTGACCTTGAGCAGCGTGTCAGGGTTCATCCTCCTCAATTTTTGTTTAACTGGGACTATTCTAAGGATTAAAGGAATCTTATGCATAACTATCTGAGGATCTAGTCCTGGCATGTTATCATAGCCCCAAGCGAATACATTAATGAATTCCTTTAGCAATTGGATCATGTCTTCTAATTTTTCATTATTCATGATTCTGAGTTCCTTTTTATTTACCTCTGTCACCAAATTCAAGGTACTCATTTCATCTCCACAATGTACTAAGTGGTTTCATTTACTTCTCTCGATTCTTTCAGAGGCCTTTCTTCAGGATCACTTATCTTGATGGCAATTATGGGACTCTCAAAGTTAACATAAGGGATTTTAGAGTTGATTGGATTATTATGGCTGGGTTGGTCAATGGCCTTGAAGAAGTGAAAATGGATTATATTAAAAATTTGATTTTTACAATGAACTTTTTAAAAGAAAATATTGACATAGAGTTTGGGAAAGTGCACTATTAATTTGTTAATTGCTTAATCATAAAAAGAGGTCCATTTATAGAATTACACTTGGCACCATGGACAAAGTAATCAAGTGCTGGTAACAAAATATGCTTTACTTGAAACAAAGCATAGGGATATCCTCGGCTTCCCAATTGTCAAGCTCTTGTTCCTTAGTGGTTAGTGAGATCAGTATTTCGGACATGGAATCCAGGTGTAGGACATTCATAGATGACTCTGAGGGAGATTCTCCATCCTCTACTTCTAAGTTCTCAATGATTGGTCTGGTAAAAACGTTTAAGATTTTTGGGACACTTTTCTTCATTTCGAGACGTTTGTCAAATCTCTGATCCCTGAGTAAGTTTCTCATCCGGAACCTTCTATTAGTCAAAGCATCTTCATCATATCCCAACCCTGAGTGACCATTCCTCTGAGCGGCTGACACAGGTTCGATAATTCCTTGTAGGGTGGCACCTAATCCCTTGCCCTTTTCATAGCCATTTCTCAGCATTACTTTTGCAACCATGGATGCAGCTCCCTCATCTCCTAGAACAGTTCCTTGTAATTTTAAGGCTTGAAATGAGCTTTCTAGGGATCGTTCAGTTGTTTCCACATAAGGAATTGATTGCAGCTTAGTGACTAGCATAGCTTCTTCTCCTCTCATCGTGATGATTTTGCCATCATGACATATTTAATTCTATGGTGTAGAGTTGAAGGCACCGTATTTGCTGAATGAATCGAGGGCCTTCCCAACAGTATAGCATATGTTGGTTAATATCCATTACCTAGAATGTTACATTGAAAGTACATGCCCCAATTTGGAGTGGCAAGTCAATATCTCCTACACATCTCTCTTTGTGCCATCGAATGCCCTCACAATCATGGAACTTTGGTGTGCTCTAGATGGGTCTACTAGGAGCCTTGCCAGGTGTTGTATTTGGCAAGACAATGAGTGCTGAGCCATTTTTAATTAGAACTTTAGAAAAAAAACATCCTTTACACTTAACTATTATATGCAGAGCCTTGGTGTGCTTCAAGCCAGCCGGGTCTATTACATCTTCTGAGAAATTGACGAAATTGGATGCCTGAATTTGTCCAACTATCTTTTCAAATTGCCCTAGTGTGATGTCCGGGGTTACAAAGGCCTGGTCTAGAACCTTCTGTAAGGAATGGCGATGCACTTCTGAGCTCAGTATTCATAACAGCAAGGAGATTCGAGCAGGTGTCTTTTTTAATTGTTTAATCACATTGTACTCACTCTACTTCATGATTTGCAATAACAATTCATCTTCTTCCTTCCTTTCACTATATTCTCCCCTCCCCACTACTTTTCCCACCTTTTCCTCAGTCTCAAGTGGCTCTCCTACTTCTGTTTTCCCTTTACTTTTCTTTTCCTTAGTGCCGTAACACCTCCCACTTCTAGTAATAAATTCTACTTCTGGATTTAGAGAGTCATTTGTTAGGGCAAGTTCTGATGTGAATTGGGGAGCAGAGTCATTGAAGGGGCCTGTATAGGTCATTTTGAAGTGAGCATGAGGGGTGAAACATGGTTTAGGGGTGGCAATGGGTTGAGTGTGGGTATGGTTGAGGGTAGGGATGGAAATACTGCTAGATGCACTCTGTTTATAAACTTGGAAATTATAATTCCAAGGCACAGCATGGGTATTGGTAGCTGATAGCTGTGGTGGGGTACGTTTTATTGTCAAAGATGGTGTTGGCGGTGTTAATGTGGTGGGAATAAGAAAAACCATTTTTGGAGCAGATCTTAAGATGTCTTTGCCATAAATGGCGGTGTTCACTTCCTTTTCTTCTTTTGACTTTAATTGACACGTCAAGATTTTTAGTGATATCATTCTCTAGATTTCCACCTTGAATTCATAACAATTCTGCAATTCATGATTGGTTGCTCCATTATAAGGGCATCTCGAGCCTGACAGATCACTTCCAGAGTTAAAGCCCATATGGATGTATGTACCCTTCTAGTACTGCCATCGCAAGAATTTCATTAAAGAATGGGGTTAACTGATCCACTTCCGTAATCAAGTTTTCATCTAGGGACTCTATCACACTCACACCATTCCCTTTTCCAGTATCGTGATGGGGTAATGGGTTTGAAGTGACATTAGAAGTGGAGCCATTCCCTTCAATCTTCAACCACCCATTCCTAATCAGGGATTGTACCCTTCCTTGGAGGGCTCCACAGTTATCTGTTGAATGTCCTATAGCCCCACCATGATATTCACATCTGACACTAAGATCATAACACTTTGGATATGGTGGCTGGACGGGTTTTAGTAGGATGGGCACTGTCGGATTGATACCCAACAGATAATGGTAAATTTCACTGAGTGGGGCTGGTAATGACGGATCAGAATTCCTTGATGGTCTCAGACTAGGTTGAGGAGCAGGTAGTCTAAAAGGAGTATTTTGGTCAGATGGTCTGGGATTGTAGGCAGCTTAGGGAGGATATTATGAGCGAGGATAATTCAGGAATGGAGGAGGAACATTTGCTACCATTGGGTTTTGGGCTGGAGGGTATGGACTTTGGGCTGGGCTGTATGGGTGAAAATTATTTAGTGGCGGTAGATGAGTTTTTGAAATGGAGTACACATCCCCTTCCTTCTTTTTCCCAAAATTGGTAGGCATTTTTATAAGACTCTCCCCTACTACTTCTTGTAATCTCCCTAATCAGAGATTTGCTTCAATCCTTTCCCCCATCTGGATGATATCCAAAAAACTATTAGAAGTATTCCCAATCATTAAATTGAAATATGGGGCCTTCAGGGTCTCAATGAACAAAGAGTAGAGTTCACTGTCTGTCATCAGAGGATAAACTTCAGCTGCCATTTCTCTCCACCTTTGGGCATACTCCTTAAAGCTCTCCCTTTCCCTCTACACCAGGTTTTGGAGGTCTCTCCGTATGGGGGTAACATTGTAACTAAACTTATACTGT
This sequence comes from Hevea brasiliensis, assembly GCF_030052815.1. NCBI lineage: Eukaryota > Viridiplantae > Streptophyta > Magnoliopsida > Malpighiales > Euphorbiaceae > Hevea > Hevea brasiliensis. The sequence goes on from NC_079504.1 coordinate 79,553,786, forward strand.
TTGAGGAAAGCGTCAGCCAAATCTTTCCAGGAGCGTAATCTACTCCTATCCAATTATATGCACCAACGTAAGGCTGCCTTCGTGAGACTTTCATGGAAAAAGTGTACCAAGAGTCTATCATCTTCTATAAGAGCGGACATCTTAGCTATTTAAGTGGCTAAATGGATGCACGGATCGGAGCTTTCGATATATTTGTCAAATTTCAGGATCTTAAATTTTGGTGGTACTATTACATTCACACTAATCTCGTGAAGACACATCGACTGAGCCATACATATTTAACCCTTCAATAGCTCTTAACCTTTCCTTTAGAGCAGATAACTTCTCATTTTCTTTTTCTCTACTTTCTCCTCCTATTGCATGAGCTATTCCCCCAATTGGAAAATTGGTTATAGGGTAAACTGAAGGGATTGGTGCTGAAGGATGAAATTCTGCATTCGAGACAACCTAGTGATAAGAGACAGGAAATTCACTACTAGGGAATGTTGGATTAAAGGTAATTGTTGGGTCAGGAATGGGAGTTTGGAAGGTGAAAGAAGTTGAGGCTTGATCATGAAGCTTTTGGGCATGAGTATCAACTGTTGTTGTAAGTGAGGGAATCACTGGTAAATTTGGTTCTGGTGCTGGCCGGGTGGTTTCTTTGTTTTGTGACATTTCTTTCATCATCTTCATTAATTCTGAGATTTGTTCCCTTAATTCTGAAACTTGCCCCAGTAGGTTCTGTACTTGTTCTTGCTCTTCCATTTTCTTCTTCGCTCGGGATCTTGTTAAGTAAACTTTTCTTGGTATAACTAGTTGCTGGATCGGATCTGCTTTGGGAGCAATATTGGTTTCCTGTATAAAAGTGCGTTATAAGTTTTATTTCTACAAATAAACTTACTATGGCCAAAGTTTTGGCTGGTCAAATGATATTGTGGCAAATAATTATCGGAAATGGTGTATGCCGAGGGTAGATTACATTATTTTTAACAATAGCATCATTCGATAGTTCAACCGTGAATGATGGGGCATATGCATGGTTATGATACACGTTCATATGATGCATATGTCTTTTCGCATAACTCTAACAAGGATAAATCCCATGGGAGTTACATTATTCATTCATATGTTTCAAGGTTCCAGAACACAATTTTATTATTTGTGAAGCGTACATAGTATTGTGCGATTGCCTAGGCTCAGAAAGACTCCTTAGAATACAATGACATCTTTTGAGATACTCATACAATCTCACTTCTTGTCTCGCAGGGTTGAATGTCTTCAAAGCATATTCGGATTCAGGTAGCAGTTCTTGTTTCCCTTGCGCTATCATCTTTTCTAATTGGTTATGTAACACCCTCACTTTAGCTAGTCCGTGCATTCGACTGTTCTGGTGATTAATGTCAGTCTGGACAGTCGGAATGTCTGGAACTATCTGTAAACTAGAGTGAGGAGTTATAAATAATTCAAATAAGTGTAAGAAAAATTAAGGAAACATTTTAGAAATGAAATACAATGAAGTTAAATGAGTCGGTGTCCTGGTGATAGGTAACCTAGTGGGAAGTTGCGGTCTTCACAGCTAGAAACCCTAAACCTGGGAGAAAATTCATGAAATAATTTTTGGGACTTCAAAGAAGAGTCATTGAGGTTTCGATGACATTAGAATGCCATGAAAATCCTTAGAAAATTTTATCAATCGGTACAGATGATTTTGGCTCCTTAAGCCAAAAGAAGGGCATTTTGGTCATTTTACCTTTAGAGTCGATTTTTGACCAACTTGTCTATTTAAATAAATAAATTATATGACATAAAATATGAATAAATATTGCTAAAAATTAAATTAAAAATGAGTAGAAAAGAAAAAAAAATAAAAGAAAATTAGAAATATGACATCACATGATGTCATTAGTGAGCTCTCTACCAATCACCATTTATAACACAATTAAAAGTCATTAAAAAGGGGAAAAATGGGTTAAAAATAAAACAATTTTCTAGTATCTTCTCTTCCAAAATCAGCAGCCCTCTCCTTCTCTCTCTCAACCTGCATTAAAGCTCCCTTGTGAGCTTGATTTCCCCCACCCTTTCACCATAAAACCCTATAATCCCTTCATGAAAATTGATCCTTACCATTAGCACAATATTTGGGTAGCAATTTGGAGAGGAAAAAGTGAAGTTATATCTTGGAAAAATTCTACACTCAAGAGGTTAGTGCCATAACTCTCTCTCCCTCTTATTGTTTCATGCTAAGACATCAAATTCAACTAAGAATTTTGGAAAAACAAAGCAAAATATGCATGTTATAGCCACACTAAATTTCGACAGCCCTAAGGTACTACTGGGTTTTCATGATTCAAGTGAATTATAATTGTGTATTGATGCCGTTGAACATGGTTTTGATGATTAGAACACTTGAATGTTTTTTGTTTGAGCAAATTGAAATTGTGGAGTTAGGGTTTGGGGAAAACCTAGGGTTTGCTCATGTGTTGGTGAATGGAAGTCCTAATGGTTAATTAGTGACCATTTGGCTGTGTTTGATGAGGAATTGAAATGAACTATGGCTTTGGATTTGAGGTTGGTTATGCTGCCTCGTAGGACCCATAGGGCTAGATGTGAGTCCAGTAAGTTTGGGCAGCTCTAACTTGAGTTGTGTAGGTTCAGTTGGTGCAAGACCAATTGGGCATGAAACTAGACACATAATGGCACAACTTTGATGCAGAAACCTTACCCAGAAAACAAACTTAGGATGACCTAAAAATTGGCCAAATCCATGTAACCAATTCTGGACCTGGTAAAAGTGATCAAATGAACAGTGTTCATTCATTTGGTCATAACTCACTGTAGAAATGTCCAATTGACCTGAAATTTATTTCAATGGAAAGCTTAGACAATTTTGAACAACTTTGATGAAGAACACAAACTTAAATTTTGAACCTAACCAATTGAAATTTCGAGTCCAATTTAGGACACTAAATCTGGAAGAACCAAATTCTGTTCAGAATTTCTGGACAAGACCAATCCGAATAGTTATGGTATTTAGGCCATAACTTGAGGTACAAAACTCTAAATGGAGTGATTCAAAAAGGACATTAAAGAAGACACATAAAGGAACAACTTTGATGAAGAGAATTTTGTCAAATTTGTAACACCCCTCACCCGACTACAGTGTAGTCCAGCAAGGCATGCTACATTCGGTGCCGGAGCACCCTATCTTATCTTACTTTATTCCTTTAATAAATTTGTTCTCGTTATATTTTAATATCAATTATTTTTCTAAGGAGAAACCAGTGGAGTTTCCCCTATTTTATTATCGTTTAGTGTATTTCAATATTTACCTGTTTAAAAATCTCAATAATATTTTCCATACAATAATTTATCCATACTCATATCATCATTTCAAAATCATTATGTAATTCAAATCCATACTCATTTGTATAAATTCATTCATGCTTATTACATATATTAAAATTCTCAATTTCATTAGTTTACATAATTTGCAAACTAATTGCATAAATTCATAATTTACATCAGGTGCATATTGCATACAATTTCCTAATTTTCATTTCAACACAATAAATAATTATAATGCACAAATTACATAATATGACTAATGTGAGCCCTATCTACATGCATTGCTGATGAGGTGATAACCTTACACACTTTTGACACATCTGCAGATCCAGACTCCAAAATCCTAGTCTGTGGCCTACTGGGTTCTCTGGCCAAATCTTCAGTACCTACGCGTTGCAAACAGCGACGCGCTAAGCATAAAGCTTAGTGGTTCCAATAATACAATAAAATATAATATACAAATAAAAATAATAATTTCTTAGTTATTGTGCTTATAAGAATAATAAATAATTTCCAAATTTTTGTTTAGTCGAAGGCTAATTAAATCTTATGATATTAACTCTTCCTAGCATGTTATTTATCGATCTCATAATGATTTTAAGCCTCATGTATTTATTTATCTTCATTTTCTGACCCTTAAGAACATTGATTTTTATTGGAATCATTCTTATTTCTTAACTTAATATTTCATCAATTTGTTTCCTTTAAACTTAATTTCATTTTTATTATTACTTTTTCATGCCCAAGTAACCTATACAAATTGACTGGACTAGATAAACGAGTAAACTAGTACTCGGTACCAGGTACCTCGAGTCGTCACACCATCGGTCACAATGTGTTTCCAGGTGTGCAGAAAGAATGGCTAATAAGCCATAAAAGCAATAAGGCATAAAGCCAAATATAACATCATAATTAGTATAGCCATAGGCTATCATATCACAGAATGGCATGAAGCCATACATACACAGTACTTCTATCAAAACCCTATTGGTATGCCAACCTATCCAAACCAAGCACACTAGGCCTACTAGGGCATTTAACACTTTTAATTTATGTAATTCTTTGAAATTGAAATTTCATTAGTCAACAAAAATGTTAAAATTTTCATACACAATAGGTATATTGGTTCTAATATCACCAACATACCATATTTTGCATTCTAAAGTTGTTGGCATTGGTTACCAATTCCATTTGAAAGCTTAGGGTTGGTTATTTAAAATTTTCAGATTTCAAATACATGGCTTACTGTTCCATTGGTCAAATTTTCAATAAGAATCTGGCAATATTGTCTTCATGAAAGTTGTTCCTTTATGTGTCTTCTTTAATTTCCATTTTGAATCACTCCATTTGGAGTTTTCTAGCTGAAGATATGCCACTTTGAGCAAGGCTGGCCGGATTGGTATCTACCTAGAAATTCTGGGCAAAATACCATTCTGCCAGATTTGGTAGTTCAATTTTGGCTAATAATTTCATTTTGTTAAGTCCAGAATTAGAGTTTGTATTCAACATAAAAGTTGTTCTAAATTATCTAAGCTTTTCATTGACATAAATTTCAGGTCAATTGGACCTTTCTAGATTGAGTTATGACCAAATGAATGAACATTGTTCATTTGGTCATTTTGCCCAGGCAGAATGTGTGTTACCCAGATTTGGTCAATTTTTAGGGCATCCTAAGTTTGATTTCTGGATAGGGTTCCTTTACCAAGTGTAGGGGTGGGGCGTGAGGCGAAATATCATCCATTAGAATTATATAAAATGCACCAGGTAATGCCCAGGAAAGATGGTGGAGTCACAATGGTCTCACTTAAGTACCACCTCCTTAGACAACATTTCCTAGACATGCACTTCATACAATCCTAATAGAATCAAACCACTGGTAAGTACCGTCTTCCCATAACACTACCACGGTACTAAGGATTTATGCCACGAAGGCATAGATAGACAGGAGTCGCCACCCGGGTAATAACCGGGACATATTCAGTGTTTCTTCCGAGGGTCATGGATGGCAACTTACTCCTTGCAGAGTTTCCACAATCGTCATTACCATAGCCCAATGTCTAGGTTCGGGATAGTGGGTACGTAAGGGGAAGGTGTTAGGCACCCCTTACGCCTGGTCTAACCTCGTTAATTCGAGTGCCAGTCCTCTACTAATGTTTCTAGAAGTCTTGTTTATTATTCCTTTATTAAACTTTATCCTAAAAATGCAATTCTAATCTTACACACGCAAGTAATTCACAAAAGGGTTGTTGTTTACACACAATTTTCATGCACAAGTAATTCCTATCTATGGGGTTGCTAATTATTTAAATGATATTTACCAGATGACTAAAATTAATTTATTATTGGGAATTTAATTTACAAACAAATTCAATTTCAAATAACCCTATGTTTTTATTTAACCTAATTAATTAATTTTCACCAAGTTACCCTAATGATAATTGAACTAAGTTAATTATGTACATGTGTAATTTATTCTAATATCACATAAGTCTCAAACAATCACAACCTAATAAAGATTTCTAACATGCAATTTTATTTTACAATTACCAAGTATTAAATTAAATTTATTTTACATGCCAATATTAGTTTAATTTACAAACAAGATTAATTTTAATTTACAAAGTATTTATTTAAATTAATTACATGCAAAAGTCAGTTAAATTAAAAAACAAAGTTAATTTTTAATTTACCAAATGAAAGTTCTATTATTACTATAATTTCATGCCAATGGTTATTCGAGAAGTTTAGAGCTACTTACTTGTTGGTAAATGCAGTTGCCATTGGGGCAAGCTACCCTTAAAAAAGGGTCTTCTCTTCTAGTATGGCAATGATATCCCTGGCTTACTCCCGTTTAGCTCCATATAAGCTCCGCGCAAATGCCCTCTTTGGTACTTACCTTAGGGCTACTTACCAATTTTGTTTGTAAATAAAAAAATAAAGAAAAATAATAAAAGTACGAGAGACAGAAACTAAATATGTGCAGAGTTGTGTATCCCCTCAAATTAAACATGATTACATGATCTATATGAACATATAAAATAAATTGAAGACAAAGAGCATAGAATTAAAATATTGTGTGGCATAGATCTTGAAAAGAAAACAATAAAAACTGACCTTCCAGAAATCTTGTATGAAAATCTTCTTGAAGAAAAAAAAAAAAAAGGAAGAACTCAAAGAGTCTTGAATATCTCTAAATTTCTTATAGCTCTGAATTTTCTCTTCCTCTTTCCTCCATCCTCTCCTTCTTCTCTTCTCTAGTAGGGTATTTATAGGGTTTTGGGAGAGAGGTGTGATAGGGTTTGGAGTCTTAGGATGATAAAGTTTAGATGACTTGAACAACTACAATTGTAGAATTCGAATAAGACTGGAAAATGGGTGAGGTGTTTCAACCAATAGGAAGACAGGAAAAAATGGAAGGCACCAATAGGGAATGAGGAAGAGGTGTGGTAGGATTTGGAGTCTTAGGGTGATAAAGTTTAGATGACTTAAACAACTACAATTGCAGAATTCGAATAAAACTGGGATATGGGTGAGGTGTTTCAACCAATAGGAAGACAGGAAAAAATGGAAGGCACCAATAGGGAATGAGGAAGAGGTGTGGTAGGATTTGGAGTCTTAGGGTGATAAAGTTTAGATGACTTAAACAACTGCGATTGCAGAATTCGAATAAGACTGGGATATGGGTGAGGTGTTTCAACCAATAGGAAGACAGGAAAAAATGGAAGGCACCAATAGGGAGTGAGGAAGAGAGTGGGGCCAAGGAGGAGAGAGATATTTTGTTATTTTAATTTTTAGAAAATAATTAAATGGGTCCCATTTAAAATTCCTAACTAGGCTTTCCTAGGCCCATGGAGCCCAATTAAACTTAATTAGATCCATTTAAAAAACTACCCATATTAAATTTAAACAAAATAAAATTTTATTTAAATTTAATTAAATTAATTTTCCCAAAACTTTATTATTATTTTTATTTTTTCAAGATCATGCCACGAAATTAATAATTCAGCTCAATGCCTACAATTACATCTTACAGTCATATAATTTTTCATCATCGGGTTTCCCACGGCCTCAATGCACATACTCATCACAAAATAAGGGTCTACAGTTTGCCCCCCACTTTGGCGAAAGTTGAAATCAATGCGAAAGCATTACTTTAGTTTCGTCAAAGTGAAACTCGAATTTCTAATAACTATGAAAGATTGGCTATGAGGATCAAGAATATCTTGCTCGGTCGACATACTCTATATTATGAGACTAGCTACGGTCTCATAACAGTAATAACTGTGTCATGTGAAAAATGAGTGTATCTTGCTCTGTCGATACACTCTGCGTCATGAGACTAGCTACGGTCTTATAACAGTGATAACTGTGTCATGTGAAAATTGAGTGCATCTTGCTCTGTCGATACACTCTGTGTCATGAGACTAGCTATGGTCTCATGACAATGGCAACTGTGTGATTTGAAATGTTGTGGATTCGTATTTAGGACCGCAGTCCTAAACTACCTACGTATCCCCCTCATTATCCTGAGGAAGAATCAGACCCACTCGTAGTTCGACACTTGAAACTGTGGTGATGCATGTTCTTCTACGCCTTACACACCTACAGGTGACATGTTGATGCGTGTTCTTCTACGCCTTACACAACTATGCCATATGCCCTAAACAACGTCTAAGGACTTACCAAAAAAAAATATCTGTCATGAAATGTTGTGGGTTCGTATTTAGGACCGCGGTCCTAAACTACCTACGTATCCCCCTCGCTATCCTAAGGAAGAATCAGACCCCCTCGTAGTTCGACAATTGAAACTGTGGTGATGCATGTTATTCTACGCCTTACACACCCACAGGTGACATGTTGATGCATGTTCTTCTATGCCTTACACAACTATGTCATGCGCCCTAAACAACGTCTAAGGACTTACCAAAAAATATCTAATTCATGATTTGAAAAATTAGGATGACTAGGTCTCATAACTCTTTTTGTGATTTTTGTGCTTCTTGTATGCTACTTCCTATCATGGGCATGCTGATTTTGCTAGAGATTCTAAAAAAACTTAGTCCTCTGAGGGACCTCTTTTTACAAAAACTTTCTTTTAGCCTCTAAGTTTTTTAGAAGAATTGTTCACCAAAAAAGACTTCCTTAAGGTCACAATACAATTTCTCTCTTATTTTTCTTTTTCTTCTCTCCCGCCATGGTTTCTGCGTTGACTCATTTCTCTTCCATGAACTCCATTATCTGTGCCCTAACTTTTGCCTGAAATGTCCTTTCGGATTTTCATCTCAGCGGGCTTGCTCTAACTTTTGCCTAAGTGGCCCTTCCGGGTTTTCCACCTAGCAAGCTCTCTTTTTTTTTTTTTTCTTTTTTTTTTTTGAAATTAGACAATTACGAGGACATTCATATCAAGCACCTATCTTGTCATGCTCAGAAGACATAGATTAAATCAAAACAATGCAGTTCAATTACTTAATCATTTGATGTATCCCTCAAGACACAAACATTCACGATCATAATTAAATAAAACCCATTCCTAGTCAATGCAATAAAAATTTCTTTATTTATTCAGGTACACCATTACTCCCTCTTACATTTAGTTTTGCTAAATTTCTAACCTTCCAAAGTTAGAAATAAGCTTTATAACCTGTCGAATGGCCTTTTTAGGTTTTCCATCCAAATCTTCTCTCATCTCTCCTTTTGCCTAGACTGACTTTTGCAGGTTTTCAATCTAGCATTTTTTTTTCTTTTCTTTTCTTTTTTTTTCTTTGACCCTTATTTTTGCCTAGACCGTCTTTTGTAAATTTTCAGCCTAGCGGGCCTATCTCACACAAAGTACCATTTGAGCTTGTCTAAGTTGACTGGTTCTTGAAATTCATTCCCATCCAGGTCTGATATTCTTACAGCACCTCCTGACAAGATCTTTTTAACTATGTATGGACCATCCCAGTTTGGCTTAAACTTTCCTCTTGGATCAAAAGGGATGGGCCGAGCTTGTTTCAAAACCATGTCTCCCTTTTTGATCTTTTTTGGCTTCACCTTCTTATTAAAGGCCCTTGCTATCTTCCTTTGATAAGCCTGCATATGATACAAGGCTCGCATCCTCTTCTCATCAATCAAAGCTAGTTCTTCATATCTTTTCTGGGCCCACTTATTTTCCGGAATCTTAGCTTCTAGTATCACTCTCAAGGATTTGACCTCTAGCTCAATGGGTAGCACTGCTTCAGTCCCATACACTAAAGAGAATGGAGTTGCCCCTGTGGATGTTCTTGTAGTAGTGCGATAACCCCAAAGAGCGTAAGGGAGTTTCTCAGGCCAATCCTTATAGGTTTCAACCATTTTTCTTAGAATGGTTTTCACATTCTTATTTGCTGCTTCTACTGCTCCATTAGTCTGTGGCCTGTATGGTGAGGACTTGTGATGCTTAATCTTGAATTCGGCAATTAATTCTAAGAAATCACCTTTGAACTGGCTGCCGTTATCTGATACTATCTCATGGGGTACCCCAAACCTGCAAATCAAGTTCCTTCGCACAAACTTACTTATCTGCTTAGCCCCTACTACTTTATAAGATTCAGCTTCAACCCACTTGGTGAAATAGTCAATTGCCACTATGATAAATCTATGGCCATTAGAAGCCGTGGGAGAAATCTTCCCAATAATGTCTATGCCCCATATTGAGAATGGTCACGGTGAAGTCATACTGTAGAGTTCACTGGATGGTAGGTGATTCAAATTCCCATGGATTTGGCACTCATGGCATCTTTTCACAAATTTAGTGCAGTCAGTATCCATGGTAGACCAGCAATAGCCCAATCTTAAAATTTTGCCTGCTAATACCCTTCCGTTCATGTGAGGACCACACACTCCTGCATGTACTTCCTCCATTATCTGCTCAGACTGCTTTTTCGTCACACACAAGAGCAATAGTCCTTCGAAGAACCTTTTGTAGAGTTGCCCCCTAGCCAAAGTGAACTGAGTGGCTAATCTACGAATTGTAGCTCTATCCCTACTATTGGCTGACTGTGGGTATTCTCTTACCTCTAAATATCTTCTTATGTCCTCATACCATTTCATCTCATCTTCTAGATCTAAATGTGTTATTATTAACCCTTCATAGCATGGGATTCTACTCCTCATCAAGATAACTGGCTGGGTCAGCTTCTGATCACCCTTCTCCCATAAGGATGCCAGCGTGGCTTGGGAATCGGCCATCTGATTTTAAGCTCGAGGCATGTGTTTTCTTGGTACTTTGTTAACAAGGCTATAAATTTATCTCTTTCTTCTTGGGTTAAATCTTCAGCTAACTTAATGTCTTTAGGATTATTTGGTGTACCCAAATTAATAGAGATTGATTTTGATGCATTAATAGAAATAAATTGTAAATGATTATGAATGCCATGCATACGCCTATTAGAATAAACATCAAACAAGTAAGTAAAAGGACTGGTTATGTTATTGATCTTTGCCTCAAAATCTTTATCAAGTACATCATAATTGGAAATATCAGTATCACTACTGTGAGCATTACAAAAGATAGACTCAAACTTAGGGGTGTAGCCTTAGGTGTTTGGCTTTCCATGCAGTCCTTAGATCAATGGTGCTAATTTTTTACTTTAGCTCCTTCACATGTGGTAACCCCTAATCATATGTCAAGGTAATTGCCCCCTCTTTCAAGAACTTAGGAGGCTTTGGCTCTTCTTCCTCTTCTGTTGGCTCATAGCCCAAACCATGACTTGTAATATGCCCTTTCATCTTCAAGAAAAGTCACCAGACCATCTATACTTTCTCCTAGGCCTATGCTAAGAAAGAACTTCATCCCTTTCTTCATAGTAGCCATTTTTAGATCCATCTAGTTTTTATAGATCCCAACAACTTGAAAATTAGACACTAGTGGAACTGAACCATCTAGTTGTAATGCAACTATTTCCTCATCAGAATTAGTCTAGACATCCAAATGACCCTCATCATAGCTAGAATTATCACAAATGTCAACAACCATTATGGACTGAGGTTCATTGGGCTTTTGGATGGGTTGGATAGGTTCATTGGGCTTTTGGATGGGTTGGATAAAGTCAATAATTCTGTTAGGGTTATTTGGGGTGTTGGAGATCATGTAGAGACCTAGTGTAGGTGGAAATTTTGGTTAGGTATGGGGCTTTTTGGTTGATTTTCTAGGTCAATTGTCCTTTTGGCATCAATTAAGTCTTTGATATCATGCTTAAGTTGAAAGCATCAGTCGGTGTCATGACTGTGGGCTTGGTAGAACTGCCAACATTGGTTGATATCATAGCTAGGTGGGAGTGGATTTGGTAGTGGTTTGGGTACTAAGAGCTGTAGGAGGTCTTAAACTTTGAGACGCTCCAAAACTTTGGATAAGGGTTGGCTGAATTAGAAAAGTCTCATTGGGGTGTGAGACACAATTTGAACCTCAATAACTTTAATACCACTTAATTGGCCTACCTCGGGGCCTCTTTCTAAAGTTGACCACAATTTTCTCTTCTAGCTCAAATATCTTGGCGTTTAATATTTCATCAAGCATAGCCATAATTTCTTCCATCTTAAGTAGTGTAGGTGAAATCCTTACTAGTCTCTTCCCTTCCCTAACCCAAGTGACCTGATTGGAAGTCTCTTTGGTGCGCTCTGAGGCTATGTTTGCTAAAAAAAAAATAGGATTTAAGGGTTAACCTAAACATGCTACGTACATGAATGTAATGCATGAATGGACCATTTTTTTTCTCTTTTTTTTTTCTTTACTTTTACAAAACCAAAACCGAACCATACCAATAGAACCAAAACTGAACCAAAATCAGACCATATAAACTGAACTAAAATTGAACCAAAGACTGAATCAAAAAAAAAAATCTCCAGAACTGAATCTTCGCTCCCTTATACCTTCAACTCTCACGTGTAGGGTAAGAAAAAATTCTATCCTAGGCTATGGTACACTGGACACACCAACAGGGGGTGGTCCAGGACGATCCTTCCCTCACAAACAAAGGATTTATATCCTTAAAGTTTAACCATAAGTAAGCATCCTCTTACTTAACATGGGTTTTGAAATGGACTTGGGCCTATACACACATTGGGCCTATGCATAGGCCTAGGTTCATCTCAACTACCACTAGAACTTATGGTTTGAACAGTAAGGTCATAAATCCAGCACAACAATAATCTATGGGGTACCTAGGGTTGAAATCTATGGCTCATGGGCTTCATTGGGTAGGAAAAAGGTCACCCATGCGAGAGCTTGCCCATTAAGCACAACGGCCGGAGCTGTGGCTCTTTTATATACTCAAAGGTACGGGCATGGGGTGCTAGCATTCACCAATTCATCATAGCTCGAGTAGAACTATGGTCTCCTTGGCTAGTACTAACGAGGCTAAAAGGGGTAAGGGTGATCCGTGTGATAGTGTAGTGCAATGCAAAAAGTTTAACAAAGGAATAATATTAGAATAATAGAAACATGTTGGAGTAACTATCCATTTAGTCCCTAGTGGAGTCGCCAAACTGTAGGGGTGGGGCGTGAGGCGAAATATCATCCATTAGAATTATATAAAATGCACCAGGTAATGCCCAGGAAAGATGGTGGAGTCACAATGGTCTCACTTAAGTACCACCTCCTTAGACAGCATTTCCTAGACATGCACTTCATACAATCCTAATAGAATCAAACCACTGGTAAGTACCGTCTTCCCATAACACTACCACGGTACTAAGGATTTATGTCATGAAGGCATAGATAGACAGGAGTCACCATCTAGGTAATAACCGCGACATATTCAGTGTTTCTTCAGAGGGTCAGGGATGGCAACTTACTCCTTGCGGAGTTTCTACAACCATCATTACCATAGCCCAATGTCTAGGTTCGGGATAGTGGGTACGTAAGGGGAAGGTGTTAGGCACCCTTACGCTGGTCTAAGCGCGTTATTTCGAGTGCCAGTCCTCTACTAATGTTTCTAGAAGTCTTGTTTATTATTCCTTTATTAAACTTTATCCTAAAAAATGCAATTCTAATCTTACACACGCAAGTAATTCACAAAAAGGGTTGTTGTTTACACAATTTTCATGCACAAGTAATTCCTATCTATGGGGTTGCTAATTATTTAAATGATATTTACCAGATGACTAAAATTAATTTATTATTGGGAATTTAATTTATAAACAAATTCAATTTCAAATAACCCTATGTTTCTATTTAACCTAATTAATTAATTTTCACCAAGTTACCCTAAGGATAATTGAACTAAGTTAATTATGTACATGTGTAATTTATTCTAATATCACATAAGTCTCAAACAATCACAACCTAATAAAGATTTCTAACATGCAATTTTATTTTACAATTACCAAGTATTAAATTAAATTTATTTTACATGCCAATATTAGTTTAATTTACAAACAAGATTAATTTTAATTTACAAAGTATTTATTTAAATTAATTACATGCAAAAGTCAGTTAAATTAAAAACAAAGTTAATTTTTAATTTACCAAATGAAAGTTCTATTATTACTACAATTTCATGCCAATGGTTATTCGAGAAGTTTAGAGCTACTTACTTGTTGGTAAATGCAGTTGCCATTGGGGCAAGCTACCCTTAAAAAAGGGTCTTCTCTTCTAGTATGGCAATAATATCCCTGGCTTACTCCCGTTTAGCTCCATATAAGCTCCGCGCAAATGCCCTCTTAGGTACTTACCTTAGGGCTACTTACCAATTTTGTTTGTAAATAAAAAAATAAAGAAAATAAAGAAAAATAATAAAAGTACGAGAGACAGAAACTAAATATGTGCAGAGTTGTGTATCCCCTCAAATTAAATATGATTACATGATCTATATGAACATATAAAATAAATTGAAGACAAAGAGCATAGAATTAAAATATTGTGTGGCATAGATCTTGAAAAGAAAACAATAAAAACTGACCTTCCAGAAATCTTGTATGAAAATCTTCTTGAAGAAAAAAAAAAAAAAGGAAGAACTCAAAGAGTCTTGAATATCTCTAAATTTCTTATAGCTCTGAATTTTCTCTTCCTCTTTCCTCCATCCCCTCCTTCTTCTCTTCTCTAGTAGGGTATTTATAGGGTTTTGGGAGAGAGGTGTGATAGGGTTTGGAGTCTTAGGATGATAAAGTTTAGATGACTTAAACAACTACAATTGTAGAATTCGAATAAGACTGGAAAATGGGTGAGGTGTTTCAACCAATAGGAAGACAGGAAAAAATGGAAGGCACCAATAGGGAATGAGGAAGAGGTGTGGTAGGATTTGGAGTCTTAGGGTGATAAAGTTTAGATGACTTAAACAACTACAATTGCAGAATTCGAATAAAACTGGGATATGGGTGAGGTGTTTCAACCAATAGGAAGACAGGAAAAAATGGAAGGCACCAATAGGGAATGAGGAAGAGGTGTGGTAGGATTTGGAGTCTTAGGGTGATAAAGTTTAGATGACTTAAACAACTGCGAGTGCTGAAGTCGAATAAGATCGGGATATGGGTGAGGTGTTTCAACCAATAGGAATACAGTAAAAAATGGAAGGCACCAATAGGGAGTGAGGAAGAGAGTGGGGCCAAGGAGGAGAGAGATATTTTGTTATTTTAATTTTTAGAAAATAATTAAATGGGTCCCATTTAAAATTCCTAACTAGGCTTTCTTAAGCCCATGGAGCCCAATTAAACTTAATTAGATCCATTTAAAAAACTACCCATATTAAATTTAAACAAAATAAAATTTTATTTAAATTTAATTAAATTAATTTTCCCAAAACTTTATTATTATTTTTATTTTTTCAAGATCATGCCACGAAATTAATAATTCAGCTCAATGCCTCCAATTACATCTTACAGTCATATAATTTTTCATCATCGGGTTTCCCACGGCCTCAATGCACATACTCATCACAAAATAAGGGTCTACACCAACGTTGTGGCATTATGTATCTAGTTTCACCTCCAATTAGCCTTACACCAATTGGAGCTACATAAGTTCAGTAAAGGCTCTCCAAACACACTGGACTCTAGGAGTTCAGACTGCAGCACACAAGGCAGCCTACCCTTTTCAACATTCAATGACTTACTTCACTTCATATTAAGTTTAAAACTTTCCAAAATTTCACTAGTTGACCATTAATATGTTCATACACTATTGTATGAGCAAACCCTAATTTGGTTCAAACCCTAATTTGTTAAAATTACAAATCTCATGCAAGTTCATTCAATTTCGATTTTATTCATATATATACACTTTAAGTAACATAAATATACAAGTTTAATTTAATCAAATGCTTCAAAACCTTAACCCTCTCTAAGGGACCGAAATTTCCACTTCCTCCTTAAACCTAGATTCCTTTCCTTTTTGATAAAGTTTTAACTTCCATCAACTCATTTGCAAGATTCAAAAAATAATTTTAAGGTTTCATGGCACATACCCAACCTCCATTCCCTTGGCACCATTCACTCAATTTCCTCATGCCACTCATTTCTAGACTAGAAATGGGCCTCCACCTTATTAATTTCTACATGAAACTTCATTAAATCAAAGCATGCTTAATCATTTTTCCTCTAAAATTTCCAGCTCATGCAATATACATGTTACTAGAATGAATAGTGCACTCAATGCACAATCATCATGCAGAAATAGGGTGCAAAAATAATCACCATAATTTATAGAAATAAGATTTCAAGAGCATATTTTCCAGAACTCAACCTTCATATGTCTAATTCAATCTCCAATTGGAATCACATCAAAATCAGATCGGAAATTTCAGAACTAATTAAAAAGGTGCAACCTGTCCATAATACAATACATGCAGGATAGTAGTAAGGAAATGTAAAAATATCACCCAACAGCTACCATAATTAGCTCTTGGCCATAACGACAAGGTTTTAGAGCATTCAATAAGCATTTCAAGAACTCAAGAATCACATCATTTCGAGTTTTGTGGCTCCAGTTATGATTTATTAAAGGTGGTTGTCCTATTGGAGGAAATCAGCAGAACAGAGTCCACATCTGAGCAATAAACTGTTTTGTTCTCAAAACCTAATCTAACATTAAAATCAGGTTTGAGATAAAACTACAAAGTTTTAGAACATTCCTTAAGGTTTCGTTTGACATAAAAATGACCCTGATCTGAGATCCCTAACTCTAGTTATGAATTTTTAAAATTTACTTTTCACCATATACTGTACAGATTCCAGATTTTCACTCATCTACAAGTTCCTATGGCACCTAGTTGTAGGATTTACTAATTTCTTCCATAAAAAACAGAAATAAACATAAGTTAAAGCACTAACCTTGGTTGAAAATCCAGCTAGTCACTCCCTTTTGCTTCTAATCTCTCAAGCTAGGTCAAAAATCAAGTTTTTGTGTTTGATGATTGAGAAAATATGACTGATTTTGATGGGAAATTGGAGCTTCAAAAAGCATCCATGGAGGAAAGCTCAAGAAGTGGTTCGGCTAACATGAACGAAATGAAGAAGATGAGCTGATTTGGTTCTAATTAATCTTTTTTTAATTGGGTTTTAGTGGCTTGTTGCAAGATGATTGGGTGGAAATGATTTAATGACATAATGTGATGTCAAAATTCATATTTTTATTCATTTTCTTTTCTTTTCTTTTCTACTCATTTTCAATTTAATTTGTAGTAATATTTATTCACATTTTATATCATAATAAATATTTTACTTAACTGGACAAGTCAGTCAAAAATCATCTTCGAAGACGAAATGACCAGAATGCCCTCCGTTTAGCTTATTGAGCCAAAATTGTCTGTACCAATCAAAAAATTTTTCTAAGCGTTTTCTTGGCATTCTAATGCCATCGAAACCTCAATAACTCTTTTCTGGAGTCCCAAAAATTATTTCATGAATTTTCTCCTGGCTTTAGAGCTCCTAGCTGTGAGTACTGCAACTTCCCACGAGGTTACCCATCTCTAGGGCACCGGCTCATTTAACTTGGTTGTCTTTTATTTCTAAAATTTTTTCAAAATTTTTCTTATTATTATTTGAGTTATTTATGACTCCTCACTCTAGTCTAAATGTTGTTTTAGATGTTCTAGCTGTCCGAATCGACACCGATCGCCGAAACAGTATAATGTACGGAATTGCTACAAAGAGGGTGTTACAAAATTTCCACTGTAACAATGACCAATGGAACGGTAAACTTAAGATATGAAATCTGAAAATTTTGAATAACATAAAATAAGCTTTGAAATGGTATTGAAAATCAATACCAATAAAAATAAAATGCAAAATGTGGTATCTTGGTGAACTTAGGTTCAACAAATATATTATGTATTAAAAGTCAACTTTTGTGTAGGAATAGTTAAGTGAATAGTAAACTCAATGAAATGAATGCAAAGGACCAAAACTTAAATTACTAATGATACCTCACTTAAATGATTTAAGGTTTTTTTAAATTATGTGATTAGTTTGATGGGATTTGTAGGCTCATCGCAAATAGAACTTAGGAGAAATAGTTAATATAATTTAAATGTGAATTGTAAATTACTATAAATGAAATATTAAAGGTATAAATGATGTGTAAATAATATTTGGGGACTTTTCCTTTTTATTGAATAAAATTGAAATTTGCTTGAACCTAGATACATGTGAATTGGTGTGATAGATTAGAGATGAAATTGTAAATGAACTGTACAAATGAAATTTATGAACATATGCATTAGATAAAAATGAATTTGGACATTGTATTCCCACTAGGAAATAAAATAAAACCTATTGATACTTAATGGTACATGAATGAAATTAAGAGTAATCATAAATACTTAGTAAGCAAAAACATTTCTTGAATTTCAAATGATAAATTATATAAATAGTGTAATGAATAAATGAACCATATTAATGAATGAATGAGACATGAGTTCTCATTATTGTGGAAAGGAAAAATATTTTGAGTATAATGGTACATGAGAACCATTATTTTGAATTGTGATCATTATGGATTACATAATGAATATATAAATTACGATGAATGCATAAATCATGTAAATATTAGACTTAGAGATTTATGTTTATATTATGAAGAAGATTAAAATGCTAGAAATTATAATTAGAACCTATAATGAAATAATGAAACTTATGAACACTTAATGGTACTATGTGCCCATGTATTGCCTAGACATGTGTGTCAGATTGGATAGATTGGCATGCCAATAGGGTATTGTTTTAGTAGTACTGTGTAAGGCTTTATGCCTACATTCAGGGCTTTATGCTCGCACTCATGGCTTTATGCCCGCACTCATGGCTTTTATGCCCAATTATGTGTTATCATGCCCTTTTAGCCACACTGACTGCGTATGTGGTTGACGTTCCACAACCCATGGTATGACAGCCTGAGGCACCGTAATGTCCAGTGCCAACGACCCGTTATCCAGTTTAGTCAGCCTGTCATAGGTTACCTGGGCAGTGTAAATTATTGAAATTATTTAAGCATATTAGCAATTGAAAACATTAGAAAGTATTAAATAAAATGTGAAAAAGAGATTAGCAATAGAAACATAACAAAAATACAATTTGCAGAATCATAGAGAGACCTCAAATACAATACTCCTAGAATAAAATGTATATTGAATATTATTACTGTAAAGCTATAAACTCAGTACTTCCAAAGAGAAACGAATTAGCATATAAGATAGTTAATACTAGAAATGTCATTTTAAATCAAATTGATACTTGAATATTTAGAATGCTTGATTCTTTCTTTATTTGTATACATTATTTCTTATTATACTATTGCACCACTAAGCAGAAATGCTTAGCGCGATGGATTTGTTTCTTTCGCGCAGGTACTGAAGGCAAAATCCAATGGATATTAGACTGGGATTTTGAAGTTTAGATCTGCAGAAGTCTTAGAAGGGTTTAAGGTTGTCACCTCCTCATCAATACATGTAGATAGGGCCCATATAAGTCATTTTATGTATTTTGTATATTATAAATATTTTGTATGTTGTAATGTAAACTAAGAATTGTAAACTAAGAATTTGTAAGTAATATTTATGTAATGTAAATTAATAAATTGATTAGTTCATATGTAATTAATTTGTATATCATGTAAATTGTAAATTTATTCAATTAGTTTGCAAATTATATAAATTAATGGAAATATGAGAATTTTGATATGTGAATGGAGTATGAAGGAAAGTGGATGGAAATGAATATGAAAATTGAAATACATGGATGATATTGAAATATGAGATGATTATGAGATTTTATTTTGAAAATATTGTTGAATTTCAAACAAGTGAATAGTGAAATATGCCAAATGGTAATAGAAATAAGGGAAACTTCGCTGGTTTCTCCATAAAAAAATAATTGATATTAAAATATACGAGAACAAAATTTTTAAAGGAATAAAGTAAGATAAAATAGGGTGCTCCGGCACCAAGTGTGACATACTTTGCTCAGCTACATTGTAGTCGGGTGAGGGGTGTCACAGGTCGACATTCCCTTGCAATTCTTGGTAAAGGGTGGCTTATCTGTCCTTTTCCTTTCTTTCTTTGGCACACTTTCAAGATATCATTGATTAATTGCGTCTAATCTTTAAGTTCATGCTTCCTCCTCTTGTTTTCTTTCTTGTATTCTTCCACCAATATGTCATGATATTCTAGTCTTTCTCGTAATTTGCGGTCTTGTATCTACTTCTCCTTTACTGTGCTTTGGAGTGAAGCCTTCTCTTTCTCCCACTGGGTTGTCTGCCTCTCATATTCCGTTTCTACAATAATCATATCTTCTCTAAGTCTCTTTACTACTTTTTCCAGTGCTTACTCTTGACTTTCTAATATTTTTATGCACTCTTTCAGTTGCTAGTTCTCAATAGTCAAATCTCGAAGAGGACTACTCGATCTGGCATCAACTCCTTCCAAATAGACTTCTTGGTGAGATATACTTTCCCCGGACCCTGTTAGTTTGGAGATTTGATATTCCTTGTCCCTCCCATTTCTCCATAAGGAATATTCCTCTACTATGCTTGGCCCTTTAGGTGATCGTTCCATCAAGGTCACCTTTTCCAAAGATTTGTGCAAAGCTTTCA
The DNA here is from genome assembly GCF_030052815.1 of Hevea brasiliensis. NCBI lineage: Eukaryota > Viridiplantae > Streptophyta > Magnoliopsida > Malpighiales > Euphorbiaceae > Hevea > Hevea brasiliensis. Next base: position 79,574,148 of record NC_079504.1, read on the forward strand.
GTTTGTCTTCTCAACTGGGTTCATGATAGAAATGAGTTTGACAGAATCCTTCAATATTGGGGATGGATTGAGTCAAGCCGAATTGCCTCATTATCATAACTGGGATATAACTTATGCATCCGGTTAGCCCTACCAATGGTACAAAATGATGACCTCTTGTACTAATCAAGATGGGTTGGCTCGTAGTCCACAACTTCCTCCAATAGTAATTGTGACTACTAAAATTCAGAATCTACTCTTGCCATTGTTGTTCATCCCTTTGACTTATTACTAGCTTCACCATCTTTTCAATAATGGGTTGGTCAGAGTACCAGGTCAGACCTTTAGTTTCTAGTGGATAGATTTGACTGAGGATCCAAAGATATAGTAGTTGGATTCAACACTTAATAATTCCCTTACCCTGATGTCAGCAATATGTCAAGGTCAAGAAGGTCTTGACGAGAATAGCAGGTATTGGATTGACATTCTGTTTTTCCACTGCCTAAAATAATTTCGTGATGTTATGGGTTACAATTCCTAGAGGTCCGGGGAATAAGACCAGTCGATAAATCCCCAGAGCTAGAACTGATAAAGCCTTATCCCATCTCTAACTCTGAATATGCTGGCCTAAATGCTTCCTAATGTAAATTCAAGGCCACCTATGCGAGTATCCCTTAATGGTTTCTTTTACTTTAGCTTCCTCTGCTGGGTCTCCTATTATGTGCGTGAACCTTTTCCATGTTTGTCTATGATCATTGTGGAGATAAATACAATTCTAGGCTACATAAGGGATCTTCAACAGCGTCTGATATTCCTCTACCGTAGGTGTCGTGTCAACATAATTGAAAGAAAATACCCTATAACTGTGATTCTAAGTAGACAACATGGCCTTTAGTGCCGAAGCCTGTTCTTTGACCCATATCAAGGAGGCAATCTTCCCATATTTTTCCTCAAACTGTGTCTGGGCATGATTGGGCAATGATTTCCAACTATTTAATAAATCATCAAAACCAGCTGTCCTGATCTCAAATTTACTAGGATCTAATGGAGGCAACGGACAAGTTTCTGCTTCTATCTTATCAGTCTGTAAGGATTCTGAGTCATGGACTAATTTGAATCTTTATTGAGCATCTTGTTTCTATTTTGAAACCTTTTCGACTGACTGACTCGAAGATGCCATTTTAAAGTTTTCCCTACCCTTGGCAGACACTAATTTTTAATACCTGCAAAGGAAATACGTTAGCAGAATAAATTAAGGTAATCTTGAATTATACAACTTGTGTGACAATATCTATACACCTATCAAAGTAGGAAGGTGTTTAGATCATCCTGGCTGTATGATTCAAAATTACCCTCATGTTATTTAAGAAAAGTTTAAAAATATAAACAGAGTAAGATGAAAGCAAGTATGTCCCTTTTGTCCTAAAATAGGGTAACTGTGACACCGGGTTGGTACTATCTAATTGGATGGTCCTACCTTCAAGGATGGATTATCATAGGTTCTGACTTATGTGACGGTTTAGCTCAAGATCTAATTTTCTAAAGCCACAGGTCCCTAAATCGTCCCTACTGTAAAGAGTAGAGCCTCATTCACCATTATGATAATGATGGGAAAAATCCATGCTTATCACAATAAGTGAAGCAAGTTCCAATATGAGCAGAAGTCTTCACGGATACTAACGAGGTAAAAACCCACGAGTACCGTTACATGACCCCCTCCAATTTCATACAGGGTAAGAGAGCCTGGGTATAGAGCTAAAGTGTGTGAGGACATCGTGTATGTGATCAGTGTGTGTAGGGACATATTTACCTATTCCTTATTCAAAGGAATTTAGGCGAAGATTACTGTAATAAATGAAACAATCGAAACAAACAAAATGGTTAGAAAGAATAGTAATAATTAAAATACTAAAACTTTTAATTCTATGAGTCAACCCCCATAATTACCTATAAGAACAAAGGGTTAAATTTGCTCTTTGGACTTTTAAACCAGGGTTATTTTGGTCTTTGTCCCCAGTGGAGTCGCTAAGCTGTCGCAAGGACATTACGGTTGCCGGACGATTCTCACTGAAGTGGAAAAAGTGAGGAGTCACCACTTTAATTTTAAGGGAAATTAAAAGAAACCATTATTGAAAAAAAAAACCACTTCCGAAATAGAGATTCTAGGTTTGGAGTCCATTCACAAGTGGGGAAGGTGTTAGGCACCCCATCTCGTCTCTTAACAAGGGTCAGCAAATTTAACGATGTGCTCTTAATTACTTATGATTAATAATTTGGGGGTTTTGGAGTTATGTTGCCAATCATTTTATTGACAGAAGGAGTGTTAAATATCTCATCATTTTAGGTTTCCCAAGAACACGGGTACATGGGATGTCCCCATGGTGAATTGGTGTTTTGTTTGTTTGATTTGTTACATATCTTATTTAATTTTTCATCTTTGAATTTGGGATTCTAATTTTAAAGAGATGTTATTTGAGTCCCTAAAGATCCGTAATGAATGAGAAAGGTTCTCAGCTCACAGGCTAGGTATCTCGGTATTTAAATATTAAAATTTTGATTGAAAAGATTTTGGGAAAGGACTCTCGCCCAATTTCTTAAGATATTCTTATTAGAATTTTAGCTAAGAGAATTCGAGAAGGACTCTATCCCGATCTTTTAAAATGTGCATATTAGAATTTTGTTAAGAGGATTAGGGTAAAGACTCTCTTTGTATCTCTTATTAGAATTTTGTTAAGAGGATTCCGGCAAGGACTCTTTCCCGATCTCTTAAAATGTGTATATTAGAATTTTGTTGAGAGAACTCGGGTAAGGACTCTCTCACAATCTCTTAAAATGTATATATTAGAATTTTTTTAAGAGGACTCGGGTAAGGATTCTCTCCCGATCTCTTAAAATGTGTGTATTAGAATTTTATTAAGAGGACTCGGGTAAGGACTCTCTCCTGATCTCTTAAAATGTGTATATTAGAATTTTATTAAGATGACTCGAGTAAGGACTCTCTCCCGGTCTCTTAAAATGAATATATTAGAATTTTGTTAAGAGGACTCGGGTAAGGACTCTCTTCCGATCTCTTAAAATGTGTATATTAGAATTCCAGTTAAGAAGAGTCGGGTAAGGACTCTCTCTCGATCTCTTCTTATGTGTAAAAAATGAATTTTAAAAGGGCACAGTCGTGAGACCGAACTAGTTTGACCCTATCAGATATGAGAACATTGCTCATATCATCTCCCGCTTTTCATATGACCCCAAACTTTCATTTTCGATCTCATGATTATTTACCAAACTTTCCTCAACTTATTATGACTCCTCATTTTGAATCTTCTATATATCTCATTTGGGAAGTTCCCCATCCGAACTTGATCCGGAATCCCGATCTCATTTCTATTTTTTAGAGCTAAACTGAGTAACTAACCTCCTAATTCATCCATACTATTCCTAATCATTTTTACCCTAATCGGGAATCTCTATATTGTTTTCCCCCATCCGTACTCCTTGTGGTTCTTACGGAATGTCAGTATTCTAAATTATCCTCTTTTTTTACACGAAATAACGTAAAGAAATTAAAAACAACATAAAAATAAGAGGTAAAACTCGTGGACGTCACAAAAAGTGAAATAAGTCCAGTTTCGACGTAAACTTATTCTGAAGATTTGTTGCGATAAACTATGCCATGAACACTAGAGAATGATAAGTCGAACACTTACATGTAGAAAAGGTTGAAACAATGAGTAAGTTGGTACCGATGTCTTCATGTATCCGGCGTCACTAACACTGAGACAGTAGGGTGGTTTTAAAGAGTTGTGAACAACTGAAGTGATATTTTCTTGAGAAATGGTGATTGAATTCCCAAGATTGTGCGAGGTTATCCAAAGTATGGACTGCAAGCTCTATGGTTTCCATGGTAAGATCCTTCAGAAAACTTATTTCTAAAGTCTCCAGGAACCTTGAGAGTTTTTTATTATAAATAAAGCTATAGCAAAATTCTAGGATTTTTCCTCAATAATCACCACTATCTACACAGTGTTACATGCAGGTATTTATAGGAGATGGGTACTCAAAATAGAGGGATAGGATTCCAGCAGGAAGAGACGGAAGGCCTAGATTCAAAAGGACATAATCCGACGTCTTGGAATTAAAGAGAATCAAAATTGAGGGTTGGGATTCCATTTGGAATTTCTGTCCTTTCGCCCCCTGATCCAATGGTCGAGGGTCTTGCCTTACAAAATGGATCTAAGGGCTGGGAATAAAAAGCGCCAAATCTATCATTTATTTTTTATCTGAAGGCCTTAAATCCATCTTTACAATTATAATCAACGGTGTAAATCAAGATGTACTGAGCTATTTTAACCGTTTGGAATCCAACGGCTAGGAGTGTGTCCTTATAAATGAGATGTGTGGTGAAGATTGGATCATGCCCGCACTGCTTTAACTAACTCAGATCTGACAGTGGAGGGAGCTAGTTTTTATGAATTAAAGGTCATGATTAGGAGCTATACAACTCCCTGAGTTTTCTGATCTCTATAGGTCGTCCTTCCCTTTTTCGATCTTCTCATTGTGACTGACCGATCTTAGGATTATTATTCCGATCTTTATTTTCTTTTGCGTTTGGTCTTTTTAACTTCCCGATTTCTTCTTGTTCTCCGACCTCCTCATCCCTTCTCTATGTCAGTCAAAGCAATCAATTTTTTGATTGCCGATGAGCCGTTTCGAGTTCTGAATGCAATAAATGCCAAGGCCCTATATATATGCTGATGAATTTTGTCCTTCATATACTCACAACCTTCCTTCTCCGGTGAATCCTCAGTGTTTTATTTTCCCGTTCTTAGCTTTATGGCAAGAATTCTTCTCATGACAATCACTTTAACCTTTTTCCAAATGTTTTCTTCGTTCATCTCCTGAAAATGAACAATGTTAGTAGTATGCCCTAGAGCATATCATTTAGTATGTATCTTCTACATATTTTTATTAATAAAAGGCATTTCCACTTTTCCATTTACATAATATATTTATGTGTAATAGAAATGGTCCATTGGTATTTTGTTAGAAATATTATTCTTAAGTTGTTAAGAATATGAGTGACAGTATTTCTCGCACAAAGTATCATAAATAGGTTCACAATCAAGGATACTTCATAATAAGGACATGACTTATTCAGAAAAATTGTATTCATGTTTGTTTCCAAGTTATTTATATGAGATATAAATAAGATGGAATTGTGAGTCTCATGCCATATAGCAAACATGATAGGCACTTATAAATGATAAGTAGGCCGAACCAGTGACACTTATGACAAGCATGTGTTGGCTTGATACCCATACACAGTACGCATATATAGAGATAGAGCGAAAAGAATAATTGGTTTATCCCAAAGTCTATACTTGGAAAAGGTGTTAAAGAGGTTTAACATGCTTGATTCAAAGAGAGGATTGTTACCAGTGAGACATGGTATCCATCTTTATAAAGAGATGTCTCCAAAGACACCTGAAGAAAGAGATAACATGGCCAGGATTCCATATGCTTCGGCTATTGGAAGTTTAATGTATGCAATGTTGTGTACTAGGCCGGATATCGCATATGCTGTTAGTTTGACTAGCAGGTATCAATCCAATCCAGGTTTGGAACACTGGATAGTTGTCAAGAATATCCTTAAGTACTTGAAAAGAACTAAGGATTTATTCTTCATATATGGAGGTGGAGACTTGCAATTAGATGGTTATACTGATTTTGATTTCCAATCAGATATCGATGATAGAAAGTCTACATCTGGATATGTGTTCATTTGTAATGGAGGTGCAGTCAGTTGGAAGAGTTCCAAATAGAGCACAACTGTAGATTCCACTACAGAGGATGAGTATATTGCTGCATCAGATGCTGCAAAGGAAGCTGTTTGGATAAAGAAGTTTGCGACAGAACTTACAGTAGTTCCTTCCATTGAGTCAGTAGTTCCACTGCACTGTGACAACAATGGAGCAGTCATACAGGCTAAGGAACCAAGGTCTTACCAGAAATCCAAACACATAGAAAGGCGCTACCACATTATCAGAGAAATAGTTGGGCGAGACGATGTAGCCAAGCATAAAATAGCATCAGCTGAAAATCCAGCTGATCCATTCACTAAGCCTATGTCACAGACTCAGCTAGACCGACATCTTGAGAAGATAGGTCTAAGATATTGTAATGAATGGCTCTAGTGCTAATGGGAGATTGTTAGTAGTATGTCCTAGAGCATATCATTTAGTATGTATCTTGTACATATTTTTATTAATAAAAGGCATTTCCACTTTTCCGTTTACATAATATATTTATGTGTAATAGAAAAGGTCCATTGATATTTTGTTAGAAATATTATTCTTAAGTTGTTAAGAATATGAGTGACAATATTTCTAGCACAAAGTATCATAAATAGGTTCACAATCGAGGATACTTCATAATAAGGACATGACTTATCCAGAAAGATTGTATTCATATTTGTTCCCAAGTTATTTATATGAGATATAAATAAGATGGAATGGTGAGTCTAATGCCATATAACAAACATGATAGGCACTTATAAATGATAAGAAGGCCGAACCAGTGACACTTATGACAAGCACATGGAGTTTACTCTTGTCAATGTTTTGTCATAAATCATATCAGTGCATATAATCTTTAGACCTGAGATAGCACAGTTATCTTGTATATAGGTAGTTTGAGTTTGATGCCGCTTTCATACTTATACTATGTATGGGTATATGGGCATCTGTTGGCTCCTACTAGTTATATATGGAGGTAGGTGTTGATCAAGATGGAATCTGTTCCTCAAAGTAAATAGAGATAAAATCCTATGTTCATTTAATTATTCTTAATGATCCAAGTTCCTGGCCAGGACAGATAGATTTATTCAGAAAAGAGTTTCTGATGAGAAAATCTTTTTAATCAAGAACTGGAATTAAAAGAGAACATAATATTCATAGCAAATGGAGTTTGACATAAACCATGACTCCAGCTTGAGTTGGGGTTTTGTAACAGAGAGATTCTAGTGCATGGTAACGTATGATTATAGGTTCATTTAAGGTAAACCTTATTACTAATTGGGTGGCCATGACATGCTATGCTAGGTGTTAACCATGGTCTATGAGGTTCATAAAATGATTTAGAGAAATCATTTATGGTAAGAAAGAGTTCTGATGATATTAAGAGTTGATATCATGTCTCATTGCCAATTAGTGATGAGCCTAGTAAGTCACACACATACACAAGTTATCACCTAATTAAATATAATTTAATTAATTAATTAAAGAGTTTAATTGATTAATTAAATAGATTTGGTTTGCAATTAGATTGCAAAGTCCCTAGCATGACTTGAAACCAAATCTAGATTATTGGATGTATAGTATAAGTTAAATTTATATTTAAAGTGTTTAAATATGAATTTAATTAATGAGAAATTAATTAATAGAGATTAATTAATTAGTTTATATTTGATATAAATTAATTAGAAGAAGAGAAATGTGACACCCCTTACCCGACTACAGTGTAGCCGAGCAAGCAATGCCACTCAGTGTGCCGGAGCACTCTATTTTATCTTAATTAATTTTTATCATAATTTTGAATATAACTTGTGAAATATAATTCATTTTAAGCTATTCATCAAAAATATTTTTTATTTGAGGTTCTGAAAATTTTATAGAAAATCCGGTAAAGTACCGGCTAAAAATGGAGAAAACCGTTCTTCGGAACCTGTGAAAAACACTTCCTATATTCTTATTCATTCATCTCATTTGATCCATTTGCATCACAT